>NC_068939.1:45652766-46006775 GCF_016801865.2 Culex pipiens pallens
GCTCCCCGACTTATGGTAGAACGACAAAATAATTAAGCTCGCGCAACCGATCATGAGTCATACGCCACCCGAAAACCCCTTTATAGAATATCGCCAAATAATAGGCAATTAAAGAATTGATTGAGCTTTCGATTTCATCGGGGCGATGTTATAGCGCAGGGGAAATTAAGGGAGTGGCCTAATTATATTCATGGACATGTCCATTTAGGTAGAAACACGGCTTCCTCATTAGGAGATTCATTTTTAAAACAATGTAAATTAAACCAATATCAACATTCTAATTTAGTAAATCAAGTCTTTTGTAAAAGGGCTTAAACCCATGACTTTCAGTTTAGAATCGAACTCACGCAACTACGCGGACAGCCAGAAAAAACCACAGAGGTCAGCATAAAAAAGTTCATGAGGTTCATCGATGCTCGGCATCAAAACTGACCATTTTTAGTAGAACAAAGTTTGGAAAATTTACTATATAAGTAGAAATAATTCTCGAGGAAAATTAGTTAGTTCCAGTAGCAGCTCAAGCCCAGACCAGCCAGGCCCACCAGCACCCACCAGCAGCCATCAGCAGCCATCAGCAGCCATTAGCAGTCTTCAGAAGTCCACCCCGGGACTTAGCCGAGAAGCCAGCCGAGAAGTCCACCCCGGGACTTAGCCGAGAAGACAGCCGAGAAGTCCACCCCGGGACTTAGCCGAGAAGACAGCCGAGAAGTCCACCCCGGGACTTAGCCGAGAAGCCAGCCGAGAAGTCCACCCCGGGACTTAGCCGAGAAGCCAGCCGAGAAGTCCACCCCGGGACTTAGCCGAGAAGACAGCCGAGAAGTCCACCCCGGGACTTAGCCGAGAAGCCAGCCGAGAAGTCCACCCGGGACTTAGCTGCTGGAGAAGTCGGCCTCGACTTAGCTGTTTGCTGTGTGAGAAGTCCACCCGGGACTTAGCTGCTGGAGAAGTCGGCCTCGACTTAGCTGTTTGCTGTGTGAGAAGTCCACCCGGGACTTAGCTGCTGGAGAAGTCGGCCTCGACTTAGCTGTTTGCTGTTTGAGAAGTCCACCCGGGACTCAGCTGTTTGCGGTTTGAGAAGTCCACCCGGGACTTGGCCGTTGGAGCACAGCAGAGTCAACACATTACTTGGAGTCTGGATTCAACACTGGTCTGAGGCGGAGAAGCTGAAGAGAAACATCCCATCGAAGGAAGTGGACAACTTAATTGTCAATAAAACGTGTAAAAAAGACGAGAGTGACCAGTGCCTAAGATTAGTGAAGTATCACAATTCCGCAACCGCTCGGCTGGGCGGTGCAGTTGGTGACAAGCGGAAAAAGTCCGGACGAGGACTAGGAACGCCAGGACGAGACAACAAATGATTCGACAACTAATTTTCGGGTAAGTAATCAAAACTTTAATTTTAAATTTTTTTTGTGTAACACAAAGTAAAGTGATTATCGTGATTCGTGATTTGGGTATGAAATAATTTTATACTGTCCATCTTTATGACAACGTTAGAGGAACTCGAAGTATATCTCAGTAGAGAATACGAGAACCTTTATAAAAATAAAAAACGTGCGAGAAGCCTGCAAGGAATTCTGACTAAGTCGGAACAGCTTAGAGAAGCATTCGACAAATACGAAAAAATTGTGCAAGGATACAAACACAGAGTTTCGGAATTTTGTTTTGAAGAGCTATATCAGAAATATACAACTTTCAGAGAACACTATTTTGAGTGCGTTAAAATCTTAGAAAATTCGGAAATTTTGCCCGAAAAAAATCCAAATAATCAATCAAAAAAATCAGTTATCGAAATGGCAACGCCTTATGTATTTCCTATGCAAATGGCGATGCAATGCATTCCAGACTTCATGGGGGAGGCTGATGAATTAGATGCGTTCTTCCTACAAATTGACTTCTTTGCGAAAGACATACCCGAGGAAACAAGTCATGATCTCTTGATTCAAACTGTTATGTCAAAAATGAAAGGGAGAGCGAAAAAATTTGTAAACCGTGTCAAAGATTTAACATGGCCGCTTACAAAACTCAAAATCAGTAAGGAGTTTGGAGAACACCGTTCTATCGGTGGAGTTATGGAGGAAGTGGAAATGTTGAGGCAAAAACCTCACGAGAGCCTTAAGGATTATATGGAGAGGGGGTTGACAATTTTAGAAACTATCGAATCGTATGTAAACGGGGAAAATGAGTACGCGGAAACAGATTTAAAAAGACATTTTACTTGTGGTCTTCGCAGTACAGACCTTAAAAAATTGGCAAAAAGCGAAGTTAATGAAAAATCTTTCAGAGAATTGTTAGAATATTTGGATGATAAAGGAGATGAAATTGAACAGTTAGAAAGTCTCGAAAAAAGAATAGCATTAATGCATTTCAATGACTCCCCTGAACCAAGACAAAATTTGGACACAAGTAATTATCGACCAAACTCATTTTTTAGAAACTACAACCCAAGAGGAAATTATAACCAAAACTTCCAAAACAGGAATAACAATCAAAATTTCCAAAACAGAAATAACAACCAAAACTTCCAAAACAGGAATAACAATCAAAATTTCCAAAACAGAAATAACAACCAAAATTTTCAAAATAGAAACAACAACCAAAATTTCCAATTCAGAAATAACGGACAAAATTTCCAAAACAGGAATAACCAACAAAATTTCCAAAATGGAAATTATAACAGACAAAATTTTCAAGATAGAAACTTTGAAGGACAGAACTCTCAAAACAGAAACTTCAATAGACAAAATAATCAAAATGGAAATTTCAATTCACCAAGAAATAATTCGTCTTACCATACTACACCTACTAATAGAAATTTCCAGTACCAAAATTATAACAATAACAGAAATAACATGAATAGAAAAAACTAAATAAGGGGGATTTTGTTATGTATGGCGTCCAAAAACCCCATAATAGAAAAGAATCAAATAGACGCATAAAAAAGTTACCTGAATCCGACTGTGTACATTGCGGAGCATCAGTGGGAATAAGAAATATTTCAAGGAATAAACGTTTGAAAATTAACTATGACACTAACAAAAAGTTAATAGTGAAAATTCCAACAATTAACAACCCTAATTACAAAATATCGTTCTTAGTTGACTCTGGGTCATTTGCAAACCTAATTAGAAGCAATATCTTAGACAAAACAGGTAACATCGATATTAATTATCAAGATAAAATTTTAATAAGAGGAATAAGCAATAACAATATTAAATCTATTGGGTCAATTTATATAAATCTATTAATCGAGGATACAACATTTTATACCAAGTTTTATGTTATCAAGAATCTAGCATGCCAAGCGATTCTGGGTGCCGAGTTTTTAAAACAACATACACTATCAATAAGTAAAGAATTTAATTATATTATATTAAAAAACCCAAATATTCCAGTAGAAGTCGAAAAAGAGGAAATATTTAACAATGATACTGATACTGACGAAGAAATAACTGAAAATAATTCTGAAAGTGATGAAGAGTTTTTTGAAAATGAATCAGAAACGGATGAAGATACTGAGGAAAACAGATCAGAAATCAATCATGGATTTTTAACAAATCAAAACATGGTTGAAATTGAAGAAATCGAATTCGAAGAACAACCAAAAGAATATAATCTGGAATATAACCAAGATTATGATATTTTAGATAACAAAAAATGTAGAAAATTAGTAGGAGAGGAGAGAATGAATAAAATCCTTGAATTAATAAATACAGATCACTTAAAAGGAGAGTTAAATAGGGAAATGAAATTCATGTTATACAAATTTAATGACATTTTCTTCTTGGAAGGAGATGAATTTACACATACAGATCTGACGATGCATGAGATTGAAACAACGACAGAAATACCCATTAATAAACGACAATATAGATTTCCGGAATCAACAAAAAAGCATATTGATGAACAAATCGAAGAAATGCTAAAGTTAGGCATAATTCGCCCAAGTAAAAGTCCGTGGAATGCACCGGTATTATGCATCCCGAAGAAAGACTTAGATGCCGAAGGCAAGAAACGCTACAGAATTGTAGTAGATTTTCGAGCACTCAACACAATTACTAAACCTTTTGTATACCCAATACCGCTAATTAGCGAAATTTTGGACAGCATTGGAGAAGCTAAATATTTCTCAACCATTGATCTTAAATCGGGATTCTATCAAATACCGATTAATCCAAAAGATGCAGCAAAAACAGCTTTTTCAATACCTAGAGGACATTATGAATTTGAGAGAATGCCGATGGGACTGAAAAATAGCCCATCAACATTCCAAAAATTTACATTCACGCTAATTTACGAAATACAACCAGTTAATGCGTTTGTATATTTGGACGACATTATTGTGTTTGGTAGAACTATCGAAGAACACAATGAAAATCTGTGCAAAGTGTTGAAAGCCTTACAAGTAAATAATTTAAAAGTCGAGCCATCTAAATGTAAAATTTTACACAGAGAGGTAAGATATTTAGGCCATATCATCTGTGAAGAAGGCATCAGACCAACTGAAGATAACATCGCAACCATTAAAAATATGAAAAAACCACAAACAATTCGGGATGTAAGGTCATTTTTAGGAACAGTAAATTTTTATGGTAAATTTATACAAAATATTGCTGAAAAACGCAAACCTTTGAATGAATTATTAAAGAAAAACGTTAAATTTAAATGGTCCGAAGAATGCGAAACCGCATTCGAGGAATTGAAAAATTATTTAATTTCAGAACCAATCTTGGTTCGCCCAAATTTCAACGATACATTCGTGTTAACAACGGATGCTAGCGATTATGCTATCGGAGCTGTATTAACTAATGAAAAATCGAACGATCACCCCATTGCTTACGCAAGTCGTGCGCTTATTGGAGCGGAAAAGAAGTATTTTACGATTGAAAAAGAGCTACTTGCCATTGTCTGGGCAGTAGATCATTTCAAGCATTATATCTACAACCAAAATTTCATAGTTTACACAGATCATAGACCATTGGTTGCTCTATGGCATCTAAAAGAAACATCTCCAACTTTAACAAAACTTCGATTGAAAATTCAAGGCATAGGATGCGAAATCAGGTACAAGCAAGGAAAAGAAAACGTGGTAGCTGATTTTCTCTCACGTTTGAAAAATGAGGAGAATACCGTTGAGGAAGAGCAAGCTGGAAATTTAGTTGCTATTACCACTCGAAATCAAAAAAAAAAATTGCAGCAAAACGAAAGACCTAAAAATTCAATTTCAAATTGGGATCCACAAATGGACAATCTTCAGAATATCAATGTACAAGTTCAGACAGATAACAATAATAAATTAAATTTCACGTTTAAGGATTTTGAAGAGGCAGAAATTGATTTCAATACATTAAAATTTTCAAAAAAAATAGTTCCTCTAGAACAAGCTAAAGCTACTTTTATGATTATTAACAGTGTAACAGCATATAAAGAACTCAGTAAATACGTTGATCTTCCACATGGGTTAAAAGATTATACAAAGGAAAACATATTTATTATTCCTGAGAAGAAAGTATGGGGCTGTATTTTGAATGGAACGTACCGATCAGCTATCAAAACCGAGGAATTATTTGATAATTTATTAGAGGGATTTAAACAGTGCCCGAAATTTTCAGAAGAAGCTTCAGAAATCCAAATCATTTCGCACAGAGCAATAAATCTAGAACTGGATTTAAATCTTCTAAGATTTTTTGCAAAAACATTTTCAAAAATATTTTCATTATTTATCACAGAGAGTGAAAGAATATTTGTAAAACCTGAAGATAGAGACCGTGTATTACAAGATTTTCATGACGCACCACTAGGTGGTCATGTCGGAGGAAAAAGAATGTTAAAACGAATTAGCCCACTTTTTACATGGGATAATATGAAAAGAGACGTTTTAAATTACGTTAAACAATGTGATCTTTGTCAAAAAAATAAAATTTGGCCGGCGAATAAAATTCCAATGAAAATTACAACTACTTCATATGAACCATTCGATAAAATTTATATGGATGTGGTAATGTTACCTGTTTCAACAAATGGATTTAATTGTGGACTGGTGATACAAGACGATTTGTCAAGATTTTTGACTGTAGCTCCTATGGAGAATCAAGAAAGTACAACTGTTGCTAGATCTTTTGTGGAACAATTTATTTGTAAATTTGGTGCTCCAAAAGAAGTTGTATCTGATCGTGGCACAAATTTTGTAAGCAAAATGATGCAACATGTTTGTAAGATTTTACATATAAAGAAAATTGTAACAAGTGCATACCACCCACAAGCAAATCTGGTTGAGAGATCAAACAGAGAATTAAAAATTTATTTGAGAAATTTTATTGGAAACAAACCCGAGAATTGGGATGAATTGATCCCATACTTCATGTTTGAATATAATACAACTATAAACTCATCTACAGGATATTCACCGTATGAACTTATATTTGGACGTAAACCTACAATACCAAGTTCAGTTTACAAAGTCAACGACTCAGATTTAAACTATGATGATTACATTCGTCAAATGAAAGTAACATTCAAAGATGCTCATGAAATTGCTCGAAACAATTTGATACTGTCAAAAGAAAAGAGGAAGGAAATCTACGACAAAAAAACAAACGACTGGATACCAATGTGGGGAGACAGAGTGCTAGTACAGATGGTTCAAACAGGGATTGGACAGAAACTACAAACAAAATGGAGAGGTCCTTACGATATAGTTAAGTTTAACAGTGACCAAACGACCACCATCAAAAATGGTAATAAATTAGAACATGTACATAATAATAGATTGAAAAAATACTACGATTAGAGACAAGCGGGTTATGAAAAAAAAAAAAAAAAAAAAAAAAAAATCTAGGAAAAAGTTAACACAATAATACAAACACAATTAATTGCAAATTAATCCTGAAAACGATTTATGGATTTCAGATAAAATTTTAATTGGGGTAAGTAATAACATTTAAAACAAATTATGAATATCAGAGAATTAAACTTTTTAAAACCAAATAATGCTCACGAGATCAAGAAATTTTTGAATCTCTGCAAGGATAATAAATCGTTTATGATAGCATGGATAGCATTATCAAGCCCTTTGATCAAACTGACACTAGAGAAAAGAACATTTGAACTTAATTTGGTTCAAGAAAAAGCCTTTTATATGCTAATAAATCAGTTATCATATATTCCAATCCTGAAAGTTAATTACGAAACACTTATGCTAACAATTGATGTCAATGAGAACACATTTTGTGCAAAACTGGTTAAAACGGGACAAAATAAATTAGTCAAATACCTTTCGGAAGAATTTCGACGCAAAGACTCTGTAAAGTCGGAAACCGAAAAAATCACAATAGCAACTGTTTATGTTTTAAGTAAATGTAGACCGTATTACTACGGCAACAGAATTCAAATTAATGCCAAAAATCCTCCGTTAAATTTTGGAAATTTACTCGTAAGAAGAGGGTTGGAGAATCTGAACATTAACTGGGTGAAAAAAAAAACTCAATAGATCACGAACGGCATAATCGATAAAGAGCGAAAATCCAGATAAGGAATTATTTCACAAATTGATACAGAAAAGATTTTTTTTTCTTTCGTAGAAAAATGATATTTATTCAATTATTTTAAATTTGATTTAACATAATAATATTTGAACACTTTTCTTTTTGTGCCATCGGGCATCTCCTCTGTGCTGGGCAATATTTCATGGCGCACCCCGCGAGAGGTGAAAAAAAGCCCGGATTACCTCGCCGCTCCACGGCCGTATCCTATTACGAGGACCGGCCACGCGACGTCGTCGAGTCACGGGCACCTCGTTTCTTGTTGTGGTTGGCAAAATGCGCTGAGCAGATGACGGCTGAGCAGCCGAAGACGACGGTCCTAAAGACTTCTGGTTCGAGGTCTGCGAAGACGGGTCTGACAATGACCGAGGAGCCTCCGAACACCGCTTTTCCAACGGTCCTGAATTTGGAACCAAGATCGGGGACCTTGTCTAATCGAGGCATGTTGAACACTAAACAAAAACTTATGCCATTTGGCCAAAATTGGGAAAATCAATTTGGCCAAAACGCTACATTTTCACCTAACGATTATAAAGGCAAATTTCGCAACACTTGCTCAAATTAAAATCGGTATCGTTTGCCAGGAGGATCATATGTCTCCACGGCAGAGAATAACAAAATAAAATTGCCATGAGTGTCAAGTTCAATATTGTGCACCCGACGGTCAACGACGTCACTGAGGTTCGTAAAAACAATGTTGGAAATTCGACGACAATGAAATTAGGGAAGACCAAACAGAGGAGAAAAAGCACAAGCAGAAGAAACAAGGAAAGAGAAACAACAAAGTTCAAATTGGTGATATTTGGCTATAATTAACAACGCGAAACATAGATAGACTCATCAAAAATATATTTTTATTTCATTATTTCTCGATACAATGATTAATTACTATACTTATGTAAAATTTTCAATCAAAGTCATCCTGGCACTTGCTACAGTTCCATCAGAAACACCAATCAGGTCCTCAATCCAAGGCGCCTCGTAAACGAAAAATCGTTTCAATATCTGCCTCGGTGAAATCCGAGCAGCCCAATGCATAAGAGTGCAACCCCATGTATTAACAATCCCAGAGGACTCTGCATACAGGTCCGGGGTAACCGGCCCAGGACAAGAAGCTAATAGATACCTTCTATGAACAGTATCTATTGCCTCCGATAACGCTTCGGGCCAGGAAAACAGGCCCGAAAACAAAATAAACCACAAAAAGGCCCAAGATGCTGTCCACGTGAGTGGCACGCCATCTCCAGCCAAGAGAGGTTTTTCGCTCAATCCGAGCGCCTGAAGCGTTTTCAGACGCTCGGAGCTCGGAGCATTTTCGTACCAATATCTGGTATGAGGAGGTATGTCGCCGGTATACCACTTCTTTTCAACCCCGAAAAAGCCAAAGCCTTTCGAGATTGAAAAGATTAAACAGGGAGGTAGATAATTCCACCTCGGAGATTCTTTGCCATAAGATTTCGGAGACCGCATAATGTTCCAGATCTCCTCGAAAGCCGGTTCGACGTTCCGAATAAACTCTCCACGCCGAAACGTCCACGCAGACAGGTGAAGACATGAACCTCGTTCCCGTGCGCACAGACAATCAGCAGGGCAACGGTGGCCACGGGTGCCGTAAACGGCAGACCCATCGGAGCGCCGTTCCCGACGGACGACAGAATTCCCAACTCGATGCATATTTCGCGTTGAAGGCCGGATCGGTGAAGACTGGATCGTTGAAGACCAGATCGGCGAAGACGGGATCATTGAAGACCGGATCGTTGAAGGCTGGATCATTGCAGGATGAACTGGATCGTTGAAGGCTGGATCGTGGCAGGATGAACTGGATAGTTGAAGGCAGAACCGGATGACTTCCAAGGCTGGATAGCTTGGTTGAACTGTAATTTAAATGGCCCAAAATTTCACGTTTTATAGGAAAAAAATCAAGATTCAGCAATTTCTGGATTCCCGAAAAAAAAAAAAAAAAAAAGTAAAATCACCTGACCAACCCTGATACAAAACAAAAATTCTTCACTGTACCCAGCGACTCTATAGCACTCGACAATGTGTAGGAAAGATAAAAGTAAAAAAGTATTGCAATTATTTTCTCGTTTCAGGATAATTATTTGGTCGGTAACCATAGTTACGACTTTAAATCATCCTTCGCTAAGTTTTCAAAAATTACCAAAAATTTGGATTGCTCAAGGTAATTATGATTTTGAAATAAAATTAAGCTTATCATCAATTAAAGAAGAACTAGACTTTTTGGAAACAACAGTACAAAAATACAATAACACTTGTACGGAAGTTTCAAAATATACTACAAAATTAAAATGTTTCGAAGTAACAAGAAACCAAATGGACTCATTTACAAAATTAAATAGTATGCATAATCTCATTAAATCATTTTTTGTAAAAACCGTAGAAAAAAGATCGTGGAGATTTTGGACATGGATGACAGACGACGACAGAACAAGAGTAGATTTAAATACAGATAAATTGAGACAGAATGACGAAAAATTAAAATATGATATCGAACACCAATCGATTGCCCTCGATAGAATGTACGATTTTATTAATATAACTTCCATACAAGCGGATAACGTGTCACAACAAATAATGCAGAATTTTGAAAACTTGAGACAAGAAATCAAAAATAATCTAAAATTCACTTTTGATGTGAAGAAAGTACTATATCTTCAATCGATTTTACTGGAAATTGTTTATTGGATGGAGGAACTGATAAGTTCAATCAAAAATAAACAAAACATTTTTATCAATACCCTATTTTATGAAAAACTCAACGCCCAACACTTAATCCAGTTATTAGGCGAAACATTCTTTGAAACAGAACTATATAGAATCAAAGATAGTCTCCCAAAATATTTAACATTTCCAACATTAGAAAATAATAAAATAGACCCAATGATTTGGAAAGCTATTACTTTATATTATGAAATCAATAATAATAAAGAATTGCTCATATTTGTTAAAATACCATTGATTCAAGATAAGACATTTTATGCAATTAAAGCTATTTCCAACCCGGGATTTAATAATACAATCGTTTCTATCATAGATTTAGAAAACGATATAATAATCATCCAAAATAATTCAAATTGGGGATATATAACTAAATCATTATCGGTAGACAGTTGTACACAGTTATATAATTCAAAACTGTGTTACACAAATGACATATTAAAAAATTTAAGCAACAGTAACAATTGCTTGGCTGAAGCAATGTTACAACAATCATACAATAACTGTAAAGTAAGGCATGTAAAATTAAATGAGGAATTATGGTTTGCAACTACAAATAGAAATATTTGGAGATATGTTACACTTGGGACGTCTAAAATACGAATTATCAACCATACGGAGATTATGGAAAAAAATATAACAGAGTCAGGATTAATAGAAGTGGGACCAAATATGATAATCGAAACTTTTAATATCAGAATTGAATATTATTTCGAAATGAATTTACCACTAAAAATTAGTGAAGAGATGGACAAGATAATTGTGGATAAAATTGAAATTGAAGACTGGATGATTGAGTACATCCCTATATTCAATTCAACGACGAAAAAGATCGATATCATCGATCACAAAAAACTATACGACATTGGTATCGACTTAACCACAATAAAGAAACACAAAACGGTTCTAGAAAATTTAGAATATGCACCATACAATTATCCATGGTGGTTCTTATCAGGATCAATATTAATTCCACTTACGGTAATTTTTATGTTCATAGCATGTTTTAGAGGGAAAGTTTCATGCTTTACAAAAAGAATAATTTACAAACCCAATTTAAACAAAGATTTTAGTGCAGATGAGTTCGCAAAGAAAAGAAAATATATAAATACAAGCTTCATAAAAAGTAAAAAGAATAAAAATCTTCACAAAATGCAAGAAAACGAAACAACAGGGCAGGAAATAAAAGAATTTCCAAAAATATCAATCATTGATGAAAAATCTATAAGCTCGAAAAAAATTGGACCCTCTACAAGAACCACATTGAAAACTCATAGAGTATTCTTTTAAATGAATGTTGAAGACGAATGCATGAAAAAAAAGGGATGCGCAGCCCGGAGTGTATGAGATATTGTATGACATGGGATGTTTTTTAATTTTTACAAAGATATGAACTAATATGATTTTATCCAACAGATTTCGAAGAGCATTTCTTTCAAGCCCGCCGACAACCAACCTTTCGAATGGAGGGGAAGACTCCGAACCACGTGGGGGTGAACAGCCGTAAGACGCGTGGATCATCAAAGGTTAAAAGTATGAAAAAAAAAAAATAAAAAAGGGGTAAAACCTCAAAAGTAAAGGTCAAAAAAAAATGATGCGAAATTAAATTGGCAGAATATGCGAGGGTTAAAAGCCGTAAAACGTGTAAAAAAGAGTAAGACCAAGATAAAAGTGTGAAACACAATTTTCAAAATTAAAACTAAAAAGACATTGTAAAATTTTGGCAAAGTAAAAAAAAAAAAAAAAAAAAAATAATAATAATAAAATAAACAAATTTTGTAAGGCAATCAAATGAATCCAACCAATCCCGAAGGACAACACCCAGAAGACCAAGAAGACGACTAAATAGATTATTGTTGCATTCTAGTGGAAGGGTCAGGAAATTAACCGAAGGAGTATAGGGGAATGAATCGATAGCAAGACAGATATGCAACCAACAGCAAATCAGTGCACCTGCATCGGAGCACGGGACAGCAGTATGTGCAACACAAACACAGGACGGACAATGGGAACACGGATTCGTCAAAAACGACCAAAAAAGCTTTTCACGACAACCACGTGTGAAAAAACGACGAATCAACAGTTATCAACATCCCATCGAAGGAAGACAAAGAAGATAACAGCCAGCCGATCAACAAGTTGGGGCTCATGGGATACACTATTCATCCCTACCAATCAATTTTGACCAAGGTGAGCACCACTGTGATTATTTTGTCCCGTTAGGTGACGAAGCCAATTGCACAGGATGGAAGGGCATACAACAAACGCGAAATATGGAATGAGCACACACACATGGATCCGATTGCACAGGATGGAAAGGCATACAACGAAGAAACGCGAAATATGGAATGGGCACACACGTATGGAAGAAGACCCCATACTCTGTAAGTTAACTACTGACCCCAACACTAGCAAATCAGAGCAATGCAAACGTTATATAATCTCGCCGAAAAGCAACCATGACAAAGAAGACCCCAGCCAGCAAACCGTAATTAGCATTTAATGCCAGATTCATGCCTAATCATTTCTCCCATAAGAAACATAAGTAGGATAAAAATTAGGGATTACAAACAAAACAAAATCACCTTCACAAACCAATGAATGTTCCAAAACTTCATTTTCGAACATTCATCTCGTAAGTGTGGGGGAGTGCAACGACCCTCGCCCCGAACCACTCCAGTTTTTGCCATGCGCCGACGCAAGCATAAATGACCTAGCACCAAATTCTGCTCCCCGACTTATGGTAGAACGACAAAATAATTAAGCTCGCGCAACCGATCATGAGTCATACGCCACCCGAAAACCCCTTTATAGAATATCGCCAAATAATAGGCAATTAAAGAATTGATTGAGCTTTCGATTTCATCGGGGCGATGTTATAGCGCAGGGGAAATTAAGGGAGTGGCCTAATTATATTCATGGACATGTCCATTTAGGTAGAAACACGGCTTCCTCATTAGGAGATTCATTTTTAAAACAATGTAAATTAAACCAATATCAACATTCTAATTTAGTAAATCAAGTCTTTTGTAAAAGGGCTTAAACCCATGACTTTCAGTTTAGAATCGAACTCACGCAACTACGCGGACAGCCAGAAAAAACCACAGAGGTCAGCATAAAAAAGTTCATGAGGTTCATCGATGCTCGGCATCAAAACTGACCATTTTTAGTAGAACAAAGTTTGGAAAATTTACTATATAAGTAGAAATAATTCTCGAGGAAAATTAGTTAGTTCCAGTAGCAGCTCAAGCCCAGACCAGCCAGGCCCACCAGCACCCACCAGCAGCCATCAGCAGCCATCAGCAGCCATTAGCAGTCTTCAGAAGTCCACCCCGGGACTTAGCCGAGAAGCCAGCCGAGAAGTCCACCCCGGGACTTAGCCGAGAAGACAGCCGAGAAGTCCACCCCGGGACTTAGCCGAGAAGACAGCCGAGAAGTCCACCCCGGGACTTAGCCGAGAAGCCAGCCGAGAAGTCCACCCCGGGACTTAGCCGAGAAGCCAGCCGAGAAGTCCACCCCGGGACTTAGCCGAGAAGACAGCCGAGAAGTCCACCCCGGGACTTAGCCGAGAAGCCAGCCGAGAAGTCCACCCGGGACTTAGCTGCTGGAGAAGTCGGCCTCGACTTAGCTGTTTGCTGTGTGAGAAGTCCACCCGGGACTTAGCTGCTGGAGAAGTCGGCCTCGACTTAGCTGTTTGCTGTGTGAGAAGTCCACCCGGGACTTAGCTGCTGGAGAAGTCGGCCTCGACTTAGCTGTTTGCTGTTTGAGAAGTCCACCCGGGACTCAGCTGTTTGCGGTTTGAGAAGTCCACCCGGGACTTGGCCGTTGGAGCACAGCAGAGTCAACACATTACTTGGAGTCTGGATTCAACACTGGTCTGAGGCGGAGAAGCTGAAGAGAAACATCCCATCGAAGGAAGTGGACAACTTAATTGTCAATAAAACGTGTAAAAAAGACGAGAGTGACCAGTGCCTAAGATTAGTGAAGTATCACAATTCCGCAACCGCTCGGCTGGGCGGTGCAGTAGTTTTCACACCCAAGACTGGGCAGCGTCCGAGAGAATAATGACCTCGAGACGAGAGAATAGTGGTACCATTTACGGACACAGAGAACACAGCTCGCGATGGGCGAGAGAATTATTCTCTCGAGGTTCATTGCAAAAAAAAAGTTCATCCATCATAACAAAAAACCAAAAGTGTCGACTACGGGAATCGAACCAGAGTCCTTTGACATACAAACCCAATGACTTAACTGCCTCGGTCGTCACAGTTTGGTTACCAAGGAGTTATCAGATGTCGATGTATGACACTTGTTGGAGATTTATTGTTTCAATAGACGAATGAACTCATTTGTTATGGTGATGTGAGTTGGTAGCATTATGCTCTCGATTTTGGCGCTAAGCCCTCAATAAATTTTGAGGGAACGATTCTCTATGATACTATGATAACTATGATGAAAAAAAAAATTTAGACAATTTATTGTTTATTTTTGTGTATGCACCACAGAATGCATGAATAATTGCAGTTTAAAAAAACCAAATCAAAGCTGTCCCGAAAATTCAGTGGGCAAATTTGATCATCAATAAGCATTAAAATTTCTATGAAATTATAAGTGCAGTCTACTACAGTCTACAACATTGCTATCCGTTTTTAAAAACGTTTTACTTATTTTATTATTTTTTTATATGTGTGATATATTTTTTCATGATTTTTTTTAAGCTGGGCTATTGTAAATATTTTTCAAAGTTTATGTACCCCCTTCTTCAAAATTGGCCTGATTTTTTTCCTGAAAGTTGAAGTCTAACCGAAAATAAAAGTCCAACGCAAATGGCCGGGGTAGATCGATTATTTATTTTTAACCTTGTCTATTTTGAGGTGTTTATCCCAAATCATAAGCTAATGTCTTAGAAGAGACAAAAAAGTAAAGAAAAATACGAAACATGTGATTCAAGATGTTAAGTAAAGATTTTCGTATAACAAAAGTTGTTTAAATTTACTTTCCTTTAAAAAAATATTTTAATAAGATTTTCGTTGAAATATTCTTCTGTCTCAAATGGAGCCATACGGTGGCTAAAAGCTATTTTCAAATTAGTTATCAAACCATTCAAACTAAGAAAGATCCCTCAAAAACCTCCCTTTCGCCACACCGTGTACCCGTGCACCATGTGCTGTGGTATTGGTGGCAAACCTGGCTCCACCGTCCGTCCGTCCGCGTCTTCAACTCCAGGCGCGCGAGACCCCAGCAAGTTTTTTTTCTTCACTCTTCACTCCAATTTCATAACACACCGCGCCGTCGCGATCGTTCGGTCGTCGCCGTCGCCAACCAGCCCAACCAACCAAGCACGGCCACTCGACCGCGCTCAGTCAGTTCCAGAGTAGCGTTCGTGAGGTTCAGATCTACGCGGGTACCCCATACATCGGAACGTATCGCGGTATCGTGGAGTCCGAATCGCAATCCGTAATAGGTAATAGGGTGTTTCGCAAAAGGAAGGGAGTTCTCTGTGGGAGGATTGTTCTAGAGTGGTTGTGGTCAAGTGTGGTGAACGTGTTTGAAGTGAAGTGAAGTTTTGCCTCTGAAGAGACCGTGTTCATGCGACTTCACGGTATTGTCTGCGCAGTGTTCAGTTCTTTGAATTCCGGTGCAGTGAAGAGAGTTGTCTGCGTTTAGTGTCGTTGAATGCAAAACAGTGAAACATCATAACAACTGCCTTCAGCAAGCATAACACCAAGCAAGAAACAACAGGGATTTACCACGGTTGAAGTCCAAGTCGTCAACTCGTCGTAGACTCTCTCTTTGATGATAGAGTTGGAGTTGGCGCAACACGCCAAAGTCGGCCCAGCTAATAATCCGCCGTGTTAGGGTCGGTGAATTCGAGAAATGATGATTTGAAGAGTAGTTTTGAACACACATGGTGAACACACACCTCCACCAACCAGCCAATTTTCGCTCGAAATCCTCGAGCGGGCGTTGTTGCAACAACTTTAAGGCCTGGAGGCCGCGTAATTGAAGATTTGTTTGACTATCCCCCGAAAAAACAACAACAACAACAACAATAACCAGCTCCTCAAGCAGTTAATCAACCAATCGGGCTTCCGGAAATGATCAACCAGGCTTCAAAGGTAAGACCCACAGCTTGATGTAATTATGCAGTTTAAGGTCCGTCCACAGTGGACTGGGAGAGTCGTGTCAGTTACGCCCCCCGGGCTCCAACTCTTTTGGGCTTCCTGCTTTTATTTGATTGATCCGCAAAGTCCCCCAAGACCTGCGCGGAGGGGTCATTACGGTAGCCCGCCGAAAAAAGTCCACAAAAAGGGTAGACATTAGGTTCTGCTTCTTCTTTCTTCACTTCATGTCTCGACAATGAGCGGGTCTTTGTGCATGGCGCGAAGTTCTGTCCGGAGACCCCGGAGAGGTCAGTAACTTTTGTGCAAGCGGGTTTTTCTTTTCAGCGCTTTTCGCGCCGCGTTTGGGACGGCAGACGGGTTGATGGGCGACGTTTTGCTGGTGGAGGTATTAATTTGTTGCAAATGCAACCACCAGTGTGTTCGGGCAGGAAGCGCGGGCGATCGTGATTGGGTGGAGTTGCGATGGGAAGAGCACGATTTTTAATGCTGGAGTTCTAGTGGCTGTCTAGTTGAACATTTAATTGTATTAGCATAAACAAATAAAAATGACGAGTATTAGGACCATTTAATTAGCTTCCTAATGTTGATTTTTAGTACAAAAAAAAAATCCAACAATATTTCAAGCTCAAAATTCTTTCTGAACATTATTTTTTTTAATTTCTATTTTTTAATTTTTATTTTTTTATTATTTAATAAATTTTGAATAACAAGCCATAGTCTCAACAAATGTGTGGAAAAAGTGTTTTTAAATGCATTTTACATTAGTTCACTTGTTTTGCAATCATTTGTTTTTTGAATGTAAAATTTTACGAAAACAAAAATACGAAAGCGAAAAAAATACTTTTTGTGGAACTGTACAACGATAATTTTCAAGCATTCAACAGGTTTTGGAATTAACCATTTTTAATTATTCGGCTGACTGCACATAAATTTCCCTTGAAATTTTTGCCGATTTAAAAGGGGGTGGATATTCGAAATTTTACGCTATGAATTAATACAGGGCGTATTATTGAATGTTTGGCCCTTTGGGAATGTTAGTCTTGATTTAAAAATTTATTGTTGAAAATATTGTTTTCGAAAAGATCGGAATATTTTACGAATGTTTCATATTTTAACATTGAAAATCGGACCATTAGTTACTGAGATATCGACGTTAGAAAATGGTGGGTTGTTTGGGTGAGACTTAGAAAACATCAATTTTCCTGTTTTTAAACCTTATTTGCATGGCAATATCTCAGCAATTAAGGGTCGTTTCAACAAAGTTCAAAAAAGAAAAATATAGAGAATTTTCTCACCTTTTCAAAAATATTTGTTTCAAAAGTGGGCAAACATGTGCACAAATTAAAAAAAAAATAAAAACTGCGACTATTTACAAAAAAAGTTACCTTAAAATGGCTTTAACTTGAAAATGAGGCACTTTATAAAAATTTCACTAAAGTACTTTTTGATTGCAAATTTGATTTTACATCGAAAAATGAAGTTAAAAAAATTTTGCGACCAAATATTTTTGAAAAATCAGTATTGATTCAAAAATTCCTAACCCGGTCAAAGATTGTTTGTACATCCTGGAAATTTCTGAAAAGTTGGCATTTAATGTCCCCTAAAACATATCAAAAATTAAAAATTAATATAAATAGTGTTTTTTTGCAAATCAAGTTTAAGTGACCAAAGATAAATTAAAAATCACCAAATTTTTTACCGTGTACCATTTTTTTTTCAGTGTAGTCCATATCCATACCTACAAATTTGCCCAAGACACCAAATCGATCAAAAAATTCTTTCAAAAGATACAGATTTTTGAATTTTCATACATACCTTATGATGCAATATGGCTTATTTGAGCATATCGAAGGCACCAAAAACGTTTCTGCCGGATAAAAAAACACAAAAAATATCGAATGACCGAAATCTGAGAGATTTGCTCAATAAAAACATCTCAAAATGCATTTTTTTTATTATTTTAATGATAAAAGTTGGTGGAAAATAATTCTTGAAGAAGTTTCTGCCATATCTAAAAGAAATTGATGTCTTATTTAACAAATTATGGTAAAGATCATTAAAAATATGGTAATTTTGGAAACAACGGCGCTAAAAAAAGGGGCAATATGCGCAAACTTTTTGGCTGGCTCAGCAAAAGGATCAGCAAAACCTGTTCTTTCAAACCTATAGTTTTTAGTACCATTGTTTCCAAAATACCATATTTTCAATGATTTTTATCATAAATTTTAAAAAAGACATATTTTTTTTTAGATATGGTAGAAACTTTTTCAATAATTACTTACCACCGACTGTCATCATTGGAATAATAAATTAATACGTTTTGAGACATTTCTAGTACCAAAAAGGATTTTTAAATGAATATCTTTTCTAAAGTGCTGTTACTTTTTACCATTATTTTTGAGAATTTTTTGATGTTCTACAAAGTTGTTCTGAATTACACAACCAAAAACCAAAGCGCTACGACCCTCTTGTAAAAAGTTCGATTTCAGCGCCACCTATGTAGTGGAGTTCGGAACTAAAAAATTGTGCCAAAAAAAGCGCACCACTAATACGAGCAACTTTGTCAAAGATACCAAAATTCCCAAAAATATTCCCGAGAAGTTATTAATTTATTGTGTAAAATTTCGATTATTACCCTCTGATTTTATTTTTAATTGTTTTTAATTGTTGTTTTTAACAAACTCGCACTTTTTCGCGTTCGACAGTTTGCCAAACTCGCAAGCAAGACAAAATGTATGCTAGCTGACTTTTCTGCAAACAAATGTTGGCCAACAAACATCTCAGACAAACTGTCAAAATGTGCGAGTTTGTTTGTTTGTTTGTCATAGTGTAATAGTGTGAGGGTGAGATTGGGTCAAACTGTTTTTGTCTTCCTCACCTCACTGAGGAAAGGCTATACAATCACTCGAAAAATGAACTTCCTAATTCGACCTCGTAGACCCATTTTACGTATACCTATTGATTTAGAATCAAATGCTGAACAAATGTATGTGCGTGTGTATGTGAGTCCGTGTACCGAAAAATATGCAATCGATTATCTCCGGTTTGGCTGAACCGATTTGGACCGTTTTGGTCTCATTCGAACCGTCTTGGGGTAAGACCTAGTTAATATTAGAAAAGTACTTCAAAAGTTATACTAAAAAACGATTTTGGCTAAACTCCGGAAGATTGTAAAAAGGATGGTTTTTGTAAGAAAATGTTATACATTTTTAGAAAGGTATTTGAAAGACCTTTCCAATGAGCTTAAAACATCGAAGATTTGACAACCCTATCAAAAGTTATGAGCACTTTAGTGTTATTTATACACTTTTTGGGACCCGGGTCTCAAATACATTAAAGAAAACTTTGTCCGAATCTATCATGCGGCCCATCGTTGGATGGGAAATCAAAAGACATTTCCAATGAGTACAAAGTATTGAAAATCTGACAACCCTATCAATAGTTTATTAAAGCGAGGAAGGCACCAACCACCTTAAGGTGGATTAAGTAACGTTTTTTTTACGGATTTTACCATTTCTCAGGTTCTTATAAATGAAACAAAATTCTATTAAAAGGGTTCTTAAGATGACTTAGTCTCGTTCCTAGAACAAATCCTGTGATTTTTGCAGCTGTCTAAAGTTGAGGTACGTTTTTGTTTGAAAATCTCTACTTCATGCTTGTTGCATCTGTTGTGTTGAAAGTTTCAATGACCGATCTGAAAATTTGTTGATCGATGCTCTATGCAAAAACAAGTCGAAGGCCGAAATTTTAGCCAATTTCATGCAGGGGATCCCACCAGCCTATGGGTTTTAAATTTTTGCACTGTATAAAAAATCGATAATTTTTTCGAGTTTTCAATTCTTGCTCAAATTAGACGTCTTTGGAGGTCAAAACATAACCCTGGTCAAATTTCAATCAATTCGATGCATTTTTTATCATGGTCACTCGACCAACTTTGTTGAACACTTAAAAAATACAAAAATATTGTTTAAACGAAAAAATGTTGCAGACTCGAAAAGAACACTAAATATCCAAAATAGATATGTCTCACGTTATTGTACAGTTGAATAAGGTTCTTGGACATTTTTTTTAACTAAAAAAATCGAACACGTCGTACCACCTCACCATTACGAGATATCAAATCATGACCTTGAATTCACGATTGAGGGCAAAAGTTACACGAAAATCGATTTTCCGATATCGTGTGAGTTGGCGGAGAATAATCCATAAGGGTTGCAAACAGACTTTAAACATAGCTTATATAATTTTTACAATTAGTTTGATCGATTTCCTCACGTCGTTTCTTTATTTTCAATGAATGTTGTTATAAGAAAGCTGCGATTGGTTTTTTATTTAGTCTAATTACCTACATTTTTACAAATCACATGCACTCGCGTTTAATTTGAAATTTAGCATTGTAAAAATGCATTTTTTAGCAGCATATCATTGCATGCCTGCTCACCGCAGATATTGATCCCACACTTTAACTGGAAAAATGCGTAGTCGAGGGTGAAACTCTTTCTTTAATTATTTCTTGGAGCAGCTTTTAGTCACCGATTGAATCCCTCTCCCTTGCGTTTACTAAATGGCAATCGTAACCAAGAAAACAATAAAATTAAAAGTTGAGCAAAGATGAGTTGAATTGATTGACTTTCGGTTTTCCATTGATCCAGTTGGGATTTAGCCAAAATCACATCCTACTACCTTACGTGGCCGATGGTTAACAACGCAAGGAAAACAACAACAAAAACTGACTTGTTTAGCCATGTGTTCATCATAAACATGGCAGGGAGAGAGAGAAAAAAGAAGCCTAATATACACTACTTAATGTCAGTTGTTTACCTTCGAAAGTGGCTTATGTGCATTCGTGGGCAAAACTGCGGCAGATTGTGCTGAAATTGGCAAAAAGAAGAAAATGCAGCGAAATCTGGACTTAGTTTAAATCATCATCCATAATCGCCGAGCCATAATCGAGCTGCGTTAACCGCCTGGCAGATGTTTTTCCTTTTTACGCGTTCCATGTATGGAAAGTGAAGATTAATTCCTATTAATAATAATTTACAACCGCTAGGGAAAGGCGTGAATCGGTCCGGCTGGTTTGATCTTAAAAGTGCTGTTTCCTCTCTCGCTAAATGCAATGCTTAACACGAGCCTTGATTGCGGTGGTGAAAGACGAACAAGGCTGTGGAGATCTGTTTAGGAAGTGTTATCGATTTATTGAAATGGATTGGTATGAAAAAGATTTAGTTTGAAAATGAAACAGACTTTTTGATTTCTTTTTACAAGAAGAGAGTTTACATTAGTTATCTGTGTTGTAAAAATGGAAAACATGCATTTTTCTACAATTTTATCATTTATATTAAAAGTTTTTTTTTAAAAGCATTTTTTTCAATTTACTGATGCTGACTTCTTCAGTCACATTATTCTCAGCAACTCACCATGAACTCCTTTCCTGTGCGAGCTACATTTCCCCGCGAAGTATGACGACAGTCTCTAGAGGTAGTGTTCAAATTGATGGCGTCTAATTGCTACTTTACAACCTGTCGATGATGGACTTCAATGTCGCCCAAGACCCTGCTCACGTCACGCAAGACCTCGACCAAGGTGGAGTTCCGGAGACACCACCAGTTTGCATACAACCCCGTGTCCGGCGAACATAACCACAAAAGTTAAGCTTTTCTGCCCTCCTGAGAGGAGACCACACAGCAGCGCAATGACTACACGGGTATTAGATAGAGAAAATTTCACACTTGTAGCTGCCATCAGTGAAGCCTAACTGGCCGTTAAAAAGCCTGGCCAGCTCAGCGCCCAAACCATTTCCCACAGCATCCAATAACCACTTTGAGCGTTTTTTTTTTCTTCTGGTGGACGTAAAACTTCCGGAAAAACTAGTTGAGGTGGATATTTGAAATTGTTCCTCTCCACCTGGGCCGAGGGGGTTCGGGCCGGAATGTACAAGTTTTAACAACCACGGGGGTAGCTCTGTAACCTAGAGCTAAGCCTAACCTAGCCCAACTCCTTATCTGCGACAGGCGTGTAATGACTGGTACTAATTGCTTGTGTTTTTTCTGCTCTCTTCTCTCTTTGCATGTTACCCATCCATCTATCCATCATCAGGTAAGATAGTGGACGACAAACCCTCGGAAGATACCGAGCTGGTCGTGACCAAGGTAGACCAGTTCTCCTGAAGAGCACTGGATTGATGGTACCACGAATGCTGGTGTTGGTGTGAGACCCGGGCGAGACTCCAACGGGTGAAGTGACGAACTCGGTACTGATGGGAAATGGTTTTCGAAACGTTTAAGGGAAAAAGGGAAACTTTAGCCTTTTTCAATATTTTTGATTGTTTAAACATTGAAACCCTTAATTACGGACATTGTCAGAGGTTTAATTTTGATTTGACCTTCACATTCACATAATTTTTTTATAAATAATAAATACAACATTGACAATACTTTTTACATCTCGAAATTCGAATATTGCTTTGTATTAAGTTGTATCAAAGCAAAAAGAAACCTAACCAACCAATACCTCACTCATGAACAGTCCGATCCGTTAATTTTGTTTAAAAATAACAACAATTTTTGTATCTTCTCTTCCTTCTCTACAACTTCTTAGGAACTCTCAAAGGAACTTTACCACTTCTACTTTTCTTGTTCCTTTTCGTACCTATGACCCAAAAATCTAAATTTCCTAAGTAACATCAGCCTTAACATCATTTTCCCATCATAAAAATTTTGTTTGAGTATTAAGGCCTGAAAGGTTAAAAAAATGGTTATTGCCAACAAAAGTTATTATGTTTATAATTTAGGCATTTATTTATCAGGTATTTTAATTGCGTGGATGAATTTGCATGCTTCAAGGGTTTTATAAGTATAGTTAATAATGATGAGTTTTCAACCGACGTAATTTACCGTAAACACATTTGACATTCATCTTAAATTGATAAGGACATTTTCAAAAACATTGAATGATTAAGTTTAAGTAGCACTTAACTTTCTAAAGCATTTTGTGATACTTTTTCCAAAAAAATGTAACTTGTAAAAGATGAGATTTCCTGAGAGTTTTCACAATTTTCATATTCAATTTAGGCCGATGCAAATATTTTCCAAAGTTTTTGTCGTCAATTTTTATTTTCATTTTTTTTAAATTTTAATAATTCAGAAATCTGGGGTTCAAATCCCCAGATTTCTGAATTATTAAATTTCAGAAAATAAAAATAAAAATTGACGACAAAAACTTATACAAAATACAGCTTATTCAAAGTCCTCAAAATTACCTGACTTTATGTAAATTAAGATAGTTTACAAAAATTAAGACATACCATAAACCGGGGTGACATTGATAGGATTTCTATTTATTTTTGGAATATTTTCAAACTGGTAAGGTTTTTCTCAAGACTTTTATTTTTAAAACATGTACTGGGGTAGGCCACACAAGATCCATGCACTATTTTTGAAAAATATTTTTTTTTTCAAAATTGTTTGGAAAAATAGTTGCGTTGATTTTTTTTAATCCAGGGTGACTTGATACTCATAGTTTTTCTTGTTAAAATCAGATTTAAAGTTTTCAAATTTTATGTTTACCATCAATGAGGTTGCTGATATAGTCTTTAAGAAAAAAAATCTAAGTTTTATATTTTGTTAACTAATTTTATAAGATTTTTTTTTAAATACATATAAATAAAAGTAAAAATTGCTAAAAAGTCAGAATTTAGCTTGAATTTCATTGAAACTAGTTTTAATTATATCAATATCAATTAATATTACATTTTAAAACGAATCCGAAGCAAGCATTAAAAGTTTTCATATTTTATATGAAATTTGTTCTACTGAAAATGCCTATAAATTTGAAGAATTTTTTGAATTATGTTCCAAAATCACATAATATTTATTATTTACAAACTTATTTTACCTTTTCCTAGTGGAAACTTGTCCAAAGAAACCGAAAATGCATTCTTTTTTTTCGATTCGAAATCATGTTCATTGTGAAAATCATGACTATTTGAGATTATCAAAGAAGTGCTATTCATCAACATTTTCTTAATTATAGTTAACTAACTATTTATACTTTTAAAAATTTTATGAAAACTTCTTCTTGAAGTACTTTGATGCCAAAGCATTCCTTACGTATTTAATTTGTACTCTTCATTTTTCGGAAAAAATCAAACCTATCACCCCGTTTTACGGTATTTAATTTTAGGAACTCAACAATATTTAGAAATTAAGTAATTTTAGAATTTTGTTTTGTTTAATCATATTTTTAAATTTAAATCAGTGATTATTTTTATCTTTGGTTTTTTCACTTTCTTAAATTTTTTATGTTTTTTATTTTAATATTTTTTTATTTATTTTATTAAATTTTAATAGCGGTCCGCAGAGTCACATGCAATTGGATGTTTTTCCCTTTTTTTTACGGGAGGACTTAATGGATTTTCTTCAAAAAGTTGTATAGAGAATAAGCGGGGTTATATTTTTGAACAAATTGCAAATAATTTGTATGTGGCATTTAACTGTTACGAACAACTTTGAATTTCAATTAATTTGTTTGTAAAAATCGTTGAACACTCCCAAGTGATGACTACCAGCAAACCACTTATGTTCATACATCACATTTTTTTAACTGTCTGCTCTACAATATTGTAGAACATTGTTACAGTCTAACCCTGCAAAGTTAGAAAAAACGCGAAATTTGAAAATGAAAAATTTTTATACAGATAAAAAAATAACCTTTCTTGGTCTGGGTCAAAAAGTACATCACATTTTTCTAAAAATTACATGTCCAAAAAAAATTACACTTTAGTAACGAAGAATGGCAGAGTTTTTAAAACTTGTGCTGTGTTTTTTGGTGGAAAATAGTTTTTTTTCAAAAATTGGAGTTTGTCATCAAATCGAGCGTCCAATTTTACATAAAAAATCCCTTTGACACCAAATTTCCATCTCATCATCTTTTCAGGCTGCAAATTATTGAAAAACACCACTATTTTCGCATGTTCAAAAATGGAAGGGGTCGTACCGCCCCTCCGTCGTGAGATATCAAAAAACGGACCTCGGATTCGTGATCAGGGACAAAAGTTACCCCTTAGGACAAAGTTTCACGCAAATCGGAGAGGGGTCGGGGCATCTTTTCCCGATTTCGTGTGAGTTGGTAGAGAATTACCCATTTATATGCATGTAAACGATGTCCGGATCCATCATCCGACACATCGTTGGTTAGGTAATTGAAAGACCTTTCCAGCGAGTCCACAACATTGAATATCTGGCAACCCTGTCTCGAGTTATGACCACCTTAGTTATATTTATGTAATTTTTTGAAGCCGGATCTCACTTAAATGTATGTAAACGATGTCCGAATCCATCATTCAACCCATTGTTGATTATGTAATCAAAAGAACTTTCCAACGAGTCCAAAACATTGAAGAACTGGAAACCCTGTATCGAGTTATTACCAATTATGTTATATCTGCGACACTTATTTTTCTGAATCTAAAAAAATAGCTGAATATCATATTACACATTGTTGGTAAAAAGTGAGGAAGGCACCCACATAGGTGGATTAAGTTCGTTTTTCACTGTTTAAACAACTTATTTGTCAAAACTTGTGAGGGAATCCTGCTTGCTCACTTCCCATTATACAGTATATCGATGCTCATCTATACTACTGGTGAGATTCCTATCTAGATAGTACAAGAGAGCACACGGGTATCAATATGTAATAGAAATTCTTGTTATGTTTGTTGTTGTCATTACTTGTCCAACATGGCACAAATTAAAAACATAATCTAGTTTCTGCACCAAAATAGCTTGCCAACAAAACCTGTTCTGAGATCTTTTCTCGTGCTCGAGCTTAGTACATTTTCTTGTTTTTCTTGTGCTTTCCAATCCACAACCAGCTGACCAACTTTTGCGGCCATACTTTAGGCCAACGCACCATATACTTCTTGCTGTCTGGGACATTATGCGCCGCCAGTTCATAACATCGCGGCCTGTCGGTCACTCACTGCCTCGACTACCGCTGCTGCACTTGTAGTAGAACAAGAAACCGAATCTTGCAAACCTCATGTAATGTGGCTAAAACCGGGTTGCCCCGGCTCGAGAAGAAAAACCTATGGGCATCGAGCCAAGCCAGGGGCAAGAAAAGCAGCAAAAGTTAAAAGCGAAAAAAATGCTCAGAAAGAAACTCTGAAAACATTATGTAATAATATCATTTAATAAACCGTGATTTAGGTTGCTCGCCTCTTTGAAAGTAAAACTCGACACGTTGATGGTGGCCACTGGACGGCGGTGGCGGAGGAGGTGGAGTGGATTTTATGCTTTTTGAGGCCGTCGAGGCTGACTACTGCTGCCGAGCCGGTCGTTGCTGGCCGTTGGTGGCCCGAGCAGAACGAGGTGACAGAAGGATTCTCGTGACTTCAATGTACAATTTAAGTGAAAACAAAATTGTCCAACTTTCTGCCAAGTCAATATTTCAATATTGAAAAACGTTGCCAAAGTTATAGTTTTTGTTTGTCACCAAAAATATAGCAAAATTTATTCAGTTTATTATGCTAAGCTCGGTTCTTGAAAAAAAAAATAAGTATTTTGGTGAAATATTACCATTTTCTACAACTTTCCCCCAATCGGGACCGCTAACTTGTGCGCGAGCCTTTCAAAGGTGGACCGCTTTTGATCAGAAACGAGCCGATTTGAAACCTCGCCTCGCTTTGATTGAGACCCCCAACGAGAGTCGGTGTGTGTGTGTGTTTCATTTATTAGAAAAATGTTTGTGTGTGTGTGAAAAATGCGCGGGAAAATCGATGATTGAAACCGATAGCAAAGAGCTCCGATTGAAGTGCGATTATCGTGTCGTACAAAGTATGCACCGTAAATTATGGAAAACCTAGCAAAACTTAGCGAAAGTGATGTAAATTGGAGTGAAAAAGCGTATTTTGTTCACCTACCTAGTTGGGAAAGCAAAAGTTCCAATCTGGGTCACCACAAACCATAAGCAAAACCTTCCATCTGTTTGCAGATCTAATCTCCGTAACCTTCATGAACCAAACGCTGCGGACGCTGTGGAACTATGTCGTCGACATCTTCTGGATCTATCTGCGATTTATGGTGCTAGCAGTGGTGATATTCTTCCTGGTTCAGTGGTACATTCAGAACTATGACGCCGTGGACGATGAGACCATCAAGAAGAACTTGGATAAAATTGGAGCCCAAGAATCAATGAAATCGGGAAAAAGTGAACTGTGAAGATGTTAAAATTTGTGAAATGTATGAGTTGAGTGAATAAAAAATAAGATAATCTAACAAAATTGTTAATTTTTAGTTCCGAAAACATGGTTCGTTCCTCCGATTGATTAAATCATTTGAAAGTAAAGTAAATTATGTCTAAAGAGAGTAAATTTAAACGTAATTAGTTAAGAGAAAATTCAAACATAATCACACTTCAATGCTTTTTTTTTATCTGTAACAACGTCCAACAAAACTTCTGCATGTCTTCTGAAAGACGTGATAATACTTCTTAATTTTTTTTTTATATATATATTTTATCTTTCGTTCAAAAATATTTTCACATCTAGAAATGTAAAAATAAGTGCTTCAAAATTTTATTTTTCTTATTCCCTTTCAGGACTGAATTTAAAAAAGTATTTATTTATTTATTTTTGTTGTGATTGTTCAGAATATATATTGTTCAGAATATAGTGCAGCGAATAACCAAGATGGTTGAAGCTGACAGAAATTTAACTACAATGTTTGTTTAGAAAATTTAGATTTTTCGGGTCAATATGACTTATCGATACTGATAAAAACCCATTATTGGACCATTATTTGTAAAAATATCGTCAATACCAAAATGCTATTAACAGAAAGCAGCCAAATGTCAGCATCCATCTTAAAAAAAAGGATGTGCGACAAAAGGTCGAAAGACATAAGGTCGAATGGACAAAAGGTCGAATGCCAAAAGGTCGAAAGACATAAGGTCAAATGGACAAAATGTCGAAAGTGGACAAAAGGTCGAATGTGAAAAAATGAAACAAATAATCATAATAATTATCTTCTTAAAAAATCTTGAAAAAATCTGTAATATTATCCTTGGTTTATCCATCCATTTAGTAATGATCTTTTTCTTTTTTTTTAATAAACAGAATAACTTCCAAACTGTTTTTTGAGAAGATTTCCCTTCTTTTAAACATGAGCAGTTCTTCAAAAAAAAAGTTCGAATTCTAAAACATTTTTTTAATGTTTTTATTTTGATTTTAAAACAACCTTTTCTTGTTAGTCTTAATATTTTTGAAAGTTTTCCATTCTTTCAAACATGAGCACTTCTGACGAGCACACTTGATAAAAAAAAGTTCGACTTCTGATATATTTTGAAAGTTTGCCTGTATTTTAAAAAAAACAACCTATTGACTATCGTAATATTTTTGTGAGTTTTTCTTTTTTTTTTAAACATGAGCAGATCTGCCAAAAAAAGTGGCTTCTAAAATATTTATTAAGTTTTTATTTTATTTATAAAAATCGTTAAAATATTATAGAGACTTTAAAATTCATTCAAATTTTCATAGTTTTGAAAAATTAAAAAGATTTGCTTCTTGAATATTGTTGCAAGTTTTCTATCCTTTTTAATCTATCTTTCATGGTCACAATAGATCCTAAGAAAAATCTGGTTGACTGAAACTTTTTAGTTTGACACCCCTTTTAGTTTTAGTTAGTTAGTTTGACATTGTCAAACCAACGGGGTACAAACTAAAAAGTGTCTCACGAAAAAGTGACCAACCACCAGGGGTTGAGTGTATATGTTAACATAAATCCCAAGTTTGGTCCTGATTGTTGTTGTTGTTAGTTGATTTATTTCCGGCAGTTTTAACCTTTCGGTCATTCGCTGCCCTGGTCCTGATTGGACCATCTCTCTATTTTAAGCACCGCCCTATTTTTTGACGATTCTCTAAAAACTGTTTTTCTTTTAATCATAACTTTGCAACTGTTTGAGCAAAAGACTTTCTACAGGTTGCATTTTATAGAAAATTGTTTGAGGAATTTGATGAAAATAAAATTTTAACCCTCAAATGCCCCCTAATATTATATTTTAACGTTTTAAGTATTAAAACTCAGTTTTGATCAATTCTTTATTTTTTTATTTCATTTTATCACCATCACCCCGTACAATTTTACATAAAAATCAATGTAAACCTCAAACTAAAATGAACTTTTGGCGAAATACAGCGATTGTACTGAAAAAAGTTTGATTTTTGCGCAGCACTCGGAAACTACATGGTGTACTTTTCAACAAAATGGGATGAATCCCGCATAGTTCGGTTTTTATATGTAAGAAACTTATTTCGATTATCTCCGAGTGCTGCGCAAAATCGCAACTTTTTTCAGTAAAATCGCTGTATCTCACCAATAGTTCATTTTAGTTTGAGGTTTACATTGATTTTTATGTAAAATTGTCCGGGGAACACGATGGTGATAAAATAAAAAAAAGGAATTGATCAAAACTGAGTTTTAATACTTAAAACGTTAAAATATAATATTGAGGGGCATTTGAGAGTTAAAATTTTATTTTCATCGAATTCCTTGGACAATTTTCTATAAAATGCAGTCTGTAAAAAGTCTTTTGCTCAAAAAGAAAAAAAAGATTTTTTGGAAAATCGTCAAAAAAGAGGGCGGTGCCAAAAATAGAGGGATGGTCCAATCAGCACCAAACTTGGGATTTCTTTTAACTATCGATAGATGAACGTTCCCTTCAGATTTGGTCCAAATCGGTGAAGGTCGAGTCCAAAAGTACATCCAGTTGACCTGGAATGACAAGAAAAGAATGACTTCGAAAATTACAAAAAAAAGAGTAACATATGAATGTACATATTTAGTTTTATTTGGAGTCTGTTTTAATAACCATCTTATATCTCTTTGCTTAATGGGTAGTGAAATTTAAACTAGCAACATGTATTTCAGAAAATCTACTTAACCATAATTTAAGCTCGAGCACCTTTATCGTTACCTCTTTCCCATAATACGACACCTACACGCAGAAAAATATTTTGTAGAATCAGCCTGTACGAGGTTTGATTCAACATTTTTTTTTGTTGAATATAATCAACGCCGATTTTGCGTTGAAACAAACCTTCATTTTCTCAATTCCACAATTTTTTTTTTTTTTTGTTTTGAAAAAGTTGCTTTGACGTTTAGCGTTGATTCAACAAAAATCTTGATTTTCAAATCAAAAAAACGTTTTGTTGATTCAAATATGCCTTATTTTTCTGCGTGTACAGAGCATGTTTCAGGACCAGGGACCAGGTCCAGCAGATATCGCGTCATCACCCACAGTCACGAACTCTAGAATTGCAGGTTTCTTTCTTTTTGTTTTTTGTTGCATGCAAAGCGTCACAATCTTCATCACGACAATCGCCTTTGGCGACACCATCATCATCTTCATTGAAATTAATGCACTATGCTGGGCTATATCGTAGCCGCAGGTCCGCAGAAGTAGTGCAACTGCACCGACTCTGGCTGGTGTTGCATCCCGGACAGTGCAGTGTGGTCAGCACAGTCACGATTATCTCCAAGCGCATACAATAACATGTGTGGGGTTGTTTGCAAAATGAGGGATTCATTTTAAAACTTATGAAAAAATTAATAAAAATCATTTGAATTTGAAGGCATTTTAGACGTTGACTAAAAATATAAAACCAAATTATTCAATAGAGAAAAAAGTCCAATATTCACAAAATTTCCCTGAAATCTTCACTCTTTGACAGCCATTTGGTGCTGGACTGCATAAGAAGTGTATCAAGTTCGGATCGTTACGACAGCGCAGTGCAACATGCGGTGTGGTTTAGTTTAAATTTTCGCTCCTTTTCTTCGTTGTCTTGGCCAAATGCAGCTGCGGTAGTCACATGGTAATGGAGCTGCACGCGCAGTAGTACAGCAGGTTCTGTGGTTTTCCAAGTGATTAATTAATATGTTTTAAGTGCATTAGTTGCGCCGGGCTGAGAAGGGTAAATAACTATGGAACGAATTCCATATTTAATTTTTTTGTTTCGAAAAATATGAACTAAGTGAAAAGAAACATAGAAAAGCTTATTGATGGTCCCTGAACAGTATTTTGGAATTTCGTCGTAAAACTACTTACTTTTCCTGTAATTGTCGAACGACAAAACGGCCTTTTTTCTCTACCAAAAATAACCGAATCGAAAAGTAATACTTTTCGATACAAGGGCTGAAAAGTTATACTCGGTGAACCTTGTTGGATTAATGTTACGACTCGTGCTGAAAAAGTCTTCTTTTTGGTAACTTGTTTCATAAACTTCTCCTTTTGAGTGCTGAAAAGTGAATATTTCTACATTTGAGTAATTCTCTGCGATTTCCCATTTTTTTCGCGATTTTTAAATTTTCATTTTATGATTTGGATGAAACTTTTTTGATATGTTTAAGGGGATTTAAAAATACATCTCCTATACCATAGTGCAAGATGGCGCAAAATCTGCTTTAGGAGACATGATTTTTTGAAAAAAAAATTTTTTTGGAATATATCGAAAACCTGGACAAAAAAAAAGACTAATCTTTTTTTAAAGCAGTTCAAGTAATGCAATCAAAAAGTAAATTTTCAATTAAATGAACCATTTTCGAGCTATAGCTTCTATTAGATATAAATTTTCAATTTCTTTTGGTTTTTTTTTGCATTTAAAAAATACTCCTTGAAAGAAAAACACCTCTAAAATCGATATTTTTGAAAAGTCGAGAATTTTTTTTTGTGTCACCTGCAATTTTCAACTGACCATAAATTTAAAACTATTGATCCGATTTTCAATGTTAAAAGATGAAACTTTTAGAAACATTTCTGATCACCTCAATAAAAATATTTCAAAATTGTATAATTTGGTCTAAACTATAAAATTAGAAAAATTATTTATTTGTTAACCTTTTCAAAAGTAAATGCAGATTTTAAATGTTTGTAGTAGTAATGAAAAGATAAGAAAATTTCACAAAGTTTCATTTTTTAACATTAACAATCGGACTCAAAGTTTCCGAGATTTTTTTTTGGAATTTCAAATTTCAAAATAATATATTTGATTGATCTACCTTAAACATTTTGAAGAAGCAAAATGTTTCTTGTTCATACAAATTATTGATTTTCTGTAAATAACAACAATATCACTTAAACCTGAACAAATATGTTCAAAACAAAACATTTTTTTTAACGAAAAATAAAAAAACTCAAAATATGGACTGTATTTTTAAATCATTGGTTCGCAATTTGAGGAAAATAAAAAATTAAATGCAACGAAAAAAAAAATAATTAAAAAAAGGTGATAACAAATCAATCTTTCCAAAATTTTGGGGAACAGGTCCCAAACAATTGCTGTGCTGAGCAAAGCATTTCCACAAATGCTCTGGACACTATTTGACGAGGTTATTGGCTCAGCAAATAAATATACTATAAAATTTAACAGTGCTTTTATTAACATGCCAATATCGCTTTTATCTTCACTATTTCTTCCTGCTCAACGCACCCAGAAATCGCAGCTCGTTTTAAACCCATGTTGCTCAAAGTCAACTTTCGCGCTCGCTCGATCATTCTAGAACAACCGTGTGCCAGAACCGTCGAACTCGATTGCTTCAACAAGTTGCCTCGACCACCTCGCAAGGTTGCCAATTTGGCTTGGCGTTGTTTCGCTCGACAGGCGCTTCAAACTGCATCAATCGAACCCCACCCCATTTTTTGTTTAATTTTTGCGCCACAATTGCACCGATTTTTTTTTCGCCGTCGCCCAAAATAACCTTCAACTGACTGGGTTGGAAACTCTGAAAGAAAACTGCAAACTGCGATTTTCACGAACGGCGGCTTCGACTCTCCATTTTCGATGGTCATCTTGTGCAAAAAAAACTCGTCCACTCTGGCTCTGATCCGTGGTCTAGGCTCCGTTTTCAGCGACCGCAACGACTTGTATGGAACCACATGGTCGTCACTTTGAAATGTCCAAACTGGAGTCGTTTGGTCAGTCGAGCCGTTGATGTCCGTCGCGACGCGAGTTTGCTTGTTTTTTTGCCACCTCGTGTTTCGATGTTGATTTCGAGTCAAACATTAAACAGCTTAAAAAAAGATTAAACAACTGAGAAAAAACAAAAGCAGTGCACCTTGGCGAAACACCTGTTGCTGGATAACATATTTAAATCGATAGAGTTCGAACGGAAAAGTAAACACGTGAAAGTTTACTTTTGAAACGCTTCGTAATCGTCGGGACGGGGAAAGATGGGCGCGAAAAGTGAAACATAAAAAAGGTGAGGAAGATTTATTGAGAAGAAGGAAAAAATATTGGTTTACAACCAAACAGTACAGTGCATAATTTGTGGAGGGTTTTTTACCTGTGTTGATTTCCTTAATGAAATAATAGCACTAGACAATTGAGCGTTGAGGATTGGGTGCTGATTTGAATAGGGAGTAATTCGCAGTTGCTGTTCATCCAATACCCATCCAGTGATTCTGAAATTAAAAGTGCTCAAAGTTTGACATTAAATATTTTTTATATGTAATATTATAACTTCATCAATAATTTCTAAGTTTTTCATTCATTTTTTTTGGACACCAAAGGGTTCATTCGTCACTGGGTTGGCAAGTTCATAAGCCACTTAATAACTTAAGTGAAGCTACAACAACAATCGTTTGTCTTTCTCGTCTTCGATGTGGTCATCTGCCGACGAAAAAATAAACGATACTTGTTCTGTCGTCAACAAGCAAATATAATTGATGTGCAAATAGCAGTGGGTTTTTTAAAGTATATGGGAGCATTGAAGATGAGATTGGGATCTGGAATAACTCAATCAAGTAGTGAGAAACTGTAAAGTCGACTGTATTTGATAAATGATACTTTTACAAAAATATTTGATTTAATTCGATCATGAAAAATAAATGAATAAATTCGAAAAAAATCTGAGTAGCCTTTCAAAAACTAAACGGATTTTAAGCTGTCCGCAAAATTGTGAAAATTAACTAATCATAGTGAAATGTTCAATAACACTCCAATATCCAGTTTGAACCCATAAATAATTCTGACAATCAATAAGAAAATCCGAAAAACAAAACAAAAACTGTCTTGATCGGTTATCCGAAAGCATGAATAAAGTACAGTCATCCCACATATTCGGAAGACCCACAAATTCGGAATACTTTTGTGGTAATTTGTCAATAGGATACAAAATGCAACTTCTCTATCGATCCGGCTATTTTTAGGACCTTTATTTGGACATTCTCTTGCTATTTCACTAGTAAAAGTAGTACTTTTAGAACAAAAAAACTGCATTTCAAGACTAATTTATTCAGAGCAGCAAAACACTGCCTTCAAATTGCCTGTTCCATAATTGTGGGATGTTATTGTGCTTTCCACAATTGTGGAACACCTGAATTTAACTGTTATTCTCACAAAAAATATTATCAGACCATTCGTAACTTAGCTTGAATTTCATTGGTTTCAGTGTGTGAAGTCATTATTTTGTAAAAAAAAATATGTACTCCTGGAGAGAACCAAAGTTTGTTTACATCCGTAAGAAAAAAGTGTTTCGAATTTGTGGATGTCAAGGGTCAAATTGTTTCTCAAAAAACTTGATACAAAAGTTAAAGTTTGAAGTTGATTGATACAGCATTCGAAAGATCGCAAGAAAAGCTTTCAAATGAAGGTAAAAGCGAGTCATTAAGTTCAATTATCAATTTTCTATGATTTTTTTGAACATTGGCCGATCTGTAAACTGTTCCAAATATGAGGGATAACTGTAACGTCGTGATTCGAAATCCTGACAGCATAGCATATCATTTTTGTTATAGCTGGAAAAAAATCTTTTGATAAGTTTAAAATGTACAAATATCATCAGGATAAAGTATAAACAGTAAATTTTAAAAGAATGCATGAAAAATATGTCTTTTTGCCTTTCTTACAAAAGAAAGGTTTAAGGTTTGCTTTTGGGAAAACGCTTTTCTCAGAAATCTTTAAAAAATCGTGCACGGCGAGGAATCGTCCCAGGAAAAAATCCTATTACTAAATTGAAGGTTTAGATGCGCTCTTTCGATTGAATTTTGGCCCGAAACCCGGAACTCAAAGTCTGATTTTTGAGAGCTCTTTTTCTGAAATACTTGAGCGATGTCTGTATCCGCTCCTAAAAATTTGTGTCTTCCATCATTGGAAAACCGCTCGTAAAACCCACAATTTTTATATTTCAGATTTGTAGCCGTGGGGTCGGAGACCAACATTTGATTTTTCGATTCGCAATTTTCGACCAATAAATGTGGTCAAAGCCATTTTTAGAGGTATTTTTTGGACAATTTTACAGATAACAAAAATTAAATCAAATTAAAAGAATTCAGTTTCAAACAAAAAGCCATTCGAAAACATGCGCCATAAACTGCTTGGGCCCAAAATTTGAAGCTTTTCCAAAATGTATTTCCAGAGATATAGCCATATTAGTGTTTTTCGTCTTATTTTTACCCTATTTTTCCTATTAAATTTTTGGTTTTATACAGAATCATATACTGAACATCAAATTCAAAGTCCCAGCCCATTCTCGATCGAAAGATCGACAAGTCGTCAAGTCGAAGCATAAACGCCAGCACATTTACGCTTGCGCGTGAAAGTGTTCTTTCTGGCTTCTCATAATAGATCGACAAAGTGCAATAGCGATACATATTTTTTTAAGTTAATCATAGACTAAAATTAAAGACTGAGTACCCTTTATTTTTTTCTAATAATGTCAATCCAATATGTTTTCTTAATTAAATTTAAATATCTTGCGACCCATAATGTACCTCTGAAATTTAAAAAAAATGGCATTTGAGGTTTAGCCTAAAAATATATGGTATCATTTTGTTTCTGAAAAATTAATTGCACCAATATATTTGTCGGAGTTTCATCATTTCGTAAGAAAGGCTCTATTTCATCTCTGGTGATTTTAAATCGGGTTTTTTTTTAACAATTTTCATCAGAATTTAAAAATTAAAATGACTTGTTGTGCTTCGAATCCCAAATACTGATATAAGCTGATTCGAAATCCGGACACTTTTGCTTCCAATTCCGGACACTCGATTTTGCTTAAGAATCACACAAATTTGGACTGAAATTTTAATGAATGAAATTTTCTAGGTCTCATTCTTTGTATAAAAATTTTCTAGACTTTATGGAAATTAGAACCATAAATGTCTGCTTTGCCTTTCCGGTGCTTTCGACTCTTATGAAATATTTCAGTGAAATGTGTCACCGTTTTGGTAAACCCATATTTATATTTTATTCAATTGTTTTGGCATTGACAACAGCGTCAATTATTTTGCGAACCTATATCCAAATAATTGATAAATAAATAAAAATAAATAAATATTTATTTGTTTAGACTAGGGTGGGTACGGATTTTGAAAAGTTCTCGGATCAAGTTCTGGTGTGGTTCCCCTTGCATACCCATAGGGACTCTCACGCCAAATTTCAGCTCATTTGGTTGAAAACTGGCTTGTCTCAAGCGAGTTCAAGTTTACATGGGATTGAATATGGGAAAATTTGAATTTTTGTTCATTCGCTCCTACAGGCCTAGGGAAAACATGTAGAAACTTCTAGGATGGCCAGAAATGAGCGGTTTTGTCTGGAGAACAACTTTTCCGAAGAGACCAGGTCGTTTCGTCCAACCCTCATCGGGCTCAACGGCCATACATCCGGGGTTTTCGGAACCAACGGAATTCCCCAGAAAAGCATAAAATTTTCCTTAGCATGTTAAAAATGCTTGATGAACACCGCACCGCGATATGAGCAACATTGGCATTGACGGTTTTTACGGTTTTTGAAGAGTTTTTCAAGATTGAAATCGAGTTTTTGGGAATTCGTGTCAAGATATCACGAACTCGACGATAAATCATTGGATAGGTTATGAAAAGACTTTCCTATTATGTTATAAATTTTAATGATTTTATAACGCTACGTCATCACCTGATATTTCATGTCATGAGTGATATTCATGTATTTTTTTATGCTGAATCTCAGTAAGTTCGATGAAAATGATGTCGTGATCCATAATTCACTAAAAAATAATGAATAAAAATTAGTTTAAAATTAGTAGCCTAATTTCTAAAATTTTAAAACCGCAATTGTAACAAAATGCTTTATACATTATTACAGCAGTGCTGCACAGTAAAAAAAAAACAAACAAAAAAGTTTTCCCCCGATGTTTTACGTCTTTTCTCCGATATTTCAAAACAGATATAAAAATACAAAGATGAACGTTAAGCAATGTATTTTTAATAGTTTTCAAAGTTCTTCAAAAAACAAGTTCATAAGTGAAACGAGCTTATAAAATCAACTGGTAATTTTTAGAGTTTTTTTAAGGTCTTATATACATAGGAAATTCCATAGCTTATAAAACTTTTAAAACAAAATTTTATCCATCTTAATGTGTACCACAAAAGATGTCCTCTTGTCTCTTGTCCTCTACAATATTAAGTATCTGTGTAAACCTCCAGATGGCCGACATGTTATCTTTACGGATCGCCAATCCAAAGGTTCGTGTTCGAATCTCACCTGATTCAAGTCGTATTTTGTAGATATTCTATATTCAATTCCAAAGTTTTAGGTAAGCCTAAAAAAATCATAATAATAAAACTCGTTTTTTGATTTTAATTGATCTAAACTACTCATTCTTACGAGCACCCTAGTACCCTCCACTTAAGTTGCATCTCTTAACCACGCTGTTTTAGTGCACTTACTCCCCCTCTCGTTCAGCGTGTATGGGTTGCCTTTCATTAGTCCGGTACATATACCAATAATTGCACTCCACACTCAAATAAAACGCGTCCATTAACAAAGTACCATCTTCTCCGTTTTCTTTATTTCCAGTTGTTGCAACGATTGCTGAGCCTGCAAAGGGCACATGACTAAACGACGAAGTGGCTTGGATTTCGACCGAAAACGGGCAAAATTAGTGCGCGCACAACACTAGCGCCAGCGGTGGCAAATAGTTGAAAGTGAAATAAAGAGGGGGCGTGAGCGCCGGGGAGAAGGAAGTTATTGTTTGTAGGTGGGAAGAAAGAAAAAATGAAGAAGAAGATTTAGGAAAAACCGTGGTGGAAAACCTTCGAGAAGAAAATAAATCACGTCGCGGGTGAAGTAACAACCGCAAACAAACACACACACTCGAAAAAGGTCTAAATTGATCGGTTTAGTAACAGAAAAGTCCTCGGTTTGAGTCTCGCGGATTGGGTTGATTTTTTGTTTGCATTGTTTGATTGTTTTTGTTTGTGTGAGTGTGCCAAATACTTTGATTGTGTGTTCGAAATTGCGAGTGTGTGTTTGGTTTTTGTTTTTGCTCCGGCGCGACTTGAATTTTCCTCATTTTACTCTCTTTTCATTATCTTTTCCATAACTCACCCTATCCCATAATAGAGTCTGTTAGCCACACAGTCCAGGGGCAGCTGCTGCCGCACGCTAAACAGAAAGTTGCTCCAGTCGAGTGTGAATAGCGAGTGAATTTTAATTTGCACAAATAAATGTACTACTAGTACCAGTGTACGTAACGATTTTTTTTAGAAAACTTGATTTGAGCCGATAATTGCAAGTCGCGCCCGTGCGCAAGTCAATTTGACGAAGAAACTCTGCTGGTGAAAACTTTGGTGGACCGATCTGGCCACACTGGCATCCAGGGACGGTGACCGGCACTAGTTGCTGCTGGGCTAGACGAACCTTCTTTTTCGCGGCTGTCGCAACTTTAGAGCACTAACGGTAAGTTTGGCAACAATTTTCAAGAAAAAATATTTTTTTTCCATGCGACATTTTCAAAACCTATTCCAGCTTTAATTTGTATCACTCAAAGCTCAATGACCAACAGTCTAGTCGCAAGCGGCTAAGAAAAACCTAATTTCCGGTCGCACGGTTAGAACTAGCAACCATGCTGCCTGGTCAGACAGTCATGCGTTGTGCTAAAGTGTTGTTTTAAGTGGTTAATGAGAAGTTGCGTACTTGGAGTTGTTGTTTGGTTGGCTTGGTTGGGAGTGAAATAAAGTAGCATATCGCGTGTGCTGTTACGTGAGAGTAAGATTAAATGCAATTATGAAACAGCGAAAATACTTTATGAATTACTTGGATTTGTAGGTTCTGAGTGAGGTTTTCATGGGATTCTATAAATGCCAACAATTAAAAGGTTAACACCTTTAGTCATTGACACATAGTCATTACATCTGATCTGTTTGGTTTAGATGGCGATTCTGGTAACACAGCTCGACAAAAAAACATAAATTCCTACAAAGAATCACAGGATTCAGCCGGGAACCGTGGTGTAGGGGTAAGCGTGATTGCCTCTCACCCAGTCGGCCTGGGTTCGATCCCAGACGGTCCCGGTGGCATTTTTCGAGACGAGATTTGTCTGATCACGCCTTCCGTCGGACGGGAAGTAAATGTTGGCCCCGGACTAACCAAAAGGTTTGGTCGTTAGCTCAGTCCAGGTGTATGAGTCGTCTCCCTGGGTCCTGTCTCGGTGGAGTTGCTGGTAGGCAGTTGGACTGATAATCCAAAGGTCGTCAGTTCGAATCCCGGGGTGGATGGAAGCTAAGGTGTAAAAAGAGGTTTGCAATTGCCTCAACAATCAAGCCTTCGAACACCTAGTAGAGCGAATAATTTGATTTTTGAATCACAGGATTCGGGAATATTTTTTACTTCGTTTGTTACTACTAAAACATAAATCTCAAAAATTCGTATTATTCAATGTTCAAAATTTAGGGTACCAAAAATACATCTATTGTGCGTGAGATGGTGCAAAATCGATTTGTAATAAAGATGATTATTTTTGTAAAATGTTGAATAAACCATATTAAATTACAAAATTCACTTTGAAATCCAAAATCAAATTTACATTCGATAAAGTGTTTCATTTTTTTTCGTGTCATTTTCAAAGTTATTAATATTTATTGAACATGTCCATTTTTTGACAGTTCAAAAATATTTCATCAAGGAAAATTAGGTACCCAAACAAAAAATATTTTTAATGAGCTGAACAAATTTCCTACAACTTAGGTGGGGTTTTCTCAGTTCTGATGATATTTTCGCAACAATCGGTTCGATTTCTAATGTCAAAAGTTGAAACCTATATGAAATTTTCTGTTTTTTTTTTTGTTTAGTTTTTCAGATTTTCAAATCATGTCTTAATAATATTTTTAAAAAGTTGCGTAACGAAAATTTTGGCGCGTGGAGATTCAAAAACCCAGTTTTTATTATCAAATAATCATAACTCGGAAACATACAGGTTGACACCTCCAATTTATTGATATGTTATGTAAAATTTTCCGAAGAATCCGATAAAAATATTTTCAGACATAGATCCACGGTTAACACGCCATTTAAAGTTTTCTTACGCCTTTTTCAAAGGTTAGACTTGATTTTTGAGACTCCTAACTATTTTCTCTTGAAATTCCATATTTATTAGTTTCAAAAACAGCTAAGAATAAAACGGCGCGGAGTAATGATTTTTTGAAAAAAAGTAATTTTGGCGAAAATTGACGATACGGCCTACTATTCCCTACAAAAAAAAAACAGAATGGAAATAGCACTCATTTAAATTTTTGTTTCAAGCTAAATTTGCTAAATTTGTCCTGAAATATAAAAAAAACAGGATAAATAAGATTTATTTAAAAATTCAAAATGTCAAGTTTTGTCCATGTTGTAGAAAAATTACCACAAAAAAACAGAGATTACGCGGAAATTTTTTTTAGAAATCATCAAATCATGTTTTTTTTTGATAATTTTCGCAGATTTCCAGAATATTTTGCCTTCTTCACTGAGGGAAGGCTATGATCCTGCTCTAAAAGTAATCAAAAAACCATTCCAACGAGTCTAAAACATTGAAGATCTGGCAACCCTGTCTCAAGTCATGGCCACTTAAGTGAAATGTATGTACTTTTTTGAAGCCGGATCTCACCTAAATGTATTTAAACTATGTCCGGATCCATTATCCGACCCACTGTTGGTTAGATAAGCGAAAAAACTTTCGAACGAGTCCAAAACATAGAAGATCTGGCAACCCTGTCTCAAGTAATTACCACTTAAGAGATATTTTTGTACTTATTTGTGACCACTTAAGAGATATTTGTGTACTTTTATATTTTGGATCTCAAAAAAGATGAAATTTGTGTCCATTGTTGGTGAGGAAGACACCAACCACATAGGTGGATTGTGCTAGTTTTTTTATAAATTGGTTTCTGATTTTAATTTTTGTTCACGACGAAATTATTCATCAACATCCGGGTGGACCAGTAAGGTTTTCGCAATATCACATTTTTTGGGACACACTATTGCATAGATCCGTAAATTCATCACGTCCGTCTACCACAGACTCTCCGACAGCGCCGATTAGATGAACCAATTTAGGTCACCACACACTCTCAACTTATGTGTTGACAGCCTCGGCTTCACGCTGCTGGAAATGCAAAACGCCACCGCCGGATTAATTAAAATAAAACCCCTTTCAAGACTGACATTTCGACTGCACTTTGGACGCGCATCGTCGGTTGCCATGGCGAACTGCCTTCAAACCAAGTTGCGTTTAGAATCCGGTCTAGCAGCTTGTAACGTCAAAAAGTCAAAAGCTTTTGCGAATATTGGTTGACTTTTTTTCTTTTTCTTGGTAGAGACCATGCATAATCTTAACGATGGCCATTTGAAAGTAGTTTTCTGCCGATTTTGTAATGTTAATGGCACGTACCACGCAAACACGTGTGTGTTTAGTTGTGCCACAACAATAAACGATGCGATTTGAACGTTTGAACTTTGCCTGGAGTGAACGCGCTTGGTTTTCCGTTCTCTCTGATGAACTAAAGGTTAGGTTAGGTTCTTTATCGCATGCAAGGTTGGAGGCTTTGGCGGCGAATGGAAGGACCTTTTAGTGGGTAAAAAATGACTGGGATTTGAGCCTTGGATTTGTTTGTTCTGGTCCACCGATTTGGCTTTTAAGTGAAGGGTTTTTGATGGGTTGATTAGGCCTTTTGTAATGAATCAAGATTCAATTTAAGACATCGAGTTTAGCGTTGATGAAGATGATTGTATCACGAGAACAATCTAAAATAAATGTGCCAAGTCAGACCTGAAGATTTATGCCTCTGGTAATAAAATTATAGCAATTCTTCTTCAGAATGAAGGTCCAATAAATGTTCGTCACTGACCAAATCACTCCATTCGAGTGACAGGGACCCATTAATTGTATGGTTATTTTCTGAACAGTTCGTACAATCTGAGATTACTTTTCAAAATCCTTCCAAAGAGTCCTTGTCCGGGCCGACCGAGCTCCTCAGAGGTGAAACATACTTGTCGAGGCCACCCAGTTATTGAATAATGATCCAGTTTTTGTTGCAACTCATGCCGAACCCCGCACAATCCCTGTCCGATGTCCGCAGTCGCGAACTCGTTACTTTTTATATGTTTCAATGACACACCACCGAGACACACACGCGGAAGCAACTTTTGCCAGACGGCAGTGTCGGGCCAGGGTCTAAATATAAAACGCTCATTGTGAAGCATCGAAATAATTAAATTTATAAACTATTATTGCTGCTGCTGCTGTTGTTGTTGCTGTCGGCGACGGGACCATAATTTGAACCGGTTGTAACGCTGGGTTTGATGAAGTTGATGAGCTCACAGCTACCGATTAGCAACAGTAGCAGCACCATGGACTTGTGCCACGCAAGCCACTTCATTGAGGAAATCGAAGGTGTCGATACTTGAAGCTTTGAAAGAAAAAAAAAAGTTGGTTCTTTTCGACGCATTTTGACGCAGCAATACAGGAAGGGGGTTTAATGAATTGATTGATTGGCACATAATTTTTAGATTGATTTTTCAATCAATCGACTCGTCGTAGTCATCAATGTGAAAAACTAAAAGGGGGCTTTATAATCCGAATTTGTAGAAATCTAGACACATTTTCTTGCCAGCTATGTCAGTAGTCAATGTTTTTAATATGTTTTATTGTTTTATGAGGAGTTTTCATAAGCAAATCATCCCTCCAATCAATGTATTGTTCTTGTCAATCTATCAATGTCAATTTATTGTTCTTGTCTTTAAAATTGTATAACAAAAGAGTCCTGAAAAATAACATAATGAATTCATAATCATCATTTTATACTATTTTTAGGCTGTTGCAAAAGTTTTTCTAGTGAGAATAAATCGGCAGAAAACTTCATCAAATATTGACCAGTTTGATGAAAAGTCGGTAATCATTTATGATGAGCAATATATTTATGCTTGATGAATTATTTAATATGAATTCTAGCTTGATATCTTCTTTAAAAAATATTTTAATAATAGACAATAGTTTGACATAATATTTTCAGGATTTAGTAGGTTCCAGTGCACAAAGATTACTTTCTTCATAATCTTCGTGAAGCTATAATCCTGCTCTAGAAATGAACTTTTCACAAAAGCTGGTAGACCATGTATGTTTTCTGTAATTCCTATGAAAAAAACCAAACATTGGTCTGAAGGTTCCTTGGCCCAAATAATAAGATACGTATTTGTTATGCACATTCAAAATTTCTAAAAAAAAATACAAAAAATACATTTTTTAGCAAAAAAAAATCTGAGTTGAGCAATTCTCTACGAAATGAACTTTTTTCAAATTTTTATTTTCGACAAAAAAAAATACAAACGGAATATATTTTGTGATTTAAAAATCACTCTTGGCACAAACACATGATTTCCAAAAAAAAAACCTTTTTGGTATGTTAAAAAATATTTTTTTTTTTTGAAAAATATGTGATTTAGTTTAGCTCTTTTAAACGCAAATTGAAAGGTTATTAGTTGGAATTTTAAGGACAAATAGTGTGAGGATCTACAAATCTAACCTAAAATTTATAAAGGTCGCATGAAATTTAAATTTCTGATTTCTTTCAATTGCAAAATTTCATATAGCATTCTCGAAAATGAGAAAAGTGAATTATCAGCATTTTGCCAAAAAAATAGAAGTAAAGTAATCAGCTGTTGAAATGTAGTCCATATCTCAACTTAGAATAGTAAATCTAGAGTTTTTAAAGCAATGGGATCTCTTTGTTTATCGGACCTTGAACATAAAACTCTAGAAATGTTCACATGCAATTTAAGAAACAACTAAATAAATTATATAAGCGTACCCTAAAATTCAAAGAAAAATTACATTAAAATCATATTTGTAAGCAAAAAGTTTCAAACAATTTTTATTTTACAAATTTTAGTTTTTGGCATTTGAGGGTTGATTTAAGGTAGAGTTTCGATATTTTTATTTTTATAGTCATGATATCTTCGGAAAAACACTTTGTCTTTCAAGCTCAAAAGTTGACATTTTTGATCATATTAAGGCCAAAGCAAATTTTATTGTATGTTTTGTCAAACCCCTCAAGAATCTTGCCTTTGCCTCCATGAAGTCACCCAATTTTAAGTTATTTTAGTGCAATCTAGTTTTCCTTTACTTGATTTTCCCTGATGAAGGAATTGTTTTTAGATATTTCTGTATAAACTTGTCAATAATAAACTTAAGTCAGTTGATATAGGCTTAATCCGGCTAAGTCAGTGTAGTAAATCGTTTTTATATCATTCTGCTACATGTTAGTACAATATAAAAGTATGACCAGTAACGTTTTGGAGTTTAAACATTGAAACTTTGATCTTTTCCAACGCATTTTACATGGGATTTCTCCTTAATTTCTACTCGAAACACTAAAACTGACCGTATTCGAAATTTCTGCCGGCAAATATTTTGAAACTCGGCCCAAAGGTGCAGAATGGTCCCAGAAACCATGTCCAATCATTGGTTTGGGCGAATTTTTTTTCATAATAACGGTCTGTGGGGGACCGGACAAACTAATGCTGCAAAATGCCTTCTTTGATTATAGAAAGTCTCCCAAAAAATTAAAGCAAAATAATAAAAAAATAAATAAAACAAATGAAACCCATTTTCGACCTTTGTAGAGGATTACTGAAGAGTTAAAATGTCCTGGAATAATTTAACTTCATAAATCTATGAAAATCGATTTAAATCATTCCATAAACCATCATCAATCATTTCGTCACTTCTCGAATGAAATCCTAAACGGCAGCCACCTCAGAGGGTCACAAAAATGGCTAAACAAACAAAGCCATTGACCCTCCACCAGACCTGCCAGCTCTGGCGGCAATCCTACCCAGGGTGACGTGAGGTCAAAGTGGATCCGCCAACTTGAAAGACAGCAAATCTCAATTATCGAGGACCACCCCTCCAGCACTCCACGATCGGGACTACCTTTCGTAACGTGTTTAACTTGGCTGAACATCAAGTTAGCTCTTCGAGAGTCTTGTTCACCTTCTAAGCCTTTTTTCTGCGCAAAATGCAGAACTCGAAGAGGCACTGTCTCTTTTAAGATGCGATTGAAACGATCCACTGATCAGATGAGATGTGTGAGGTCTTCTTAAGTGATTTCTTCGATTCGATCTTGAGTTGCTGAGCGCGCCGCGGTGCCGACCGTCTCAGACGGTGAAGATGAAATATGTGTATAAAGTGAAACATGACATCCAATCGATACAGGCGCATCTCGAAGATGCGGTTCGAAAGTTGCGAAAAGGTTTGAACTCGTTGACGAGATTTACGACCTGATCTGCTCAGCTTCTCCGTTATGAACTCGGTGAACTATGTGCTAATAATGTCGTGTTCCAAATTCGTGAGTGAGCGATTAACGACGGCTTTTTGAGTAACTCGCAGAGAGAGAGGGAGTTGTTGAGTAATTTTTGGGGTGGAGTTAGATTTTTGTCTGTATTGTTAGTTTAAAACTAAACATTCTTGATTCTATCTTATCTTATAAAAGTTCAACAGTCGAGGCTCGAAGTAAAAGTCAACAGTCTTAAATAACCTTAACAAGTTTGACGTAGATATCTTGCGTACCACAATCACAAAGCAAAAACCAAACTAGAACGATTCCATTCTCTTGATTGTACTGCACCTTGTATTCATCACGTCGTTCCGCACACAGTAAATCTTGAGACAATCACCCACTCCAAACCGTTGGCAAGTTTCTTGTGTGACTTGTGCACGATTGTTGTTTTAAAAATCAGTCCACTTTACATGTTAGTTGTCCTTCGCAAAACCCAGCATGAATTATGCAGCACGAATCGTTCAGCTGGGCTGGATCATTATGCTGGATTTAGTCATGGTTTGAAGAATTGTTCTTAATTCTCTGTTGACTAGACCTCGTGCTACTTGGCGGAAACATGATTTTCACAACTCCGCACTGCAATTAAGATTAGAATTTATTCGTTTCAACCCGCCTTAAAACAAACATTTCAACACAGGAAACGACTCAGCTCACGCTAGCAGTGAGTTCTATTTCAGCCCCATGAAGGCGTGGCCGTTCGTGGCTTGATCCAAAAGTGAATGTAGTCCACGTCGTTTGCCACGAGTCCGTACGTGAATGTCATTTATCCACCTTTTTTGCCCCGTTTTGTCTCCACCACGGTATATCATTCTGTCGAGATCTGTCCGCGTATCAAACGTGCTCTGTATTTACGCCGATTTATCCTTGAGGTGTTGAACCACACCGCCGCCGTTTGTGCTGTTGAGGCTTGGAAACTACTTTCGAGAACTGGAACAACTTGGGGCGTACCGGTTGTTGGTGCTGGTGGCTTGAACAATCTAACTAGAGCAGAAATGTAAATACGATCGAAAGGTTGCAAAACGTCGATTTGACTAAATTGTTTCAGGTGTTAATATTTTAAGCACTGGTCAATTTAAAAAAATCAAGACCGGCATTTCATCTGGATTTATTTAGATCTTAAATATATTTTTTATAACTTCATAGATTCTTGTAAATACATTGGTCATTTCATCTCAATTGCACACAAAAAAAGTGCAAAATTGAAATCAATATTCTTTAATCAACCATCAAATCAAGCAAAAATTTCGAATGTCATCCAAATCCCCATACATATTTCAAATAAGTAGGGGGATTTGGATGACATGCCAAATAAGTTATTTGACACCACCGAAAAAAATTGCTACCTTCGTGAAAAAAAACCTTCAAATTTCATACTGGGATATCTGAAGAACCACATTTTCAAATCCAAACTTGTTTCCCGTGTGCTCTCTTGTTCTAGATAGGAATCTCAGCAAGCTTAGTACAGAAAAGCACACTGGAATCGATTTGTTGCGCAAATTGTTTTTTTTTTAATTTCTACACTGAGCACATATTTTAGCTACAATTTTGACCTCATCAACGTCCTCATTTACATAGGTTTGCTAATTTTGGTAAATGTTTTCCTCTTCACGAGATGTTGATTTTTTTAGCTTGACCAGAAAAAACAACGATTTCGAGTGCTGTGGACAATACAAGCTTAGAACATTTTTTTTAATTGTTACCATTTTTTAGTTAAATAGTTAAATTGAAAAGCAAAAATTATAAGCAATGACCTAAACTTTTTCGAACATGTTGGAACATGTTCAGAAAAATTCTGGAACAAACTCAATTTGAAATGTCAAGTAGTGCGTCAATTGTTTATTTATTAAATCAAAACAAACTAAACTTCTTTTATAAGAGACGAAGTGAGGTTAAAACTTGGTCGTGTACCCTTAAAGATTAAATTAAAATTTAAATTAAATTAAAATCACTGCTAATACTGTCACACAATCTTTACAAGTTTTTTATGTTACGCGCAATGAACCAAAAGAGAGCGTCCTTAAATTACATAACAAAAATAATTTAAATGTTTGCGATGTGTGTTAAGTGAGAAGTGAGGTCTGGAAATATTAATAAAGAACCCAACTTCAAAAGTTTTCCAAAAAAGTCAGGGGGCAAAAAATTATAACTTATTTTAAAATTAAAAATCAAAATTAAAATTTTCATTGAAAAACTTTTTAAAATGTTTTGTATTCAGTCAAATTACATGGCATACGATTATTTTTTTTGTATTTTTTGTCGAATTTGGCACTTTTAAACTTTTTAAAAATTTTGAGTATCGTCATGATTCGAATTCCCGGACGCTTCGAAACCCGGACACCTCACCTTGTTTTATCAATTATTTACGTATAAGTTCGAATAATTATTGTAAAAAGTTTGTTATCTGATGAATTCTAACATCATTTCATTTCAATTATGTTTGGACGCTGTATCCAATGCCAAAACAATTAAAATAAATTAAAATATGAGCTTACCAAAACTGTGAAACATTTCGCTGAAATATTTCATAGGCGTCCGAAGCACCCCGAAGGCAAAGCAGAAATTTATTTTTCTGATGTCCTAAAATTCTAGCAATCTTCTTCTTTCTTTTCTTCTTATATATAAAAAATTTCGATGGTTTTGTTCGAACGCAAATCAGTTCAATACGGAGCGTCGGATTGAGGTGCTCTTTGTTGCGTTAGGTTCGTATAAGCCCAAGGAAGGTTTATACGCTCACTAATTGACACTTTGGCCACTCTGGAACCAATTCCGGAGCATCAGCAGTAAAAATGTAAAATGCGTAAAATCAAATTTTGATCACAGGAGGCTGAATAAGCAAAAAGCAAAAAGAAATCAATAAACGAAAAAAAAGGCAGAACGAAATTTGTCGGGTAAGGCTTGTTTTTTATACAAAATATCGATTATTTTGATGTTAACAGCTTATTTGAGATCTAAAGAATGCCATTCATTAAACTTTTAGTCAAAATTTGTGTGATTTATAAACAAAATCGAGTGTCCGGAATTTGAATCAAAAGTGTACGGATTTTGAATCAGCTTTTATCAGTGTCGGGATTCGAAGCACAACAAGTCAATTTGATTTTGAAGTTCTGATAAAAAAAATGGTTAGAAAAGACATATTTAGCATGCATCCTCTTAAAATTGACTGTTTATACTACATCCTGATGATATTTCTACATTTCCAACTCATTACATGATTTTTTTGCCAGCTATAACAAAAATTATATGCTACTAAGTGTCCGGATTTCAAATCATGACGTTATTGGGGTCACAGATCGAAGGTAAACTAAAATTCTGTTATACCTTTGCATTAAAATTTTAAAAGCTGGATTTGAAATTCGAATTTCAGGTTTTTTCTGCCTTCCCCCTCGACTTTGACCAAAGCTGAGGGAAAAAATAAATATGAAATCATCGCAAATGACTCAAATTGATTGGTTTAATTATCATCAATAATATTTTCAAAAATATGTTAATTGAAATTTATGTTGATTTATTTTATTATTAGCTAGATCTTACTCATTTACTCACTAAAAATACTATATTGTTAATGTACTTTTTCAAAATGTGTATCCATTTTGAACATGAAGCTTTTAAGTGCTTACCGATTCATCCTGGTACAATTAATATGAGAGTTTTCCAGCTCAAACGTGAAACGTTTTCGTGAAATTAATGTAAAACCTTTTCTAAAACTTAAATTTCTAGAAAGAGCAAGTTAAGAAAAACACATAGTAAATTTGTTAAAAGTTATTTTAAAATATAATACATTGTTTACAGTCTTTCTTTGAAATTTCTGATATTTCTAAGTAATTTGGTTTTTTGCCTTTCTTACAAAAGAAAGGTTTAAGGTTTGCTTTTAGAAAAACGCTTTTTTCAGAAATCTAAAAAAAATCGTGCACGGCGAGGATTCGTCCCAGGAAAAAATCCTATTACTAAATTGAAGGTTTAGATGCGCTCTTTCGATTGAATTTTGGCCCGAAACCCGGAACTCAAAGTCTGATTTTTGAGAGCTCTTTTTCTGAAATACATGGCCGATGTCTGTATCCGCTCTTAAAAATTTGTGTCTTCCATCACTGGAAAACCGCTCGTAAAACCCACAATTTTTAAAAGCCAGATCTGTAGCCGTGGGGTCGGAGACGAACATTTTATTTTTCGATTCACAATTTTCGACCAGTAAATGTGGTCAAAGCCATTTTTAGAGGTATTTTTTGGACTATTTTACAGATAACACTATCAAATTTAATGAATTCAGTTTCAAACAAAAAGCCATTCGAAAACATGCGCCATAAACTGTTTGGGCCCAAAATTTGAAGCTTTTCCAAAATGTATTTCCAGAGATATAGTGATTTTAGTGTTTTTCGTCTTATTTTTACCCTATTTTTTCCTATTAAATTTTTGGATTTATACAAAATCATATACTGAACATCAAATTCGAAGTCCCGGCTCGTTCTCGCTCGAAAGCTCGACAAGTCGTCAAGTCGAAGCTTCAACGCCAGCGCTTTTACGCTGCGCGTGAAAGTGTTCTTTCTGGCTTCTCATAATTGATCGACAAAGTGCAATAGCGATACATACTTTTTTAAGTTAATCATAGACTAACATTATAGACTGAGCACCCTTTTTTTTTTAATAATGTCAATCCAATATGTTTTTCTTAATTAAATTTAAATGTCTCGCGACAAATAATGTACTTCTGAAATTAAAAAAAATGGCATTTGAGGTTTAGCCTTAAAAGATTCGAAGCTTTAGGTAAAATTCTCACTGGATGGTATCATTATGTTTTTGAAAAAATAATTGCACCAATATATTTCTCGGAGTTTCATCATTTTGTAAGAAAGGCTCTATTTCACCTCTGGTGATATTAAATCGGGTTTTTAAGTTTTTTTTTCAAATTTGGTCAAGTAATTTCATACAAACTGCCAACAAATTTCTGATCTTGGTAACCCTGAAAGGTAAATAAAATAGTCGTTAAGATTCCCAATCAGAATATTGTGTGTTATTTTGGCATAACCATTCTTATAAAACTTGTTTGAATGGTACTTGAAATCGCTTCAAACGTCCATCACCTTCCACCGATGTCGATTCCTCGAACGAAAGCCATGAACCATTCAACTATACCTTCGACTCCACAAAACCCCCAATTCGCCACCCCCATTCTCAAACCGCGGCATCAATTCACTTTGGAGGAAGTCCAGCGCTGCTGACTTAATTACAGCATGTGAGTGGATTAACCGAACCGTTCACCATTGCATTGTGTGTACAAAGTCTCTATTTTGGACCGTTTTGTACCAGCATTTTGCTGGACGAAAACAAACGGAGCAGAAAGAAAAAAAACCTCAGCTTCAAAATGTGAGACTCGCGCGCGCCAAGGTTCTTCGCGTTGAACGTTTAATTGTCCAGTTGAACGATCCGCGATTACTTAATTCGGAGCACTCCAGGAAGTGGAAGATATGTTATGCGGTTCCAGATGTCACGGTCGGTGACTTTGCTTCTGGAGGATTCGCGAGAAATTTATCTCACTGTTACAAATAGCGAGATAGCCATATCTTAATATAGTGAGACAGTGGTTTAGTTTTTGAACAAACTTCATTTTTATAATATTATTCAGCCTTTTTCCAAGCCCGATCATCTCGTATGTTTACATTGACATTTTATTCGCGCGAGCCAACCTAAAGAAAGACCGATTCAGGCTTCAAAGATGATCCACAAAGTCGAAAGGTTCAACGCAAGGCTCACCGCACGCAAAGTTCAGCCGACGGATGTTTGCTAGGTTAGGAAATGTAAATAAATAAACATGGGTTGTGAATGTGTGCTTGCGGATCAGGTAGCATCACGGGGGCTAGCTTGGGACCTTGAACTTTAAGCTTGGTGGAAAAAGGCCAAATCCAGTTTTACGCCCGGTGTGTGGGAAACTGATGATGACTGCGTTTATGCAGATCACGCTAATGGGTTATTTATGGCCGATTAGCTTGTGAAAGAACTTTATGATTACGAGTTTATGACTAACAGGTTGATTCGTTGACATTTGGTCTATTTGGATTAGTCAAAGTCGATTGAGAATTGGAGAGAATCAACATTATCTGTTTAATAATCAAATCATATCAAAAAATAAAATAAATAAATACACCATCATCTAGATCCACTCAAATTCTGCCAACCCCAAACTTACTCAAACATTAGTGTTGAGACAAGAGTAGTCAAATTTAACGATGAAGATGCTACAGCAAATGCAAACTGTAACATTTTCAAAAAATACTGTAATTTGTGATATTTTTTTAGTATTTTACAGTGTAAACTTTTTTTAATATTTCTTCGATTCAATGAAAAAATCTCTAAGTTTCGTTTTATTTATTTCTATAAATTTTTATATCTTTTTCGTCAATAAAAGTCATTACGCTTCTTCAATTTTTTTAGTTCTCAACATTCCTTAAACAAAATTTCAACATTTGTTTAAGCCTGTTTAATTTTTTTTTGTTTTTTTTATTTCTCATTTTTTTAATGTACTCTATTTCTGTGAAATTCTCCAATTGTTTAAATTTTTTGAAGATTGAATTTTTCCAAAAAATAATGGTGCGGTGCCTGTGGAGACGCGCAGTCCTGTTTTTTCGTGTTAATTTTGATTTCTTTTGTGTCGCTGTTCGTGGGCACGGGGTGAGTGATATTAATTAAAAGAAGTAGTGGAGTGTGTGCAATAATTTTTTTCTTTCTTTTTTTTATTGTTCTTTTTTCGCGCGTTTGTTGACCGATGAGTTTGTTTTGTATTGTTCTATTTATATAGTTTTCAATAGAAGCGATCCGATTTTTTTTGGGACAGGCAAGTCTTACTGCTTGATTAAATCTTATATCTTCGATGATCGGAAATCACGCTGACGAATATATTTTAGGGCTTTTTTTATTTTTAGTCCTTTCTAGGGGAAATATACCATTTTGATCACTTCACATCGCCATTCGACCCATTCTCATCACTTTTGTTGTTTTCCAACATTTTAAGATGTATCAACAATGGAGAGTTGCTTGCTCACTTTTATTTGAGCTATTTATTACTTTGGAACAGTCAAAAACACATTATGAAAGCTGTAATTCATAATCAAAGTGCTGATAGGCCGATAATAGAAGTAGGCTGAGAAAGGGTATAGTTCCCCTACATCACCGTTGATCGGAAGACACGCCGACGAAGAATTTCTGGAGAATCGCGTTCGAATTACAGTATGGCCCATAAAAAAAATGCGACATTGTTATTAGGTGTAAATCGGGACTATTTTTACTATTTATGATGTATGTAGCATGTGTACATGTTAAATAGGTTCAAAACAAACAATCAATGCCTTTAAAACCATTCCCTTAGCATACAATAAGTTACAGCTCATTGAAATTTATAATTTTCCAATTTGCTCTACGCCCAGACCATATAAAGAAAAACATACTTTTTTCATGTTGGTCGATCTGCCTATTATGGTATTTTTATGGACTAAAAAGTATACAGCCTTCAAGGTTACTATTTTTGAGAGCTGTAAGAGTTAGTTCCACCGAATTTTACGCATTCTATTTACCAGGTATAGTAAAGTAGTGAACTTTTCAAAAATATGCCGATTCTGAAAATGCATCAATTTTTGTGATTTTTTGGAGCCTGCAATGTTTCAACGAAAAAAACAAATGCTACTAATGATGGTAATTGATACTAACAGATGCTCTGATGTGACTTTTAACAATATAGAGCCGCTGGGCACGCTTTTGAGCCATCGACAACGGTTTCAAGTTATTGATTTATTTTGACAGAATCAAACAAAATAATAACCAAAATGGCATTTTTCACACAAATAACCAATTTAAACAAAATAAAAAACTTCGTTGATTGGGCGTATTTAAGAAGGACTTCTAATGATGCTTTCGGCACATTGTTGGATATTTTAAACTGTTTCGTTTTTGAAATATAAATTATTTAATTAGGGTAAATATTGTTCCAAAAATACATTCATAATTGTAGACCGCCTGTACACAGTTTTGGTGAACTGCAAAAAACTATCATGACGATATCTTCAAAACATACTAAACTAAAACCATAATACATAAAAAATCAGATTGTTAAATAAATTTAAGAACGGCACCACTTTTTCTGTGAAAAAATGCACATGTCGCATTTTTTTATGGGCCATACTGTAATAATACATATATAATAATATAATAATAATTAATAATATAATATTTAATAATATGTTTGTTTTTTTTTAATGTTTAGATCATTGCCACTCGTGAATGCTGACCTCATACCCGGCTACTAACCCCATAAAATCTCATGTGATACTTTGTCGGAGATACAGTCGATCTGGCGGTCTCTTTCACTCAAGAATCGGACTAACATTCCCATCCACTTCCCAGTGCTCCTACCTCTGGGCATAGCCGGCGCCGGTATTGATCAGCATGATAGGGGCATTTGAGAAGTTGCGAAGTGAGGAAAGATAGCACCCACTTTTCAGCTCGTGGATGTAATTCTGGAGGTCCTGGTAAATAAAGGAGTAGCAACTGCTCAAGCTTATGCTTTGCTTATGCTTAAGCCGTTGCAAATATGTTTCAAAGTTTATGTCGCCCCCCACCCCCCTCCTTCAAAATTGGTCCGAAAAAATCAGCGGGCAAAAAAATATTTTTTCCAAAAAACTTCAAAATTTCCATGAAAATAGAAGTCTAATCAACTGAAAACAATCTAAAATGCATTTTTCTGCATCGATAATCATATTTAGGATGTTTGGACTCGTTTATTTTTTTTTATTTTTATGTAATTCCGATGTTCAGCACCGCAAAAACCTTTTTTTTCGCTAAAAATAAAATTTTCGTCAATACTTAGAAAGTTGTTAAACTAATGATTGCAAAACAAGTGGACAGATGTATAAATCATTTTAAAACCTTTTTTTTCAATAAAATGTTGAAACCATGGCCCCCCCCCCCCCCCCCCCCGGATTCAAATCAAAAATGCTCCGATTTGTGAAGTTTCTTGGCAAAAATAATTAAACCCTTATTCTAATTATTTTGGCTAGGGAACTTCCATGCTAAATTTAAAGTACAGAATTTCGCGTAATTTCATACCCAGCTTGCTGGCAAAGCAAATTTAAGTATTTTTTAAAAATACTACATTTTGTGAATATTTTTGTTCTTTACACTGTAAACTTTAATATGGTGAAAAGCACTACAAATTCTCGCGTTTCTTTTAGGGTATTTTCAAAAAAGCGGCGTTTTATGAAAAATTTAGGGTACTTATGCTTTTCAAACTTACTGCTTAACTACTTATGCTTTTCAAACTACTACTTATTTATTTTTTTTTTTGCTGTTTTTTATTGTGTTTAGGAAGAGATTAATATTTTTTACATTTCGTGGAAAAATTATGACTGCACAAAAAATGAACATTCAATGTGGTTTTCCATTGCCGAAAACGATGTATGCAAACTAGCCAAGACACTTTGCAAAGTAAAAAAAAACTGTAATAGTATGTGCCTTGCCTAGTTTACAAACAATATTTCCCGAAAGTTGATACAACCTTAAGTAAATCGAATGTATCTCAGCTAGTTTTTATTCAAATCTTAAAAATAGACTGTGAGATTTCAAAATCAAATATTTCCTGTAAAATAACAAAAAAAAACGAAAAAAAAATAACTAAAAAATAACAAACATTACTTAAAATCAATCGCAAAGATCGACATTTTAAAAGGGCGTAACTCAAATTTGTGACCAATTATACCAAATCTGAACGCGGTTTATCGAAAGTATTCAAACTTGAAAGAATGCTTCATCAAAAAAGCTCTAACGAAGGGTTTCCTTAATAAAACCACCCATTATTAGTGCGTGAAATCCAATTAACAAAGCTCTAACTCGATTCAACCACCTCAAGTTTCCTCATCTATTCGAAGGTCATTCCGTTGTGGTTGCTATTCTTTTCGTCAGCCCTACCCATACAAGTATGTACAGCAAACAAACCCGACGCCGACAACTTTACGACGGAGAAGTTGCGGAAAATATGGTCCAAAATTCACACAATCAACGCCACACGTCACTCGCAGAGTAGTTATAAAGGCAAATAATGGGCGGTTTCGCACGGTATATTCAAATTTTGGGAACAAAACCAACAAATTTACGAGCGACCTCCAAAAGCCACAACGTGGCAACAATAGGCCATCGGGGCCCCGGAATGGCCAACGTAATGTGGTGCACCGTTGTAAATTTTGTGGACTCTTTTTGGGATTCGTCGAATTTTCAAGTGAACTTTTTTTGTTTTTAACTGTGCTTGGGGTGTTCACTGAACAACACCCAATAATGTGGTGCAGTTGATTAACAAATTTGAAGGAGAAAAAAAAGTGCAATCAAGGCTGCTCAGTCGATGTGCAGTGAAATCGGAGTCTCCTTCGAGACCAGCTGAGCTGAGTTATTTATGCTGTGGTTAACATTGTTCCAAGTGGCGTCTGTATTCTGTGGTTTCAGATTACTAGAGACTTGGTGAGTTACTGAGGTCTCGATGGGCATTAAAGTTGAGGAAAGACTAACAAGATTTGTGGTTGGCAATTATCACTCAGTTTTGACAAGTTGTTGGCGGGCATAGTTACACAGAAAAAAAATCATGGTAATATTACATCTGGGAAGGGGTACATTTTTTATGTCAGAACCACTATTCTGGTGTAATGTCGCTATTTCATACTAAATTGAGGTAAAACTACATCATAAAAGATGTATTATTCAACCTTCCAAAATTACACCTTCCAAATTTACACAATTTTTTACGGTGTACCTATAAAGTTAATTATTTTTATTCTTATTTTTTTATCAAGAAAAAATCATTTTAATAATAGTGCTTTGAATACCTTATATGTACTAATCTAGAAAATAGATCACAATTTCCCTCCCATGTCTTTGGCACGCGTCATGACATTGAAGCACGAGTATTGTTTGTACAACACGGATTGCATTTTCCAGATAAAACTTCCAGCTGCTGATGTTGCAACTCGTGTTACCTTCGTGCAGCCCCAGCATAAACCGCATTGTTACTATGTACAAGCCATCGGAAAGAGCGTGAAAATACTGCTCAACTTTAATCGGATGCATGAGCCAAAGTAATTTATGTACAGAAAAGGCAGTAAATATACGCATGGTTCAAAGATATTTGCGCTCGTTACTGGTTGAGAGACTGCGAACAATCGCCAGATTCTCGCTTTGGACCGTCCAATGGGGTGACATTGAACAGAAACATGAAGTTTAATTTTATTAAAATTATTATATTTCGAACATAAAAATAATTCGCAATTTTCAGTGTAAGAACGGGCCTTGACCGATCTTATTCACCAGGTTCCCGATGAGCACGCACTGCCCTTACACCTACATCTCACCCTTGCTCTGAGTCAGTACGAGCAACACGCTAGAACACGCTTTGAGTGTTCGTGCCAGACATTCGCACCTGTTCCGGTTACGGTTATATTTCGAGCATAAAAATAATTGTTGATAAATCAAAGTTGAAATTAATGTGAAAGCTCAATTTCAAACTCACTTCTTCAAACGGTGCAACATGAAATCTGCATCCCATGAATGCACTTGAAAGATGGCGGCTGCAGTGTGATTTTTTTCCCGCCACTAAATGGTTGTACAAGCAACACTTTGTGCAGATAACAAGCCGCCTGCCCGTTGCCATGAAAATCTTGATAGTGGAAACCCTTGAAAAAGCGTAAATAATTTGCTATTAAATGGTTAACGAGTCGAACCACAATTTGAGCTCAGCTGCTCGGATCGAATAAGGTGCGATTTATTAAACTGGGTTTTTTAAATGAAAAAAAAAATAATGTTGAAATCCGTCTGCTAAATAACGTCCTACAAATCAACTAAGAGTTGAAAAACCATTTATTTCGCCCCATACAACGATGCATCACGTTCGATGCACTCACTGTTAAAGTGCATCTACACACACACACGCATACTCTCATTAGCATCAATAAACAATCGCGATTTAGCAAGTCCCAACACGAATCGTCTCGACGGTGTCGCGCGTGAAGGAAACAAAAAACGAAACACGGTGATTGATTGCAAATTATCTAATCTAATGCTGACACAACACAACACGATGCAGTCACCTTCACTTTCATGTGTTGCATCGGTAATAGGGCAGAAAAGTAGATGTTTGTTGCACTATTTTTTGCCAATGAATCTTGTGAGTAGAGGGTGATGTTTCTCGAGATTTTCGAAAGGAATATATGAAAAGGACACCATTTAAAAAAAACGAATCGATGATTTTTTTTATTAAACTTTAAGTGGCCATTGCAAATTATATTTCACATAGAAAACTGAAGACTTTTTCTATATGGGCTGTTTTCTATGGTTAAAACACTGGAAGTGTTGTTCCCAAAAACCTATTAAAAAATCATTTTTCTGAGTAGTCCTCATCAACACCTTTAACTCAGCCGAAGACACCACATCGGTCAGAAAATTCCTTCAGAAGTTATTTACACGGCGTGTTTTCTGGGCAACCTTAAGGAGAAAAAAAAGTCATCGCTACTTTCGAATGTGTCTTATAGGAAATTTTCTCAGCTTTCCAATGCTTCTAAGAGCAAAATGTTTCATCGATAAATTATTGAGATTTCCTTATTTTAAGTTTTTGTTTTAAAAACCTTCATCATTTATTGGAAACCTTTTTATAACAGTTTAAAAAACTTGTCAAATGATGTGTTCTATATGTCATTTACTCATCAAAATGTGCAAAATAAGATAAGAAAAAACTTTGTAAAAGGTTGCAAATCGCCAAACATTTAAAAAAAATTAACCGAGTTTTTGAATATGCGGGATTTATTCAGAAATTAAAATCAGAAAACCGTATTAAACTATATGTTTACAAGAATTAATAGATTATTACATAATTTTTGTGTACAAATATCAGTCGTATGCTCTGATTTAGCTTGGATTTAGCAGATACAACCGAAATTTTGGCAGGTTTGGTATTGTTAAGGGTAATTAGATTTATATGAATAAATATCATATTTCATAAACCAAATATTAACCAGTTGCAACCAGTTGATACCAAAACATGATATTTACTCGAAATTGAACTACAAATTATTGTGTAGAGATCCAAGGGAAATACTTTTCATAAATATGAAAGGTTTTTTTATTTTTAATTTTGTTTGTATGAAATGATGAAGTAATCAACAATGTTATAGAAGTCTTATCTGTTTTAAAAACGTTTAACAAGTATCTTGAGTTTTGTTCAAATAGCTTGTAATGAAGGCTTCTGTTTGAATTTTTGCTAAAATTAATATTTTATTTTTATTTCAACCTAAAAAAATGTTTTTGGAGGTGTTTCAACATTCTCAGTTGAAACACACGAATTTTATTGCTACTTTCAAATGAATTTTCAACAGTAAAACATTTCAATAAAATATATTTACTTTATACTTATGAAAATATGACTTTTGAAGCATGCAACAGTAATTTGTAGTACATTTTCGATTTTAAATCATGTTTTGTATCTATGTTCCTGGTTCAAGTTTGTTTAAGGAAATATCATATTTATTCATAAAAATGCAATAATACCCTTAACAATCTCACACCTGCAAAAAATTTGGTTGTATCAGCCAAATCAGAGCAGACACGTGATATTTGTTCACAAAAATTATGTAATAATCTATGAATTGTAGTAATTTTTTTATTTAACTACGGTTTGATGATTTTAATTACTGAATAAATCACACAAATTCAAAACTCAGCTAAAATATAATTTTCTAAATGTTTAGCGATTTGCAACCTTCTACAAATTTGTTTCTTGTCTTATTTTGCACATTTTGATAAGTACTACTTTAAAAAATATGTACTTTGGGAAATTGAGTTTTTGTGAAAAAAGAGTTGATTAAAAAATCAGCAATTTTTTTCCGTGTACCTATTTTTTCTCAATAGTCCTCAACAATACCTACAACTTTGCCAAAGACACCAAATTGATCAGAAAATTCACTCAAAAGTTACAGCTGTTTGAATATTTACATACCATTTTTGTATGGACAGAAGCCAAAATTGTATGGAGACTTGTATGAGTGAACCAATGATACAAAATGGCTTCTTTGGTCATAGGGAAGGCCACTACAAAGTTTGAGCCAAATACAAAAAAATGGTCGAAATTTGTCGTTTCCTTAGTGAATTGCTCTACTTCTTAATATGTTTAGGGAAAACAAACATTTTGAAAACAAAATATGACGAACGTGTTTATTTATTTTGCAAATTGTTTTGCTAATCATGCTTAATATTGAATTATAATGTGAGCTTGAAAATGGTCTTATTTGTGTTCTTTCCTAAAAGTGAAAACGTTAGATAAACATTTACTGATATAACTTCTACAAGTAATACAAGTGATTCAAACTTCAAGAGTCATTCACCAACACAAACCAATGATGATGACTTTCATTTCAAAACTATGCCAATGAGCCAATCTAACTGTGTTTGTTACATTCTGTATACCAATCGCTGCGCCGGCAGCTGGCCCAGACTAGACCAGACTTCAAGCCCTATCCCGCTCGACTATCACTTCTCTGTGCCGATTGAAAGTGCACCACCTCATAACCTACAATCACGTAACGCTCGCTCGCCGGTGACTGCACTCACCTTACACATTCATACGGCATACGACAAAACGGTTCCACTTATCCCTTGGGCCAATGATGGAAGAATGAAAGGCAACAAAAGTACGTGTCCACCTAACCTACTGACTTTCAAATCGATGACGATGGGGGCTTCGCGCGCCATGCCGGAAGAGAAAGAGAGTCTATTGGCTCTGTGGGAAGACACCTCAAGTGACGGGGTTCGTCACTTGCGGTCGTTGAAGTCTCTTCCGTTATAAAAGGGGAGGCAGGTTTCTTTTGGACGATATTGTGACGGGAAGTAAGAGTTAAACTATTGAGGCTTGAAGAAGTTGATAGAATCAAGCAGATCTTGAAATTTCAGATTTACGGTTTTGTTATGATGAAAAAGCTATGTATAACTCTGTTTCCTAATAAATCCATAATTGCACCCGTTTTGCACCACAGTTTGAGGCAATCACGACAGGCAAATATTGGTTTTCCAAAAGTAGAACATTATTACCCCATTTCGCGCTCGTTCCACTTCAAATGGGACGAAAATTACAGTTATTCACGAGCGCACTCGAACTCTAATAACCACTCCGATTTGCTCCGAGGGGGTAACCTTTTCCGAATAACTTCATTAGTGATTGACGCTTGCGGGGCCACCCCCTCGCATTGCAGGGTTTATGGACGGCCTCCTAGAGGTTGACTTTGTCGTGTGGAGCTCGCCAGCTGTGCAGAACCCCTAATGTGGTAAATTTTAGAAATCGATTGCATGCTGATTGCTTTGAGCACGCGACTAGTTTAGTATCTTGAAAATGTAAGTCTTTTTGCAGAGGGTTTAAACCCCATGGTGATATCACAGATCACAGATTTTTCAGCAATATAACTTTGAATAGACAAAAATAACTTAACTTTTTCAATAGCTGCAAAATTGTGACGTATGTAAAATTTAGGTATTATAACAAATCTCCATAAATTAATAAATTTGTAAGAGGGCACGCGCTTCAAAGGCGTCGCACTCCTGTCATCGCGCGTTGTGAACGACGCTTGACGTCCAAGTTGCCAGAGCAGAGGTCCGCTACGGGGTGGAGATTGGTGGGACGAACGGGAAAAGTGAGCGTGCGCTCTGAAGGACGTCCAGTGTCTGGTTCAGCAACCAGCACCAGCACACCTCGGGCCATTTTGACGTATGCAAGTAGATTTGCTTTATTTTGTCCTCCTCGCGCGGAACCTCCCATGATGCGGATTGGAGTGAACCGCAAAGTGGTTCTACCAGTTTTCGCACTGATTGGATCGTAATTTTTCCAACGAGATTGCAATTTCTACGGCGAATGTCACCTCCTTTAGCATAAGCACTAATAGCTAGTGATAATGACTTAGTTGGGATCGTTCAAGGAGTGGAAATTATATAGAAATCAACTTTTAAAAAATGAAAAAAAAAAGTTATTGGATATCCTCTGGTAAATACAACTGTTTTCTTGGTACGTCCTTTGTTAATGTTTATGTACAACCAACAAAATACGCTTAAAAACCATTTCTGATCGTTCTTCTAAATTTAATTGCACAAAATTATAATGACAAGACAACATTTTACGATGGATCAACTATGGCCCCCTTGGAAATTAGCTTTATCGTTGTGAACAATGATATCAGCAATTCAAGCTTAATTTTAGAACCCATAAGGGCGTTACGTCGCTGTTGCAAGTTTAAAATGCATTATATACACGGAGAAAATTGCAAAACGTGCCAAAGAATTTGAATACTTTTTTCGTGGTTCCGGATTTTGATTACGGCTTGTTCATGATTTTGGGAACAGATTTTTCATCGTGTCAGTTCACGATTTTTTGAACTATTTTATCTCCGTTTATGTATATTTGGGTGTAATATGCTTAAGGGTAGTGATTTTTCACGGCAAAAAATCGAAATTACGCGGCATGCCAAATATAAAACATTGAAATTTCACGGTACTATAAAAACAACTCAAAATAAACGTAAAATGTATTCTTTTAGCAAAATTATAAACAGAAAAGTGTCTTAAAAGTTAGCAGTATTTCTAGATACAAAATAAAACCCCCTGACACAAATTATTTAGTTGAAAAAAGGAGTATTTGAATAATCTTGCGAAGTTTTGAAAAATTTCCGTCAGTTGAATTTGAGATTTTTTTTATTAGGTCTTATAAACAAATGTAAACATTGAGTGTATCCTGCTGAGATTTTATAAAATTAATTTACTTAAATATCTCCAAAACGAAGCACGCCCTGAACCTCTAATTCATCATAACGAGAATCACTAAAATAAGTGCAAGAAAGGGGGGTTTTTTTTTGCTTTCCGTAATTCAACAATAGAAAAATTTCAGTATTTTAATAAAGTTCAAGCAAAACTTTATTAAAATCAGTTTTTACATTTAGGCCGATGCAAATATTTTTTGAAGTTTATGTCCCTCGACTCTGACCAAAGTCGAGGGGGGGGGGCAAAAAAATAAAAAAGAATAAAAATTGAAATTACGAGCCAATTAATGAAAAAGGTGTTTTAAAGGCATTATACACCTGTCCAGTTGTTTTGCCATCTTTAGTTTCCAAAATATCTAAGTATTGACGAAAATTTTATTTTTTGCGTTTTTTTTTTTGCGATGCTGTACATTGGAATTTCATGAAAAATGCTAAATGCAGAAAAATGCATTTTAGATTGTTTCAGTTGATTAGACTTCTATTTTCATGGAAATTTTGAAGTTTTTTGGAAAAATATTTTTTTTGCCCCCTGATTTTTCGGACCAATTTTGAAGGGGGGGAGGGGGGGGCGACATAAACTTTGAAAAATATTTGCAACGGCCTTATTGATAATACAAGAAAAAATATAATACATTGCAAAATGTTTAACAAATATATGCATTATTTTACTAATCAATTTGATTAAAACACATAATTTATATTCAAAATATTAAAATTAAAATGCAATTTGTTCATCGTTGTTTAATATCGTTGATTTATTAAAATAAATTTTACAAAAATAATAAAATAGTAGTTTATGCAACAAGTTGCGAAAAGAGGATTTTTTCAGCACGAGTCGTAAATCAATACGACGAGTGATGAAAAAATCAATTTTCGCAACGAGTTCCATACAACGTTTTTTGCAATTCCGAAAACACCCTTTGAACAGAATTATAGGACAAATGTCCATGCATTGAGTTAATGAATCGTTTAATTCGAAAAAATGTTGAAAAGTATAACCTTTCGAAACAAGTGCTGAAAAGTTCAACTTTTCAGCATTCATTTCAGTGCAGCATTTGTTCAGCACTTTTCAGCATTTGTTTTGAAAGGGTTACTCAAAATCAAAATCAAATTATTCGCTCTACAGCATTGCCTTGGCGTTCTCGATTGCGAGATTCCTACTCGAAACTAGGTGTTCGAAGGCTTGATTGTTGAGGCAATTGCAAACCTCTTTTTACACCTTAGCTTCCATCCACCCCGGGATTCGAACTGACGACCTTTGGATTATTAGTCCAACTGCCTACCAGCGACTCCACCGAGGCAGGACCCAGGGAGACGACTCCTACACCTGGACTGAGCTAACGACCTAACCTTTTGGTTAGTCCGGGGCCAACATTTACTTCCCGTCCGACGGAAGGCGTGATCAGACAAATCTCGTCTCGAAAAAAGTAGGCTGTTTCGTCGTTCAAGAATGACACTCTTTCAGAGAAGTGCTGAATCGCGATAACTCGAGATGTTTATAAGCAAACCCATTATGTTTATAAATCATTTTTTTTGTAATTGTCTGCTCTACAACTTTGTTGTAATTGTCTGCTCTACAACTTTGTTTGTTCTAAATGAAAAATGACCCTTCTGGGTCAATGTAGATTCGAAAAGTACATTAAATTTCTCTTAAAATGACATGTTCTAAAAAAAATTACAGTCGAGCAACGAAAATGGCAGAGTTTTTAAAACTTTTTTAGTGTTTTTTTTTCGATGAAAAATAGTTTTTTTTCGGAATTCTGAGTACGCCATCAAATCGGGCGTACAATTTTACATTACATTTACACCAAATTTCTATCTCATCACCGTTTTAGGCTGCAAATGATTGAAAAACACCTCTTTTTCACATGTTCAAAAATGGAAGGGGTCGTACCGCCCCTCCGTCACGAGATATCAAAAAATGGACCTCGGAATCGTGATCAGGGACAAAAGTTACCTCTTAGGACAAAGTTTCACGCAAATCGAAGAGGGGTCGGGGCAACTGATGTGTGAGTTGGCGAAGAATTACCCAGTTGTCTTCATTACCGAGCCTAAACGCTGGTTCAAAAAAGTTTTTTTTTAGCTGCTTGTTAAGTACAACCAGCAAACTACACATCCATAAGGCTTTCTTGGCAGAAATTTACCAACACATTCAACGTATGTTTACATGGCAGCTGTGGGTTTGTTTGCATCAGATCTGCTATCTCTTTCTAGCACATTTTTTTTGTCGGACGACTTCTAGCTGGGTTTTTTTTACTGACCGCCCGATATTTCAGCCAACATATTTCGCAGGGACTGTGACAGCTCGAGCTCGATCATTGTTTGCATCATGTTCGTAATTTTGGAGTTATATTTTATTTTTTTCACTGAGCCTTGAAAACCTTATAGGTTGTTCGGTCATCTGAAATAAAATAATAATAATAATTCAGTGAGCACAGCAAATTTTCAGTTTTGTCCCGTCTTGCCTTGGGTCTGAAAATAGTGTTCACGTGGTTTATGGATGGCCCAACTAGCATTACGTGTTTTTTATCGCTTTCCAATTCAAACCAAAACAAACAATAACCGTTAAACGCCTCCCAGTCCATCAACTAAACTGTCCGCTGTCGTGTCCAGACCATATCAGTAGGCCGGAAGTGGCGCCGGCTGCAGAGCTTTTTTTGAGGTCGTACGGTGGCCGCCCCCTAGTTTGTCTACGTCACGATCGATGACGCATGCCGATTAGTGAAATCGGCAACCATTAGGCTATCGTCCTACTACCAACTGTATAATTTTGAGGCTTTTTTGAAATGATCGTTAACGCCCGTTTGAATTTTCAGTTTCCGTTCGGTTTATCTGCTCTTTGGCGGTGCAGTTTCCGAATTGCATAATCAAATCACGACCAAAATGATTGTAGGAAGTATGCATTTTACTAATTTGATTTATTTTCTCTCTCGATTTATCTGCTTACAGGGGAAGCTATGAAAAAGATCCGACGATGGTTGCTGGTGTTTGCGGGTAAGTGCTTTTTAACGAGGCTATTATGGTTCCGAAGGCGGAAGGTTCGGATTGATTGGAAATCAATTTGAGACACTGAAAGACGTGCCGACTCAACACTGACTGTTGGGTGATAGTTAGGAGTTTGGAAGAGGCTTTTCATGTTTAGACTGCGATAAAGTTAAGCATTTGCTTCATTCAGCTATGATAAAAAAAATCATCAAATTATTCTACAAATCGATTACATAAGCAAGTTCTTCACATTTCATTAAATTTACGGCTCAATTAGCACTCAATTCAATCCCCCCTCATAGCTGATTTCAATGTCAAGGCCTGCGTGTGGCCGGACAGGCTTCACCCGATCCGACTCAAACTCGTCGGGTGGACTTCCCATCGATTCCGTTCGCGGTCAACCGGCCTGCTGAAGCCCGGCTAATTGCTTCACAGGTAAAAAGAATTAAGTCATCGTGAACGGGGGGATTCACGCCACCATCCATGATAATTCCGATTGGTTGAGGTCGTGGCTCCGATGTGTTGTTTGCTTCCCGGTAGTGATGAGTTAATAATATTTCAAAAATAAACCATCAACGATCGCCAATGTTCAGCATCGTATGATTGTATGCTACATGTGCGATGGCAGTGACATTGAATGACCACCTCCTTTGATATGGTGAGTTCACTTCTTCCATATAATGTAGTCAGCAGATATCTTTATTATTGGCGCCAATTTGATTCGTGAATCTTCTTCATGTTGTCCGTCTTCATAGTTCACAATGGTATTTTGATACGACAGGAAAAAAATGGAATTGATTTGCAGAAAAAATGTCAACACATTATTGAACAAAAATTAAGGGAATAGATTTCTAAACATATTTACGGTTTTTATGTTCATTTAAATCAATGTAATCTACAAACAAAGAGCTTCTTATTTCTTCATTAAATATTGTTTTACGGATTTGAATATTCATGTTATTTAGCCTTTCTCTCATCTATATAACAATCTTATAAAAAGATAAATGAGCAATTCTCTGAGATTTCGGTCATTCGATTTTTTCTGTATTTTTTAATCCGACTGAAACTTTTTTGGTGCCTTCGGTATGCCCAAAGAAGCCATTTTGCATCATTAGTTTGTCCATATAATTTTCCATACAAATTTGGCAGCTGTCCATACAAAAATGATATGTGAAAATTCAAAAATCTGTATCTTTTGAAGGAATTTTTTGATCGATTTGGTGTCTTCGGCAAAGTTGTAGGTATGGATATGGACTACACTGAAAAAAAATGATACACGGTAAAAAAAATTTTGGTGATTTTTTATTTAACTTTTTGTCACTAAAACTTAATTTGCAAAAAAACACTATTTTTAATTTTTTTCATTTTTTGATATGTTTTAGAGGACATCAAATGCCGACTTTTCAGAAATTTCCAGAATGGGCAAAAAATCTTTGACCGAGTTATGATTTTTTGAATCAATACAATTTTTAAAAAAAATCGAAATATTGGTCGCAAAAATTTTTCAATTTCATTTTTTGATGTAAAATTGAATTTGCAATCAAAAAGTACTTTAGTGAAATTTTGATAAAGTGCACCGTTTTCAAGTTATAGCCATTTTTATGTAACTTTTTTCAAAATAGTCGCAGTTATTGATTTTTTTTTAAATAGTGCCCATGTTTGCCCACTTTTGAAGAAGATATTTTTGAAAAGCTGAGAAAATTCTCTATATTTTGCTTTTTCGGACTTTGTTGATAAGACCCTTAGTTGCTGAGATATTGCCATGCAAAGGGTTAAAAACAAGAAAATTGATGTTTTCTAAGTCTCACCCAAACAACCCACCATTTTCTAATGTCGATATCTCAGCAACTAATGGTCCGATTTTCAATGTTAAAATATGAAACATTCGTGAAATTTTCTGATCTTTTCGAAAAAAATATTTTCAAAAATTTTAAATCAAGACTAACTTATTAAAAGGGCGTTAAATAGAATGTTTGGTCTTTTTGAAATGTTAGTCTTGATTTAAAATTTTTTTAAATATTTTTTTCGAAAAGATCAGAAAATTTCACAAATGTTTCATATTTTAACATTGAAAATCGGACCATTAGTTGCTGAGATATCGACATTAGAAAATGGTGGGTTGTTTGGGTGAGACTTGGAAAACATCAATTTTCTTGTTTTTAAACCTTTGCATGGCAATATCTCAGCAACTAAGGGTCTTATCAACAAAGTCCAAAAAAGCAAAATATAGAGAATTTTCTCAGCTTTTCAAAAATATTTTTTTCAAAAGTGGGCAAACATGGGCACTATTTTAAAAAAAATCAATAACTGCGACTATTTTGAAAAAAGTTACGTAAAAATTGCTATAACTTGAAAACGGTGCACTTTATCAAAATTTCACTACAGTACTTTTTGATTGCAAATTCAATTTTATATCAAAAACTGAAATTGAAAAATTTTTGCGACCAACATTTCGATTTTTTGAAAAAAATTGTATTGATTCAAAAAATCATAACTCGGTTAAAGATTTTTTGCCCATTCTGGAAATTTCTGAAAAGTTGACATTTGATGTCCTCTAAAACATATCAAAAAATAAAAAAAATTAAAAATAGTGTTTTTTTGCAAATCAAGTTTTATTGACAAAAAGTTAAATAAAAAATCACCAAAATTTGTTTTACCGTGTATCATTTTTTTTCAGTGTAGTCCATATCCATACCTACAACTTTGTCGAAGACAACAAATCAATCAAAAAATTCCTTCAAAAGATACAGATTTTTGAATTTTCACATATCATTTTTGTATGGACAGCTGCCAAATTTGTATGGAAAATTATATGGACAAACTAATGATGCAAAATGGCTTCTTTGGGCATACCAAAGGCACCAAAAAAGTTTCAGCCGGATTAAAAAATACAAAAATAAAAATTAAAGAAAAAAGACCGATTCCGTAGAGAACTGCTCAAATGTAATATCATTGAAATAAAAATTATGATTAGAGTGATGAACGTGGTTTGATTAATAATATCATCAAAAATTTCAAAATTGTCTTTACTGCCCATGATCGCAAAAATATCCCATATGCATTTTCATCACTTTTGAGTTATTGTTGCAGTTTGGTTCAAAATCGTGTGCTCTTTCAGAAGAGCCTAAGACATCCATCTAGAGTTAAAACTTGAAAACTTATCACGTAGCCTTATGTGTGGGAAAAACTTGCCATTTTCTCAGCTTGCTGTTTTTGCATATGGAACATTTATGTTTAGTTGAATGATATCAAAAAATTGCCTTTTTATACACAAAGGACCTTTCAGCCCGAGATTTGAACTTTGGACCTTTGGAAAAAATCAAGATTTGGAGATTTGAAGATTTGAAGATTTGAAGATTTGAAGATTTGAAGATTTGAAGATTTGAAGATTTGAAGATTTGAAGATTTGAAGATTTGAAGATTTGAAGATTTGAAGATTTGAAGATTTGAGAATTTGAAGATTTGAAGATTTGAAGATTTGAAGATTTGAAGATTTGAAGATTTGAAGATTTGAAGATTTGAAGATTTGAAGATTTGAAGATTTGAAGATTTGAAGATTTGAAGATTTGAAGATTTGAAGATTTGAAGATTTGAAGATTTGAAGATTTGAAGATTTGAAGATTTGAAGATTTGAAGATTTAAAGATTTAAAGATTTGAAGATTTGAAGATTTGAAGATTTGAAGATTTGAAGATTTGATGATTTGTTTTATTTTATAAAAAAAATTCGTTAATCCAGTAACAACTAAGAATTGAAAAAAATGTTATAAGTTTGTAGCGCGTTATTTGATTCCTACTAATTTTTCAATAAAAATTTAAAAAAAACTTTAAATTTTAGCAAGTTGATTTAAAAATTTTATTAATTCAAAAAGTTCTGGAAGAATTAAATGGCATTTTTTTCTGTTTACATTCAATTACTGGAAGCAATTATTTGAAAATTTTGAAATCTCTGTGAGCTTTTTTTGGCCTTTTTAAAAAGATTTACTCACTGTATCATCAAGACCATCGCGCACAATTGAGTGATCAAAAAAGAAGAGTGATAAAGTGATAAACAAAACTGAATTCGCGGAAATTTACCCGAGGCTATGCGTGCAAAGAGGAAATGCCAAAACAAAAGCCGGTTGTCGATTGATAAAAAAAAGAAACAGATGAGTGTGTGAATCAATTTATCACACTTTTATCGATGTTTCACGGCCACCTCCCGTGCTTTATGGGAAGTGTGCGGGGGATGAACACCACCCGTGGTGCGGAATTATGCAATGAATCAGCACTCCACGCGGCAACCGGCAACTCCAATGTTAAGGCCTTTTCGGCTGTTGCGTAAAACGCGATTTTGCCGAAATGATTGTGTTTGTGTGATTGATCAATTCCGGCTGATGAGCGCCTGTCGGATGAGATGTGAGAAGCTTGTCGAGGCTATCAAGTGACTTAAATTACGCTGAAATTTGTGAATAGTGACTGATAGTCACTTTTTTTCTTACAAATTTCAGATTAAAAGTCAGTTAACGTCAGTTGAACCATTAGTAAAATTGTGTTTAAGGTGAAACGGGAAGGCAGCGCCATATTGAAACCACGACTCGAGTTTTTGAAAGAACCTTAAAGGAAAATGCCGAAACTTTAAAAAGCTAAGTAGGGCGAAAGCGAGCAATCTGTCGAGTTCAGAAATTGTTTGAAGTTAAACAGAAATTGTCTAAGAACTGGCACCCGTTTCACCTTAATGTATCTTCTGGAAGATTTACGATTTTTCGTTTACCTATGTTTCCAACCTCTCAATAAATTCGAAATAAATTAAATGATGAAAAAACAAGTAAGGATGCAGCAAAATTTACTTAAGATGTCATCTAAAAACCCTTTAAACGGATTTAAGTTTCATTGAGATAAAAACTAAATCCGTTAAAAAGATCGCTTTAACCAAAACTCCAAACCAAAGGATAATTAACTAAGAGTTAATATTTGTAATTATTCAAATAGATAAGCTTAACGATGCTTAGAAACGTTTGCATTGACCTACCCGGGCAGACGGTAATAACAAAATTCATGCCATTTCAATAACAAATACTGTTAAAATATCAAAAAGTGTTATGGATACTTCTTGAAAAATCCATTGCTTAAGAGTTTAATAACAGTTTATGTTATCATAACAAAATTTGTTATTAATCTGATATTGGTTGAAAGCCAAAACAACTTGGGAATAACATTTGTTCGGTACCACCGAAGTCTGAAACCCCACCGCGTTTCCGACCCGAAGACCCACCGTGTTACGCCAATCTGCTTTACCGACGAGCGAGAAACGTCACTCATTGCGAGAGGCCAAACAAGTCCACGTCCAACCTTCGATCGAGAAGGACACACAGCAGCAACAGAAACAGTTTTAGAGTAGCAGGAGGAGGAAGAGGAAAGTGGGAGAAATAAAGGTAGAAGAATAAGATCTCCGGTGTTTTTTCCTCCTGCGTGACTACGCTCCATACAGTCCACCACTCCCATGTCGGCCAGGCCCGAACAACATTTTTTGTTATGGAAGAATAACTCCAAATGTTATTAGGATGATCGGATTAGTTGTTAAAATAGCAAAAAATAATAACAAAGATTTGTTCGAAGAATAACTTAAAATGTTATTAGTCTGTTATTACAATAACAATTCAATAACAAAAAAATCATAACGACGAATAACAAATCTTGTTATTAACAACATAAAATGTTATTGGCCTAGTATTTTCAAATATCAAAAAAAATTATTCCCAAGATATGACCGTCTGCTCGGGTATTCAATCTTTAGTGGTCACATTTCTGCCAACATTTCAAAACCTCCTCCGTCGGCCCGATTCAAAAACGTTAACTCTCATGATTGAAAACAATCCAATTAACGCAATAACAGCCGATAACCGATAGCCTGTTTGTGCAAATGAGCCATCATCATTATTTCACTCTCAAACTTATTTCATCTTTCTCCACCTACAACGCAGTAGATCTCTCGGGTGCTCGCGCTAATCTACGATAATTCGTCAAAAACTCGCCGAAAAACAACCAACTGATTCACACCAATCAAGGCTCATTATCGCGCTTTTTATTCGTTTCAATTCATTTCGCTTTGCTATCCACCCCCGCTCAGTTCAATTATCATGAGTGCCAACCCACAAAAAAATGACCCACAAATTTTGACCCAGTTCACAGATTTTTAACGCATATCTTGGCCAACGGCCTTCACATTTTATCATATTTCACGTTGATCGAGTTTCTGCGAGTCATTCATTGAACTCATGACGTGATTACGCAAACTGAAAAATCTCTGCGGGACAATTATTGTTGATTTCGTACAATTTCGAGCGTGGGCTTTTAATTCATGCTCTTTTTTCTCCGCGATTGCAGTGATAATAACGTTAATGGTACGGGTGGATGGTTTAAAGGCGACCTCGTTGATCTTTGGCCGCGGACCAGCCACCTCGAGTACGTCCACCACCAGCAGCCCGACGGCGGCCACGTCCACGACCGCGGCCAGCACGACCTCCACCACCACAGCCAGCGCCGACGATGACGCGTCAGAAGAGGAAGAGGTGAGTGAACTTTGGCAATGTAAAAAATATAACACGCGTAGGTTGACTAATGAATCGTATAATCCAATCGATTAAGGGTAATTCTAGGTATTCTAGAAACCGTTTTTTTACAATCTGGTTGTGAAAAAAGTTTTTTTTCATCAAATTATATCGATTTTTTTTTTGTAATTTAATCTTTTTGCTTTCGTCAAACCTATCATAGTGTAACTAAATAATCCTATCCAATGATATTTGATAAACTCTGCACTAGTTTATAAGTGTTAAAAAATGTAAAACAGGGGTGACCAAAGCCCGTGGGCCAAACGTGACCCGCGAGGTCATTTTTTGTAGCCCGCGGACCCATTTTGAATGATCATGCAAAATGGCCCTTTGACGCATCTTTAACTGATTTTATTATTCCTAAAAATTAAGGTTAATTTTATGCCATTTTTGTGTACCTTTTTCGATTTTGTTAATATAAAACTAATTGTATAATCCGGATCCCGATTATATGAAACAAATATTGTGTTAAAAATCAATCTCATCGTAACTATCTATCGTAACACGTTTAAATGTGACTAAGTTATGTCAAAATTTTCATCGAATATTTTTGAGAGTGAGTTATAAATCGTTCAAATTTTATTAAAGTAGGAACCTGTAAAACTTATTTTGCACATAAAACCTTCCACCTCGTGATTTGAACTCATAACTTGTGGGTTACGTTTTTGAGTACCAAACATCTGATTAAGGCAGCATGAAATTTATTGAAATTAAATAAAAATTGGAGGAATATTTTTTAAAAACTCCTTAAGCAACTATTTATCATTAAGATTGCACACTATTTATAATTAAAAATAAACTACACACTTTCACAAATTTTGTATCACCCCTTCTTAAATATATTTAAAAAAAATCAATTTAAATACAACCTTAAAACTTTCATTATATTTGTGAAATCACGATTGTTGCGGCACGAAAGTTGCAATGAAAAGCAGATGAATAATATTTATATTGATATTTTTTTGGATTTTCAGATTTTAATAACCAATTGATTGGAGGCTTTTTTTGTACAAAACTGTTTATTTGTGTTTTTTTTATTTCTAATATCTAAAAGACGAAATGTTATTAAAATACATGAAATTTCAAAATAAAACTTCAGTTGATAGATTTTTTTCAGTTTTATAGATTGAAATTGAAATAAATATTTTTTTTTTGCTCATTTGGCCCGCAAGGTAATGTGAGTTTTAAATTTGGCCCACAATTCAAAAACTTTGAGCACCCCTCATGTAAAATGTTAGTACACAAATAAATATAAATTGAATTGAAATCAACCAACCTTGCAACATTTTCTTATTACGGAGGAAAAGACTTTAGAAGTAATACACAGAAAAAACAATTCAAGAAGAATTTAAATTCGGAATTGGTCAACATATATCTTCACCTGTTTTATTGTTCAAGCCAAAGATGTTTTTGTACTTCATAAAACAATTCACGAACGAAAAAAAATCCTCACAGCTAAACGAATCATATTTTTTTAAGATTGACTTATTTGGTTATTTATACATTCGGATGATTAAAAATCTAATGATTTCCAAAAATTTTTGTTTGAAATTATGCCATTACAAATTGTATTGAATGATTTTTCTATCAGTCTACGTCGCAAAAAATCTAATTATAAACCCAATTTTCAAAATGTACATGAAAAAAACGTCACAAAAGCATTATCCGAGATTGCATGTAAATTTTGTGCTCCTAAATAATGTGTGGAATTGAAACTAAACATTTATGAAATCGACGTGATCGTGCTATCTTGTCTTATGTCGCTATTTAACGTTTAATGTTTGACCTTTAATAAACAAAAACTACAGAGAGAAATGTAATTTCCCAAAATCGTGATAAAGCGTTCATTATATTAGGAACCTCGAAAAAGTGTTCAAATCCATACAATTTTTAATAAAAAAAAGCAAAAAAAAGTAAAAACAAAGTTCTCTTTTAATTTTATGTACACTTGTTTACGATTTTTCGTTTGTTCACGATTATGAGAACTGATTTTTTTCCGTGCAGGGCACGTAAGGTGAATATTACAAAATACGTTTTGTTTGGCTGGCCATCCTATACGTTGTCCAGCAATTTGAATGAATTTGGTTTACGGAATACGGAGTTATAATCAATAAATTAAAAAGTAAAGGTGCATGCAAGAGTGGCGAAATGGCCTCGGCCTGAAATTTCCTTGGGCAACTTGTTGCAATTGCAGGGTATTTCAAGATGGCAAGATCTTATCGGAACTACATTTCATAGGAAGAGTGACAACATTGAACGGAGTTTTTACCGTTCTTGTTGAATATCCCAGGATTGAAGTAGAGTTTTGGGGGATCTGTAAAGGTCAAAAGCGAGGCATTGAAAGCTGTTTTAGACTTTTTCCGTCAATTTAATAAAAGAAAATTCAACCCAAATTGCGTATCTTGTTTATCATTTTGCCAATAAACTCCTTCGACTAACCAACAACCGACGTGACCTAGTAACACGGTCCACCTTTGTGCCACTGCCATCGATTGCAGCCCGTGGTGACCAATTATTTCCCAGTACGGATAATTGGCCATCGCTACTGGGCACACTGGGTCGGCGTCGGCGTCACACGGGAAAAGGTGGCCCATATTTTTCTGCTCTTTTTCTCCTTTTTCAATTGGCCCAACCAACACCTTCCATTTGTGTGTCACCCACCGTATTGGCTGAAAATTGTTCTTGACGTGCGCGAAATATGTAGATTGGCTCAGTTTTTTTCCTTCTTTCAATATTGGTGTGACACCTCACTTTTTACAACTCTAGTGCCTAGAGTCTGTCTGACTCTAGTCTAGTCCCGACACTTTGAAAGTTATGTAAAACAAGAAACTTTCAAATGGCGGCACACTGCAACCGATTTGCACCTTGCAATTACCGTTTGCCAAGCCGCAAAAATGTGTGTGTGTAGTGTCGAACACCGTGCATGATTGATAGGTGTTAAAAGTGAATTCTCGAGGAAAAAAGTATGTTCTCCGCCGTGCCTAACCTATTTCTTTTTCAAACCAGACTTGGGCTTGGGTTTTGAGTGGGTATCGTTTCTGCGATTACGTATGCAAAGCCAGTGGTGACTTTCGACGGAGGGGCCAGCGACGAACCTGGTGTGATTTGTAGTTACCAGGCGTTGGCACGTTGTAAGGTCTTGTCAGCAAATTGGAACTACAACAGGTGGTACAATAGCGTTGTTTGGAAATTGGTATTTCAGTAATATTTGGGTCGTTCCTCCTCAACACAGCTAAAAAGTAGTAATCCAGCTTCGTGTAAAAAGCCTGGGTGTAAAATAAATATTGCATTATTTTATGCAGTTTTATGTGATTTTACACCTTGAAATATGTAGGCTATCAGTATGTGTCAGTACACAGCAAAAAATCCGATGGTAAAATCGCATGCAAAAGCATGCACATCACCTTCGTCAAAATAAACACTTAATATTACACACTGCATGTACAATTTTTCTACACACAAAAAAAAGTTGCAACCGACGGGATTCAAACCCAGCACCTATAGTAAGGGTTGGCGCCTTAGCCCGCTCGGCCATCAGACCGATGAAGAACTGAAAAGATAAACGCATATATGAGCTTGACCTTTCGGTCAAGTAGGTTTCCCATACTGATGGGCTACATATTTAAGGGTGTAAAATCACATAGAATTTCATAAAATAATGCAACATTTATTTTACACCCAGGCCTTTTACACGCAGCTGGATTACTACTTTATTTGCTGTGTACCTTCTTGACCGAAATGTCAAGCTCATATATGCGTTTATCCTTACAGCCGAGTGGGCTAAGGCGCCAGTCCTTACTGATGGTGCTGGGTTTGAATCCCGTCGGTTTCAACTTTTTTTTGTGTTTGCAAAAAATGTACATACAGTGTGTAATATTAAGTGTTTATTTTGACGAAGGTGATCTGCGATCTTACCATCGGACTTTTTGCTGTGAATCCTCCTGAAAAGTGCAAAATTGCAGTCAACATCATCACTGGTAACATCAAAACAAGAATCCCGATTTTCATTCAAAAAAGTCCACCCCCTCCTTTCTGGTACCACCTTAAATTTCGCAAAAAAAATTATCATCAAATGAATGAAAACAGTGTTTTACAATAAATTTTACACAAGCTCAGTTGTTTTGCAATCATGTGTTTTCAAAAAAAAGGTAAGATTCAACGAAAACTAATATTTTACCAAAAAATAAACTTTTTGCGGTACTGTATAGTGAAAATATTCAAAAACTCTAAAGATTTCAACCCAAGCATTCTAAAAATGATTCTAAGCGCTGGGAAATGCATTTCAAATTGATTTCAGCAGATTGCACTTAAATTTCATTTTGGGTCCAGTTTTGGATGACAAAAACTTTTAAAAATATTTGTACCAGCCTTAAAAAATTATTGCAAATCAAAAACTGTTAAAAAAAGTCAATAGCAACTATCGACTTAAATTTCTAAATAAAGCTCTCATAATTTTGTTTCGAAGATAAAACTTAAGAGTGAGTCCACCAGCAGAGCGTACCCATCTCGACCTCATAAATTTTCATAAACTTGTCAGGGGTTGTTTGAACATATATAACTAGTATCTGGGCCAAAATATGAGCACTCTTGCTCAATGCAAAGTTAAGCAAATCGCGACACAACTTTTAAACGTTTTAAAATCTCAAGAATCTTGTAAAATTTCAATTATATTTTAAAATTTGAGACGCACCTGAAAGGGATAAAAAATGCATCAAAAGGGTGAAGCATCCCAGTCTCCAGTGTTTAAAAAAAATAAAAAGTTTTAGAATACATAAAATTTCAAGTTTAATTTTAAAAAATACCAAATATTAAACAACATCTCCATTTTTTGAAAAAGAAATAGCAAAAAGTTTAAAATAACTAAAAGCGTAAAAACATGTTTAACGTAATAAAATATGTAAGGATTTTTAACTATTTTTTTAACAAGTTTCCTTTAAAATTCTCAAGATTTCGGTAATCAATTTCAAATCAATCTTGTTGTATCATGTTGTCAGTATTTTATTTATTTTATTTTTTGATGCAAAAATCAGTTTACTAAGAATGCATGCAACAACATATCATTTTATACACATTTTCGAAAAGCAAATTCTATAAACGTATTTTAAATTTTTATTTTTTCTTTATTTTATTTTTCATTTTCACAAAAAAAAATCTCGTATTTTTTTCAAAGGTAGTTAAGTTTAAATTAAAATTACACCTTGCACTTGCAAGAGCCTAAGAAAACATGTTTAAAATTTCAAAAATCCCGACTTTTTCCAATTTTTGCGCATTTTGGCAAATTCCCGACTTTTTTTCTGTCTCAAAATTTCTTGCCCTCCCTATTTCCAAAATTTTGATAGAAATACGTTGAATAACGTTTTATTTTGTATTTTCAATAAAATCGGGCTATCAAGATTTTACTACGAATTTGAAGCTCGAAAAGAAAATTCAGTTGATGAAATAAATTAATTAACTTTTCGTATAATTTCATTGAAAAAGTAATTTTTAAGAATTTTGTGATTCATCCCGCTTATTCATTTATTTATTTGTGCAAAAAAATGCTTAAAATTTCGTAAGACGAACAAAAAAATCTCGTTTTAATTGTATCAAATTATTATAATTATAATTGACACGCAATTTTTTTTTCAAAATAATTAGAAATTTGACGATAAATTTTAAACAGTTATATTTTTTTTGCATTTAAATCTCTTCAAATTGTACATGTGAGTTATTAGTTATAAAGTTTCAAGCCGTCCAATAAAGTGCAGTTTCCAAAGACAATGACTCCACAAAAAGAACAGGAAATTTCCTCACACAAAGCCCATTGAGAAACGTTCGATCAAAACCATCCATCATGAAAGCTCCGATGTCAAGCTCAAGGTTACGATAGCCCCAACGACCGAGGAGTCACCTGTCAATTAGAAGCCATATTTACAACAACGACACCCCTTCACCTTGGACACGTGTATCAATTAGTCGCGCCAAGGTTAACAGTGAGTGAAATTTGTGTCACACTTTTTCATTTGATCGTGATGCTCCAATATGGAGATGTTCGGTGGTCATCGCTGCTAATCGATTATGGACAACCCCCTGCGGCTAATAGCCCAACGGGTAAAAGGTGTCATAATCCGCCGACCGCGCTGATTGACCGTTACTTATTCGATTTTAATCGGTGATGGTCACCGTGCCACGAGGAGCGGATCAGGTGCTAACCCTTTCGCTATCGTGGCAAGTTTGTCCAACCTAGAGGCCAACCAACTCGCTTTTGGTGTGGTGAATCGTGATCTTTCTTCAACACCGACGAAGAGTTTGTAAGGTGAACCAGCTGCTTGACCACACCACTTCACTCCGAGCCGGTCGGTCGGATGGTTTTGTTTGTTTTTTAATCATTGAGCGTTATGACATCCATATTTATGGGTTAAGGTTAGGCGCACTGAGTCATTCACGCTGGTGCGTGTTTTTGTTTTATCTTTCATTTAGTCAAATTTGTGTCACTCGATTTCAAGATAACCGAGAAACTCTTCATTTGTAACACACAAACCTAAACAAAACGATCATTTGCATTAATTTGTTCCCCACTTATCGTGCATGGGAAATCGACTCATTGTTTATGGACGCACACTCGCAGCCCAAACCAAACCAAACCGACCCAGATCTCGTGATGAACTCATGCATTCTTCAATCGTGATGTTCATGACCCTTTCTATAGCTCACACACTTGACGCTTGGCTGAGAGAGGTACTTTACCGTTCAATTTCAAGACCATCACACACGGTGGGCCCACAATGGATCGTTAAGGTGACCTACAAGCCACGTGGCCAGCAATGGAAAGAAGGTCATTGATATTGTGAGTTTTTGGCAGGTGACTTGAATGATGGGCTAGGGCGACGAACCTTAGTTGGGTTCAAGATCCTCGGACGATTCTGGGGAAATAATACCTAAGGGTGAAAATTCAATTGATTGGACCGTAAAAAGCATGATTCGATTGTCCGAAGTGAAGTTTTCCCGATACCTTCGAATAATCATGTCTGGACTGTACATAGATTCCATTGGAGCGTATTTTTTTAAAACACATTGTATTTTGCTAAGAAGCAACTCTCTGATGTTTCGGCCATCCGATTTCAACTTGCATTTTTTTTTTTAAACTAGCTGAAACTTTTCAGGTGCCTTACTCCGTATGCCAAAAGAAGCCATTTTGCATTATCATCCATTCCGAATTTCTTTACAAATTTGGCAGCTATCCACACAAAATTTACAGTTAAAAATTCAAAAATCTATATCTTTGAAGAAATTTGTGATCGATTTGGTGTCTTTGGCAAAGTTTTAGGTTTTGAGGACAACACTGAGAGAGAAATTATACACGGAAAAAAATTATTTCAAAATCACTTTTTGTCACTGAAATTGGTTTGCAAAACAACACAATTTTCATTCTTTGATATATTTTGGAGACATTAAATTCAATCCTTGAAATAGGGCGAATACTCTTTGACCATGTATTGGATTATAAAAAAAAGTAATTTTTCTTTTAAAAATCTAAACAGGGTTAACAAATTGTTGTTTTTATGTTTTATTGTAAAATCAAACATGCAATCAAAAAGTACCTTGGTAAAATTTTCAAAAAGTGCACCGGTTTCAAGATAAAGTCGTTTTAAGGTAACTTTTAGAAAAAAAAACTTGCCGTTTTTCAGTTTTTAAAACTGGTGCTCCTTTTTGTCCATGTTTTAAGGATTTTTTTTTCGAAAAGCTAAGAAAAATACAGCGCATTATTTGAGAATATCTAAAAAACAATATTTAGCCCTTTTAAAAGATGTAATTATAAAATTACTAAATAAATTTTATTGAAAAGAGCAGAAAATTTCTCTAAATTACTTTTTTAACATTGATAATTGAACCTTTTGAAGATACTTCGGAAACTGTTGGTCTGATTTTCAATGTTATTAATTATTCAAATTAGCCCATTTTCGAGGGACTTTTTTTTCAAACAGCTAAAAAAAATAAAGCCCATTATTTGAAAATAACTTAAAAAAATTATTTTAGCCTTTTCAAAAAGTGTAATTAGAAAATTTCTGAATAAATATTATCGAAAAGAGCAGAAAATTTCTCTAAATTACATTTGTTAACATTGATAATTAAACCATTTGAAGATACTTCGGAAACTGTTGGTCCAATTGTCAATGTTATAAATTATTCAAATAATTAATAATTTGATCTAAAATATGAAATTTGGAAATTTATCTGTTTAGACTTTTTCAAAAGTTAAGCTTGATTGTATCGAAAAAAACTCACTAAGTTTCAATTTTTAAGCATTGAAAATCGGACCATATTTTCCGAGATATCGTCAGTTGAAAATAAAAATAAAATTTAATTTAATTTTCGATTGCAAATTCAATTTCGTTAAAAATGATTTTAAGTTATTTATTGTCCAGATTTTCGAAAAGATTTATTTTAAGTACCCAAAAACAAATCAAAAAATTACGAAACTTAAAAAATACAGGGATTTTTTCGGGAATTCGACTATTAGTGATAAAGAGTTAATTTTAAATATAGTTTTTTTGTGTTCCTATTTGCTTCCGAAAAGTTCTAATCATAACCAACAACTTTGTTGAAGACACCAAATCGATAAGAACTTCCCTTTCAAGCTACAGGAAAAAATCGCGAAAAACATTGTGAAGTTCTAGAGTTTTTTTAATGGTCCTATAGAGCCTTTTCAAAAAAACTCTAGAGTTTTAGAAAATACCTTTCAAGATACAAAAAAATCGCGAAAAAAATTGTGAAATCGTAGAGATCAATCGATCGACATCGACTATTGAAAGAAACATTTGGTACCACCCTTATGAAATAAAATATTCTGTCTGTTGAATCAAAATCTTAACACAAAATAATCAACCTTTGTCGTGTTTAAGGATTCAATTAGAGGGTGACGAGCGGGAATTCCCGGGAAAAATTTCCCGGGGAATCGACCATTTTTGGACCTCTCGATTCCCGGGAAATTTGGTCGAGACTCCCGGGAAATTTTAATTTTATAAATATCGAAGCAAAATTATATAAACTAATCAGAAAAACATTTGAAAATTTGAAATTGTTTAGAACATTGGATGTTCAATGTAAGATGTTCAAGTTCGAATGAACCAATGCTTCTCTTATCTTCTTATTCAGAAAGTGTAAATTTTAACTTATCAGAAATTCCAATAACTTTAAAAACAATGAGAGAACTTTAAAAAATGTGGACCCCAAAATTTACTTTAAAGCATACTTAGCAGTTAGACTCCGGAAGGAAGTCTAATGTTTTTTGAATATTTTTTTTATTTATTATTTCTAAGAGGGAAAAGCCTTTTCAAGATAAGTATAATTTCCATATCCTCATTCAATTATATTAATCCTTATAATCTAGTTTTTTTTTTACATAATTTAATTTCGCTGTTTCAAGGTAATTTCCTTTTTAGGTGTCAATAAGTCATTTGTGTATCGCTTCAACCTCAATATTAAATAATATTTTGGAAGAAAAAAACTCTGGAAATCTTTGTAAAGTTAAGGTCCGCCAAATGTGAACATTAGGGTTTTCCTGATTACTATTTCTTCAATGAATATTTACAGTTGACCTTAAAAAAGAAAAAAAACAACTTTAAATTGTTGTTTTGAGTCGCTATTTATCATATTGCAAAAATCCCGATACTGGGAAATTATATATTAGCTATTTTTTTACTTCACAAAAATCTAATAACAAGTTCATACAACAAGTTGTATTTGCAGATTCAGAAAATCTAATGGTAGATCATAGTTCCCAAAAATAATGAGGCTACTAATTAACGTTTCATTGTATAAGCATGAATAAACCGAAACATATTTATAACTTTTCTTTATACATTATTGGCACTATTGGCATAATTAAAAACACTCCCGGGTCCCGGGAATTCCCGGGAAATTTCCAAATTCAACTCTCGATTCCCGGGAAATTTAAAATCTCGAGAATCGTCACCCTCTAGATTCAATGTAATAAACCAGAACAACATTATTAAGTGTTTTCAATAATTTTTAAGTGTATTTTTTCAATAAAACAAGGGTTTAATTTCACGACTTCTTGTGATGTCCCAAAACTGAAATCGATATGATTTCAACTGCATTATGTATATTAAAAGATTAAAATAAAATCGAATTCAACACATAACTCATTATAAGGAAATCTCATTATTTGTACCACCAATGTCTCTCATGAACTCAATAAACTATAATATTCTGTCACTTTATTTTTCTTTTAGCCACCTATAAAGACGTTTACCAGTCGGAACAGAAAAGTATGTTAGTAAATTTAGCTTGATGTGTGATAAAACATTCATCATACTGCATCATGCTTTTTGAAAAATCGTAAAATCATGCATTCATAAAACTGTTTGCATTTCTTTGCTCATTTATTTTTGTCTTATTTCATGCATGTTTCTCTACAACATTTAACTGCATTGAATGTTTCTATTTCTTCTCTGCATTTGCTTTTAAACTATTACGCTTTCCTTTTCTCTTCATGCTGATTGTGATTTTAAACGTACCTCTGAGTGTATCTTATTTCTTTAATTTTTAGCTTAAACGATTTCAGCATTATCTACACAGTTTAAAAAGACATTGTCATTAAATAAATATTTCAGCTAATTCGCTCACGTTTCACGCCCAAGCCGTGAGCGCGGGACGTCCATGTTAATGCAAATTCGAACAAAACACCATAAAACGTGGACCTTGAAGTCATTTGTAACGGCGGTGGTGGCTGCCGAATGCATCTGGTCCTCCTCAAATGAACGTTTCAATTAGCATGCCGCTGATTACCAACGATATATTTTTTATGTAACTCCTGGATGTGTCTAACCTTGCAGAGAGGTGTGTGCGTTGTCTTCTGATTGGCATCTTTATGGTCATTTAAGGCTGGTTTGTTTTCTTTAGCAAACCGGTACCGGGGGGGTTTGGGCTTGCCAACAGACTCTTGTAGCCAATAAACCGAAGCTTCTGACGAAGTTGACAGTCATGAAATAGCAACTGTTTTACTATTGAACTATGATTCATCTCTCTAGGGAGTATTTGAAATTTGTACAACTAGCAACAAATAGATTACAATCGCTTATCAAAAAAGTATGACAATTAAATCCAGAAATTGTAACCAGCATCAAAATTCACCTGATCAACAATTTCCATATTACTCCACCCGATTCTGGTGGGTGGAACCCACTCCTCCAGAGTGACCACACCGAGAATCATCAAATATGCTAATGTGGTTTACGGTTTCTGAATTCCCACTCGAGTTTGGTCAAGCTTTTTTCCTCCTTTCAGAACCAACTTTCGAAATGTGGTACAGAATGATTCTGAGGCGCAATACTGGCCACGGCAGTAAAAGAAAGTTCAGCGACCTTAGAGTCATCTGTTGCTGATTTTGATGAGGTGGGACTGCAAATCTTTAGGAGTCCAATTAAAATGCAAAACATGTCTGAATCTCAGCTTACAAATGGTCTTGTGCATTCATACAAAAGATTTTGTTTGCAAAAGATTCTTCTATATCAAAAAGAAAATCAGCAGTTTATTTTTTTTAAACTATAACAAATAAATAAATAAATTTCTTTTTTTAATTTAAAAATAGAGAATTTATTCAAAAACATAATTCTTTCGGTGTGTTCATTAAATGAGCCTTTATACATGAGCAATTCTCTACGAAATCGGAATTTTTCTTTAATTTTATTTTTTGTGTTTTTAATCCGGTTGGAACTTTTTTTTGGTGCCTTCGGTATGCCCACAGAAGCAATTTTGCATCACTAGTTTGTCCATATAATTTTCCACACAAATTTGGCAGCTATCCATACAAAAATAATATATGAAAATTCAAAAATCTGTATCTTTTGAAGGAATTTTTTGATCGATTTGGTGTCTTCGGCAAAGTTGTATGGATAAGGTATGGATAAGAACCACACTGAAAAAAAAATGATACGCGATAAATTTTTTAATTATTATTTTTAATTTCACTTTTTGTCACTAAAACTTGATTTGCAAAAAAAAAGTTTTTTCTGATATGTTTTAGGATAATCAAATGCCAACTTTTCAGAAATCTACAGAACGGTCAAAAAATCTTTGACCGAGTTATTAATTTTTGAATCAATACTGATTTTTTCAATAAATCGAAATGTTGGTCGCAAAAAAATTTCAACTTCATTCAATATTACGCCTTTTTGAAATGTAAGTTTTTATTTAAAAAAAATAAAATATTATTTTCGAAAAGATCGGAAAATTTCACGAATGTTTAATATTTTTACATTGAAAATCGGACCATTAGTTGCCGAGATATCGACATTAGAAAATAATGGGTTGTTTGGGTGAAACTTAGAAAACATCAATTTTCATGTTTTTAAATTTTTGCATGGCGATATCTCAGCAACTAAGGGTCGTATCAACAAAGTTCAAAAAAGCAAAATATAGAGAATTTTCTCAGCTTTCAAAAATATTTTTTTTTCAAAAGTGGGCAAACATGGGCACTAATTTAAAAAAAATGAATGACTGCGACTTTTTTCAAAAAAGTTACCTAAAAATTGCTTTAACCCTCTACAACCCAACCCCGCCTCTAGACGAGCTTCGATTTAAAAAATCCCCAAAAATCAATTTTTCAACCAATTTATGATCTTCAAAAAGCATTGGAAAGAAGAACTTTTAAAATTTTGGAAAATTTTAGGGTTGGAAGTTTTTTCTTGTTTTATGTGACTTTGCCAATGTTTTTAAAAATGTATTTCTTTAGGGGTCAACTTTGGCTGTGTTTTTACTAACATTTCCTATATTTTAAGTAAAAAGAAATATGCAGTAATTTTTCTAGTGCCCCAGACTATGCCTCTACGCATTTATTTACAATTTAAATGATAATGGTTCCATTTTATAGCAGAAAATGTGAAAAACATGCAAAAAATTGAAAAAGTTACTGTAAAAACATGAAAAAATTAGATAGGCAAAATGTAATGATAGGAGGTGGTAGAGTAGGCCAAATACTACCAAAAACAAACATAAACTAAACAAGATAAATGCAAATTAAAATACTAAAAATGAAACAAGAAAAACATAAAACAAGAGAAGTAAAGTTTTTCATAAAACAAAAGTTGCTCAAAATGACCTCCTGAACACGGGAAAAATAAAAATTTTCGAAAAAAAAATTTGGGCGGTAGAGGGTTAACTTGAAAACGGTGCACTTTATGAAAATTTCACCAAAGTACTTTTTGTTTGCAAATTCGATTTTACATCGAAAAATGAAGTTGAACATTTTTTTGCGACCAATGTTTCGATTTAAAAAAAAAAAACAAAAAAGTATTGATTCAAAAATTCATAACTCGGTCAAAGATTTTTTGCCCGTTCTGGAAATATCTGAAAAGTTGGCATTTGATGTCCCTTAAAACATATCAGAAAATAACAAAAATTTAAAATTGTATTCTTTTGCAAATCAGGTTTTAGACAAAAAGTGAAATTAAAAATCACCAAAAAAAATTTTACAGTGTATTATTTTTTTCAGTGTATTTTGTAAGGGCAGCTGCCAAAGTTCTATGGAAAATTATATGGACAAACTTATGATGCTACATGGATTCTTTGGGTATACCGAGCAACCAAAAAAGTTTCAGCCGGATTATAAAATGCAAAAAAAAAAAAATCCAAAAGAATTGCTCATAAGCTTTAGAGAAGCAATTCTTTAGATTTCCGCAATTTATTTCGCGATTTCGCGAACTTTGTCCTACTGTGCACCTGCATCACAAATTCTGCATCTCCGTGACACCGTTTCCACTTCGTCTGGTCCGTGCTGACACGGTGACCCTGTTTCAGCCAGGTGCAATCGACGTGCCCTTAGGTTGTGCAAATCCAACCGAAAAACCGGAATCTTTCGCAGACGTTTCCGCCGTACCCATCGACGACCCCTGTCGGCCCGAACCGGCTACCGGCTCCGCTGTGACGTAATACTAACCCAAACCCCGCTAGCAAGAAGTGGGACCCTCCCAATCTACCCGGTCGAGGAGACCGACCGTCTGTGGCCACGATCTTTGACCACAACCGGGGTACCGTGGAGGGGAGTTGCTTTGGTTATTTTTATAATATATTCAGTGATAAGATTCATGTTTTCTTTTAATTAAAATTTAGATAATTTTAGTAAAGTCATGTAATGGTTAAATTGAAGCCAAATCAAACCCACTTAATAGGACGGTAGTCCGAAATGCCAATAAATGCACCACCGCGGGTTCGCAAAATTGCAATACCAAAATTATGCAACACGCAACACTGCAGCATCTCATATGGACGGACCCTTGTGCCTCGTCCAAACCGTCCTCCCCGTTATGTCCACCGTTTTTTAATGGTGGTGACCCCTGTTGGCAAGATACATGTCCGTGCCAAAGAAGCAAACCGGTTGACTAACCGCAACCGGTCAACATTGGACTACTGAAAAAACAACCACTGCGAGATGAAATATGATCTGCATAATGCATCTTCTCTCGCAGACTCAAGAAGAGTGGGAAAAGGTTAAGCTTTTATGATCCCAAAATGACCTGGCAGTTGGCACGCGCAAACTCGCGGAGAAAGGTCACTTCTGGGTATGCATAAAAAGGCAGCAGCAGCTGATGCCTAAAAGTGGTAATGGTCGTAAAGTGGCCGGTTAATGGTAACCTTTTGACCATTTTCGGAAATGTGGCACCAAGGTCACCGACGCACGTGAAAGACATGGTTGGTATTTGGAGCGAGAGAAGGGAACTCATCACGAATTATTGCAAGTATGTTGAGATGAACTTATATCGTAAAATAATGACGAAATTCTTAGGCTGGTTTGCAAAAGTTTCTTTTTACCGTCACGACCGAGGACATGCAGACGGTCTTGTTCACATTTGGCTATTAGGACTTATGAGCAATTCTCTAAGACATCGGTAATCGATTGTTTAGGCTAACACTTTGCATGCACGTTTGGTATGCCTTAATGAACAATTTTTCGTCATCCATTTGCCCATACAAGTTTCCATACAAATTTGAGGGTCGGTCTCACCAAAATGCTAAGTAGATAAGAATTTCTGATCACTTTTTGACTATCAAGAAAACAAAATAAATTGACAATACGAAATTTTTCGATCTTTTGAGCTATGGTATACAGTGATATTTTTTTTTGTCTATGTTATGAAGCTTTAAAAATATTAATCGCAATGGCCTAAGATACTCTAGAAATAAGGTTTTCTGGATCTGAGATAATTGCTCTTAAGCAAAATCAGCCGATAATTTTCTCTTGAATTAGATCTTCCCAAAAGCAGTACTTACTAAAAAATAAAATTGTTACTCCTCGCAAATGTTGCATGCAATATGACAAACTTGGGCAAATAAGGGGAAATTTTCATATGTTTGGCAGGTTAAGAAGATGGCCCCAATTTCATCAAATTCGACAATTTTCTAATTTGGACACCTTTTTTTGCAAAACTATTGATGGAAACCAAATGAGCCATTTATTACTCCATTTCAGTCGAAAACGCCGTGTAGGTGCTGTAATTGACCAAAGTGTTGATAGGACAACATTAGGTGTTCGATGGAATTACATGCTGTTCCCCTATGAGTTTTTTTGCCGAATTCTTGGCGATAATGACAGATAATTTCCGAAGATCGTCATTCTTTTCAGACGAGCGATAAAATCTTATTTATTGCGCAATTCCCACTAACTTGGACTTTGCACTGTATTATTGCTATCGATCGCACTATTGCGACTTGTCAAACTGCCTTGGGAAATTTATTTTTTCCTCAAAAATGATCAAAGCGAGCCGAGGTTGCTCGCTCGTTTTCACCTGTCAATCGCACTTTTAAAGTGCTAAAAGTTCAGTTTGGTGGAAACTGCGACTGGAAATGTAAATAAACAAAACGTGGTTGCCTAGCTTTTTGAACTCTTGTTGTCAAAAGTGCGAGAAAAAAGTGCGGGCTAAATCCAAGTTATAGTGCAAGGATCAATATATATATTTTTTATATACATAAATCTTGTATTTTGCCGGGGACAAACAGTTGAAATAGTTTCAAATTTTAACAGACAAAAGTCATAAAGTTTCAAATCTTAATATGTTGATTCCGTAGTAACTTTTCAAAAGGGCGAACCATGGATGTAAATAAGCAGCCTATCCCACTCTTACTCGTCGTAAACTGACACTAGAGCAAGTTGGATAGACTGTTTGTTAACATTCAAGGTTTCAGCCTTTTGAACAGATTGAATTGTAATAAAATATTAGTTGTTTCCAAAGAATATTCAGTTGGGAGTTCTAGATTTAACAGTACATTAAATTTAAACTCAATGGCAAGTTTTAAATCAACTAACATCGATTCGATCGACACATTTTGATTCACCGTCGAAATTTTTCGAAAGCAGTTTTTCAATTTCAATCAACAGTGTTTTTAAAAAAAAACGCAGTTCTCACCGATAAATGATTTTGAATCCTTCATATTCTTAAACAGGTAGGTGAAACACAACTGTCTTCGTTTAAATCTTCCATGGGTTTTTCTCGTTTTATTATATATTTTTTCCGCCATACCGTGTAATTGTTTGGCAACACAAGTGTAAGCTGTATAATCTGAAATGAGTCGAAAATGTAATCTATGATCTGATTTCGACATATTAAATCTGCAGAACCGCTGGAGAAACATGCCGTTAATACGAACCTAACCTTAAAATTAACGGGCCCACGCGGTCAACCCTAATGCACCCCCCCTCGCGTGGCAAATGGAACGTGTCGTGTTTCGTGTGTCAAAATGAATTTAAATTCTTGTTATCGAATATTGGCACATGCCACCCTTAATAGACAGCCCTGGGGCCACCTAAATAGCCGGTAATGGCCGCGGGTGTCGGTTTCCAACCACACGGCAAGAGTTCAGTTGCTGGCAAACTGCATCGACAGCAGCGCCACCCTAATTACTGAACGCGCCGCTGCGCCAAAACGACCTCCACGTGCGAAATTTGCAGGCCGTGTGGTATATCTGAAAAATCATTAATTCCACGCGCGCGCAGACCATGTGTGAGTTGTTGTTGTTGGGCTTAGAGACCTCAAAATCGGATTTGGTCTGGGCTGCAAAACAACAACCTAATTGTAAAATCTATTCACAAACGAGGGGAAAAAAGCGCGGTTACGCTACTGACTGACTGAGGGGGTGTTAGGTTGGTAGTTTTTCGAACGCAATGTGTCGACTATTGGACTGATTTAGATTAATACACATTTTAATTGAACACTTGGGTGAGTAGTGTAATGTACATCGTAGGGGAGGGTAACGGTATTAACTATTCGTGGTGCTGTCGAATTCGGTGAGTCACGAAAATTGTACGCGGAATAGATTTTATTGGACTACCTCACCTCATTAAATGATGCCTTTCTCACAAGATCAATTACAGCGTTCTGTTTTCCAAGCAATTTCCAAATATTTGTTCGAAGGTCAAGTATTTGATTTCGCCATCCGAGCCGGAACTTTTGAGGTTATCTAAAAATCATTCCTTTTTTAAATCAATAAAATCTGTGTAAAACTTTTAACGCACGTTATCAACCTATTTTCAGCTCTTCAGGTCTTTATTCCTTAACATACATTTGCTTAAAAATCAATTCTGAGTCGATAAGATTTATGAAGGCATTTTTCGAGTAATTTAGCTTTTCTTCAACAAGGAAGAAACAGTTTTTACAAAAATCACAGCGAAAAAGATACTTAATTCCATGAATTTAAACAACAACCAGGACTGAAATTAAAACATTTCACTTCTGCATTTCTCAACAATAAAAATACACCTTCCTACCTAATTTCACAAATTATGTCACCGCATTAAATAATTTTTTGTAACACTTTTCTAGTTCAATGTTATTCCAATCACATACCTTCGCAGACTATTACTTTATCTAGTAATTGGATCAACGCCAGCTCGCCCATCGACCACCTTCGTCGTGACTATTTTAAAAATTCACCTCACAATATTCGGCCCTGTTAATCGCTTTCAAAGCTACCGTTTTTTTTTTTCGCTTTGTTTTCCACAAATCAAAATTGGCACCATTTCAAAATTTCATGATCGACTTCGTTTCTCTACCCCTTCATAATTTACTTTCCTATACCTCAACCTTCAACCAAAATCTCCCCAAAAACCCAAGCAACCCGCCATTCAATTCCATCAATCAAATTTATATTCACGGTGCAGAGCAGCCCATAAACGATCAGATGGTGCCATAATTTGTTACGTAAGCATTTCGATACGTACCTACATATTTAGGTTCGGGGTACTTTACCGTTTCCGAATGGGACAGTTTTTGTTTTTTTGTTTATTGCCTTTTCTAGGTCTCTCTCTCCGTCCCTAACGGTTAATTTTTAATTTGAATTTAACGGTGCTACTGAATGAAGTTGAAAAATGGTACCTCACACACATGTTTTTTTTTTTTCGTTTTCGAATGCAGCGTGAATTACAACTGCAGTGAACTACTTTAAGGACCATTAAGGTTTCTGGTGCTCATTCAACGTGTGAAGGCCACACGGTTGGCAACATTGTTGCTGTTGTTTTGAGAAAATTCGCAATCACCCGCGGTAAAAATCGTCGGAATGCGCGAATGCGAAAAGCTTGGCGAACAATCTGCATAAAAATGTTAACGATGGTTTGCTGAAAGAATTGAGCTGCACGGGAGCCAAAACCGAAACACTTTATGTCAAGTAGAGCATTTTCCATAGTTCAAATGTGGCCTGTTATTATGAAGGCAACAGAATTGTTTATTTGAACAATATCCACTAAAAAAATAGTTTTTTGATTTTTTTTATTTTTGTTTTGGTGAGCTCTGCCTTATTTTCCTAATTATAACAGTTCACGAATGTTGCCAATAGATGAACTGATCGAAAAATGTCGAGGGAACTAACGATGCAAAATATTATCTGAATTAAAGAGACAATAAAAAAACCCCACATTTTGATCCACGAACCATTAAGAAGGTGACTTTTAATTTTATACAAAAATATGTTTTCAAATATGTATAAAATATATAAAATTTGGTTTGATTAGAATTGATTTTATGCTGTTACTACAAATAAATGAAATTGGGTACTAAAGCCCTATGTAAATTTTTATGTACAACGGTAAAAAACACGAATAAAAACCATTTCTAATCACTTGTTTTTATTTTAATGCAAAAAAATATTGACAAGACAACATTTTTTCGATTGATAAACTATGGTCCCCTTGGAACGAGCTGTCAAGTAGGACCTTTTCTGTAAAGAAGGATCATGAAGTTAATTTTTTAAAATTCAATTAAAAATCCATTTTAAATCCTTTGTGGTCGTTCAAAGGGTCATTGTACTCAGAAAAATAAGCTTTATCGTTATGATCAATAATATCACAAATTTGAACTTCATTTTAGGACCCAATTCAAAAATCTAGGATGCCACCTGAAAATTTCAAAAATAGGTGTTTTAGCAATCTTTTAGAAATTATTTTCATAGTAAAGAGCAGAAAATTTCACAAAAGATTAAAAAAAAATTGATAATTTTCCCAGCTTTCTCTTTGTTTTCTATTTCGAAACCGTGGTGTTTTCTCTTTGTGTTTTTTTTTAATTGCAAAAAAATAGGTTATTTTTGGAAAATTTTCACCTTCAAATGAAACCTTGAAAGTGCATAATTTAAAACAAAAAAAAGTCGTTTTCGATTGCAAATTTGATTTTGCATCTAAAAATATTTTTTGAATAAAACCGTTTTTCGATCTAGTATACTAAACAACACTACAGTACAGAATAAAAATTCGTTGAAATTTACCCAAAACCACAATTTTTTAACAATTAAAATGTTAGGGTTGATTTGATAATTTTGGGGAAAAAAATCGAAGGGTTGAAAATCGAACGCATATCTATTTGCTGGGATGTCGTTAAAAAAAAATTCACGCTATTTTGGTGATGATATTTCGCAACCATTGCCTTGGTCCAATCCAAGCATACTATACAAAATCATCTGATCCCTTCGAAAAAATATTAAAAGATGTTCAAGCTTGGCCATGACAACTACAGGTGAAAAAAGTCACGTTATCAACAGAAAATTTATCAAAAGTGGCTATAACTTGAAAACGATGCACGATATCGTAATTTAGGTAAAGAAGTTGTATATTAATTTAATTTAAGGGTGCACAGCAACCAAGGAAGTTGTTGTCTTCTTATTCCAAATTTGTCAAACTTGCGGACCCAATCCTGCAAGAATCTGATTGTAAAAATAGTCAAACTTTGTTTTTTATAACTTTGAAGACAACAATTTAGGGGATGAATAAAAATTTATATCGATAGTTTCCGTAGTTTTGAAGATACTAAAATGTCTGTAACAGAAATCTGGGTGCAAAAGCTATGGTTGATGTGTACCGTTAACAACTTAAAAAAGGTCTGATTTTTTTCGATTTTCCAACGTTTTTTGAAAATCACGATTTTTTTTAAAATTGGCCACACTGTTTTTGTCATCTAAAACTTATCCAAAAATTAGAATTTTCAAACATAGTTATTTTGCTCAATTTAATTTGTGTGTGCAAAGTCTGTTTAACGGTCCACTATGGTACATTGGGTGGCCAAGTTTCAAAAAAGTGACCTTCTCCAAATATTTTTTGGTATTTTTTTCTCGAAAGTAAACATTCTAACTAAGAAAAATCCAAATTTTCAAAGCTCTAAGTTTGTTAATTACGGAGATACGCAAGCTGAAAGTCAAAAAATGGAGTAAAAAACTAGCGTTTTTCGTAAAAAAGGCTGATTGTTTAATTTTAACATAGCTCAGCCATTTTAAATGTTTTATTAGGACAACTATACATCGTTGGAAAGGTAATGAGATAAGCTTTGAAACAATTAATAGATAAAATGTTGTTTCCAAACCAAAAACTGAAGTTTTCATCGAATAACTGGAGCATTTTTTTGACAAAACTTATTTTTTTGTGTTTGTTAATCGAGTACTTTTTTTGCTAACCGATGCTAAACATAAAACTAAGATCACTTGAAAGATTGGATTATAATCTAACATAGCTGAAATTTCCAGCCTGCGATTTTTTGCGTTTTCGGAGATATGCCATTTTGAACATTTACGTTTTATCAAAATTTGCTGCAATCTACATATGCGCCCGTTTATTTCACTTGCTTTGCTACCTACTTCGTGGGCATCGTCGCTTCAAAAATCAATACCTGGTTTCAAGAAGTTCGAAATGACTTTATTGGAATTTTCTGTTGCCTAAATTTAAAATAGAGTACCTTAGTCAAAATAAGGTATTCGTACCGAAGTTTCTCAAGCGAAACTGGAGAATCTCAGTTTGAAACCGGAAAAAGTATTCAGTTGACTTAGCATGATGAATTTCTGCGATCAATCCATGAAACTGATCCACATTTGAGTTCTAGATTAAATTTTCAAAAGGTCCTATCTGCATAGGAAACCCATGAGGGATAGGTTGTTTTGAAAATTTAATCTAGAGTTCTATGTTGGTTAGTACAAAACATCATAAAAAGTACCTTTAACATATGCTGAAGCTGTCACAAACTCTATAATCAAATGAATTTTAAGAATATGGTTTGTATTTTATCGTTTTACTTCATAATTAATATTTTGAATAAAATTAATTTTTCTGTTATTTGATTTAACAATTAAAATTTTCGCAATTTATGCCCGTAAGGGTGGGGGGGGTCTCAAGTTATATGGCATGGACTCACAAAATGAAACACACAGCAATAAATAATAAATATTTGACTTAAAATGAATTTATTACGCTTAACAAAATTTTGTTGGTGAGGAGGAGGGGAGGAAGGGAGGGGGGTGAAAGAAAGAGGAGGGAGGGGTTGTGTCCTTAAAGTGGGGATGTATTAGCTTATCCATAATTTAATAATATAAACTTGCAATACAATATATACGCAATTCTGTTGCACTTGCAAATGTATGAAAAGACTATTTATAATAAACAATCAACTATTGAAAAACATGAAAAGTCATAAAAATCGACGTATATCATTTCAATACCATACAATTACCAAAATTTGTATGAAAAAACATTTAAAAAGCAAAAAAATAATTTGGCCGCCTGTTTGTATGGAGATGGCCCATAGTGCGGTGCACATCAAACAGAGCTTTTGCACCCAGATTTTTGTTACAGACATTTTAGTATAAAATATAAAATTTAGTATGAAATATTTTTTTATTCATCCCCTAAAGTATTGTCCACAAAGTAATTTACAACAAAGTTTGACTAATTTGAAAATCACGTTATTGCAGGATTGGGTTCGTAAATTTGACAATTTTGGAATAAGAAGACAACAACTTCCTTCGTTGCTGTGCACCCTTAAGAAAAATTATAAATTATTTCGAGAGTGTAAACAATTTTTGGAGTTCTCTGCAATAACTGCAATTTGCAGGGATCAGAAAATCTGTTCTCAAGATATAGTTTTTTGAATATTTACCTAGCCTTTTCGCAAAAAAAATAATTTTTAATTTTCTCAATCATTTTGATTTATTTTTCAGCTTATAGAAGTTCAACAACTAAATTCAAATACAAAAATTAACATTAAACAATGTACAGTACTTGTTCGGTAACTGGGCTGGGAACGTAGCCCAGTAACCAAATGCTGCTCTCTAATTGGACTGATCGAATAATGACGAGGGAAACACCGATGCATTATATTTCCTCAACAAAAAATAAAAAGTAAAGTTACTCCCAAAATAATTCCAAACCAAACCCTTTAAATTTTCGTTGAATATGACTTGAAATTTCATTAAAACTTGAACAAATATTTTTATTTGATGATAACATATTTGCATCCACTGATCCCTCAATCATTTTGATTTGTTATTGTTTGTTTTTGCTTTTTAACTCGAGTTTTAGTTCTCGAGCGCCTAGTTAAAAAGCAGCCCAGTTAAACCTCTACTGCCAGAATTTTTTCGAGGTCATTTTGAGCAACTTTAGTTCTACAAAAATTTTACTGCTTTTGTTGTATATTTTTCTTGTTTCACTTTTAGTATGTTAATTAGCATTTATCTTGTTTAGTTTATGTTTGTTTCTGATAGTATTTGGCTTGCACTACCACCTCCTATCATTACCTTTTGCTTATCTTATTTTTTCATGTTTGTTCAGTCATTATTTATTTAATTTTTTTTGCTTGTTTTCAACATTTTATACTATAGAACGATACCATTATCATTTAAATTGTAAAAAAATGCTCTGATGCTGAGGCTTTTTGGGGATATTTTTAAAAGAAGGACAAAAACATGAAATACAAACATAAAAATTTGCATTGGCCCTATTTATTTCTTTAAAGTTTTAAATTATCTTTCAAAACTTGGTCCAACAGTAATTAAGCTATTAAAACTACTCGAAAAATCAACGGGTTAGCATTGAAATTGAAAGTCCACTTAAACCAAGCACGAAAGATGCACCGTACCGCAGCAAAGTAGTGAAATTTCTCCTTTCATGCTGTGTTTTTATTTCTTGCTGCTTGTTGCTTTTTTTCCTACTGCATGCACTCCACAACCCTTACCTCTTCTCAGAAAACCCATATCGCCTGACCACGCTTGTGGCCACCTCTAACGCAATTATCGATATTGTTGCATTCAAAGTGCCATTTTCGATTACGTATTCGAACTGCTCTTTTTTTTTCGTTCGTCTTCCTCTCTCGACTTTACCTCTTTTTTGCATGTTTTTTTAGGGTTCACACACTTTTCTCTCTCATACCAATTTTAAATTTGCCACAACAGTATAATTTATTCGCCATTCGTTGAATTTGTCTTTTTCGCACATTTTAATTCCAGTCTGACGATCAAGGTGCAGAGGCGGTGACTAAGGCGCCCCTAACCGGCATTCCACAGGTGGACTACGTGTGGGATCCCAACTTGCCACGAGAACTGAATGGGTAAGTTCTCAAAAAAAAAATGTTGGAAAAAGTCACTTCAATTTATTCCCACCAACACAGGTTCAACTTGTCCCACTACCCGTTCCTGGATTCGGTCCCGACCGAGGAGGACATCGGGTTCACCTGCGACCCGAAGCTGCACGACGGTTTCTACGCGTCCATCAAGTTCGGCTGCCAGGTAGGGATACACATTTCTTAAAGGGGAAGGACATGTAGTACCATTTTTTTTTTTTTTTCATAAACGATTTTTTTTTGTTTGACAGCTGTACCATCACTGCATCCACGGGGTCCGCTACGACTTCCTGTGCGCCAACTACACGGCCTTCGACCAGAAGACGTTCATCTGCCACTTTGCCTCCGAGGTGGACTGCAAGAACTCGCCCAAGTATTGGTTTAGGTGAGTGATCTTCGCTTTCAGATCTCCAATTGGGTATTCTTACGAACTCGGGTTTTCCAGGAACGAACCGCTGTACAAGGCAACCACAACCACCACCCAGAAGCCGGCCCCGACGCTGCCAACGACGGCCGCTCCGACAACGGCGGCAACCCGCGCCCGGCCATTCCGTCCAACGGTGCGGAGGAGAAGGCCCCAGGTGGATGACTACTACGATGATGAGTACGAGGATGAGTACTACGAGGAGCGTCCCCGGCGCAGGAAGAATCGGCCACGGAACCGGCGACCAATCTACGAAGACGAGTACGAGGACGAAGATCGGTTTGAGCGAAGACCTGCGGATCGGTACCGGGATCGAGAGCGCGATCGCGATGTAGATGATGAGGATTACGAGGATAGGAGACCTTACAGGCCATCGAAGAATCGTAATCGGAACAGAACCCCGGAGGACGATCGACGATATGGTTATGAGGAGAGGAAGCGTAGACCGGTGGAGGAGGAGAGAAGACGTCCGGCGGTGGATGACGATCGACGACCGGTTGAAGAGGAGAGACGATCTTCGCAAGGGGATCGTCGCAAGAGGCCAACGGCGAAACCGGTTGACGATCGCCGACCGTTGAACGAGGATCGACGATCGTTCTCCGGAGATGAACGGAGACGACCTGCTGCGGGCAGTCGTCGGCCGTACACCGATGATCGACGATATGACTATGACGAAGAAGAGGATGATTACAGCCCGAGGAGACCGGAGAAGAAGTCGAGACCGCAGAGCGATGTTGTGACGGTGAAGCCTTCGGGATCAACGATCTACGACAAGCCACGTGCAGCGCCGAAGATCAACCGGCCGGTACCGTTGAACGAAAAGAACAAGTACTCGTACGTGAATCCGGAACCGTCCAAGAAAAAGCCCTCCAGTACGGCAGCTCCAGTACAAGAGTCGGAACCGGAGTACTACGACGAGTACGAGGATGAACCGAAGAAGCCAGCTCCGGCAGTCGTTGACAAGCGCAAAGCTACGGAACCTGCTCCGTCTCGAGGTAGCGTCACGTACGACGATCGTCGCCACAGTGCCTCGTCCGACGTGGTCTACTACGACGATGTGATCGTACCGAAAGATTCCCTTCCCCAGAAACCGGTTCCGGGAAACGTGAAGAAGCCAGACGGCGTCGAGCGGGTCAACAACCGCGACAACTCTGAACTGGCTAACCGTTACAACGAAAAGATACGATCAACCCAGCGCGTCTCCAAGCCCGATTACGACGATGAAGAACCTCCAGTCGAGCGTCCCAAGTCGCGCCAACCAACCCAACCCAAAACTTCCGCCAACATCTACAACAACTTCAAGAACAAGAAGCAACCGCAGCAGCCAGCTCCAGTCGAGAACCGGAAATTGGCCGCTCCCCAAACCCCACGTGACTACGAAGTGATCAACAAGCCCGCCGAAGTTCCTAGGCCGATCATGCGATCGACAAAGCGACCCTTCCTGCCAAGTCGCGGCGGAAATCCCTACGCGGCACGCGGCCTCCAACCGGTTGGCGTAGCCAAGCAGAACCAACGTCCCTCCACCAACGACTCCGAACGGCCAGCCCCGTTCCGGATCGACGTGGACGCCTCCCCAAACCCGCCAAGCAGCACATCCCGGCCGCCACCCCAAAACGGCAACGCCGCCCAAGATAACCGCGTCAAAACCCTGGACCAGCTGTACGACGAAGAGTTCGACGTGACGCTGAACGACGCCCTGAACCCCACCCTCAAACCCCTGACCCGAAGCGCCCCCGCCAACAACTTCTTCCGCAACCGGTACGTGCACCAGAGCTCCGACTCGGACTTTGTCCCCTTCGAGCCCAGCTTCGCCCCGTCCGAGTTCCGAAGGGCGGCCGTACGACCTCCGCCGCACCGACAACAACCGACGGTCTACGTGAGCCAGGTCCGGGGCCATCCGCTGCAGCCGCAACGGTACGAGTACGAGTACGAGTACTGAGCTGGAACAGCAGCAGAGACAAACAGACGGGATACGTGGTGGAAAATTAGCGCCATCTGTTGCCCAAAAGGGAAAACACCAGTGTCAAGTGATCTGAATCTAATTGCCCCATCCGTTTGTCTGTGCGCGTTTAATTTATTTAAGAAAGCTACAAAAATCCAGGCGATGAAAATTTATTTATTTACTCAAGAAAAAAACAAGTAAAGTGAGTAAGTTTAACACAAAACACTAGAAGAAAGAAGAGGTGGAAAAACTCCTTCACAAACTGACGGAGAAAAAATGTGTAAAATTCTTAACGAAAAAAAAGAAAGAAATATCAAGCCTTGTCTGTACATATGTTTCTGCTCTGTATTTCTTAAAGTTAAATACTCAACAAAAGGTGATATCGACGCAAAATGCAACTTTTTTACTGGAAGAGAGGACAAACAAAAATTGAGAAGATTAAAAAAAACTACGAAAAAGCAATGTGTTTGTAATCTTTGCAATAGTAACTTAGCTGTTAGGGAAAGTTTAATGAAGAACCATGAAAAATTTAATAAAAAAGTGCTTCGTAGAACGCTAAAGCATGGAAAAGTTGAAAAAAAACAGCAAACAAAAAACCTACTGGATGATAGTGAGAGAAAGGGTGAGTGTGAAAGAGAGAAAGATTGAGGAGCAAACGAAAGTGCGAAAGTGAGAATGAGAAAGAGGGTTCAGTGAGCATGATCGCAAGAAGGAAACTAGAGATTTGTGCGGCGAAAAATAAAAAAGAAAAAAAAGACAATTTTGTATGAGAAAGAGAAGAATAAAGAAAATATGATTTTCGTAAAGTGGAGTTTTACTTTTTTCCGAAATCTGGGTATGTAGAATTGAATGAACTCAAAATATTCTTAGACTCACGTGAATTTTCCTGATCAATCAATTTTTTGCTCTTCTCTCATTGCCTTTTGCATCATCAAATTGGGTCCTAAAATGAAGCTTAAATTTGTGTTATTATTGTTCACAACGATAAAGCTTATTTTTTTGAGTACAATGACCTTTTGTACGACCGCAAAGGATTTAAAATGGATTTTTAAATCAATTTCGAACAATTAGCATCACGGTTCTTCTAGACAGAAAAGGTCCTACTTGACAGCTAGTTCCAAGGGGACCATAGTTGATTCATCGAAAAAATGTTGTCTTGTCATTATTGTTTTTGCGTTAAAATGAAAATAAATAATAAGAAATAGGTTTCAATCGTTTTTTTACCGTTGTCCATATCATTTTCCATACTAATTTGACAACTGTCCATACAAAAAAGGTATGTAAAAATCTATGTCGTTTGCTGGAATTGTGTAAGAATAGATCAGGACCACACCGAAAAAAAATAAACCGGGAAATGTTTTTTTGCTGATTTTTAAAATCACTTTTTGTCACTAAAAGTTTATATTTAAAAAAAAAAATAAAAATATATTTGATATCATTTCTAATGTATAATTAAATTTGCAATCAGAAAGAACCTTAGTAAAATTCTGATAAAGTGCACCTAAATATAGCCATTATTAGATACTTTTTTTAAACAGCAGTTTTTCAATTTTGAAAAACAGTGCACATTTTTGCCCATTTTTGAAAAAAAATGTCCAGAAGGTTGAGTAAATGACCAACGTTTTGCTTTTTTGAACTTTGTTTATACGGCCTTTGGTTGCTGAGATATGGCCATTCAAAGATTAAAAAAAACAGGAAAAATAAGATTTTCTGAGTGTTGCTGAATTAGCTCTCGTTTTTTATCACCTATAGAGCTAATTTTGTTAAATTTTCTGCTCTTTTCAACAAAAACTATTTGGAATTTTCAATTCAAGACTAACATTTTGAATGGAAATAAAACACTTATTTTTGACATATTCAAGTGTTAGATTAGATTTTCTGGAGTTTTCAGGAGATTTTTTGTCCTATAAAACAACAAATTGAATCAAATGAAAACAAAAAATATAAAATGTTTACTTAAGAGCAAAACAAAATGTGCAGGGAATTATGTTACACATGACCAGTATGACAAAGAACTTTGTACAAAGCCTCAAAATAAAATCTTTTTTTTATGAAATTAAAAATAGTTGCAACTGTCAACTCGCTTATGTACCATTCAAAACTTGTGCTTCAGTTTAAGCACTAAAATTGTTTCCTGATTGGGTCTGTAAATGCAACTGTTGCCAATTCTGTCAAAATGGCCAGTTTCATCACCAGTATCAAAAACCATGCATTTTTATACCCATATGGCAACAAATCGTATGGTTCGGTAAATGTCCCCCCGGGAGAACCTCCCGGATAAAAAATTACCATTTGATTACCATATTGGATCATACAATGACACTTTGAGAAATGGTAACTATTTGTGAAATCGTTTTTTCAATTTCCCAAAATTAAAATTTAACTATATTAAACTATTTGTGAACTGTTTGATTTAAGGTTACTTTTTGCCAAATAGTACTTAAACCATTTATTTACCATACAACAAACAGTTTTTTGACGAAAATAGTACTGAGTTTTTTAAGGTTACCATTGCTAACCACCCTTATGCCAGATGGTTAAACCATTTGTGAGATAGTAAAAATTCATGCCAACCATATAAATACCATTTTTAAAATAGTAGTCAAACATTTTTGGAAATGGTAGTAACAATATAGTTTAAAGTTCAATTACCATATGAAAAAAAGTTTTTATATGGTACTTTTTTATGCGGGCTTCCCTCAAGCAACCAGCCACTCCTGGCTGTGGCAAATATCCTACAGATGTGGTCCCAATCCCAAGTCTGATCCTCCAGAAGCTTTTTGTTAGCTTATCCAGCTTTTTAAGCGAAAATGGCGTTCGAATGGTGAACGCCCGAAATGTCAAAATCACGCAGTGGTACCAACATTACGAAAAAAAGTGTGCCATGGCATGACAGAAGCATTTTTTTCTAATGTTGGTGCTACTGCGCGATTTTGACATTTCGGACGTTCAACATTCGAACGCCATCTTCGCTTAAAAACCTGGATATAGTTTCGCACGGCATGTTGCTGCTTCCACGCAACAGAAAACAGTTGCGTTGCAGACATCATCTTAGCTTGGGATGTAAGATTCAAGTACCTAGAATGTCACGCCGAGACGATGGTAAAGCGCGACATCTTCAGAAATTTTGGATTGACACCGCAGACAGAGCTTTAAGACAAAGTTCTTTATCAAAAAGCGTAATAATTTTCTCAAATCTTCTACAAAACATGAACACAAACTACCTTTATATTCTCCAGAGAATCGTTGTTATTTCATCAGCAAAAAAAAACCCAAAATTTCGCGAGTTGCACTTCAAAGTTCAGAATATGTACAACAGCCAACATACCTCTTTTTCTCGAAACAAAAAAAAAAGTAACTTCTCACTGCTCGGAAGCCGCAGCCGCGGCCGGTGCCTGTCCTGCCCCGGCATCCGCTCGCAGCCCACGAATGCTGATGTCGTACACAATCTCCTCGATCTTCTTCACGTCATACTTGAGCGCATCGAACCGCTTGCGGAGGCCATCGTTTTTCAGGTTCAACAGACGGTAGCCCGAGTTGAGGTCGGCCACAAACTTGGAGATTGCAAGCGGGCGCTCGTAATCCCCCAGGGTGACCGAATTGATCGCGTAACGGCTCAGTTCGGACGCCATCTGGAGCACTCCCATGAGGTAGTCCTCGATGTCCAGGTGGAACCCGTCCGATTGTTTCGTTTTCACTGAAAGAATAGTTAGGAGGTGTTAGCTAGTTGAGTTTGTTTAGAGTAAAGCTCACAGGTTGACATACTTCCCAGCACCTCGGCGGTCGTATCGCGGCTCACCAGGAATCCCTTCTCCAGGTAGACGGTCAGCGCGACCAGAAACACGACGCGCTGGGTCAAAAAGTGCCAGTGGTCGTTGTACCGGTAGTACTGGCCCTCCGGAATCAGTTCCGCGAGGCGTTGGTAGCCCTTGCGGCACACCTCGAACTGCTGCCGGGCCGATTGGCACGCGGCCGGCACGTCCGTCAGGCTGCTGTGGATGACCTGGAGCGCGATGGTTGCCTCCTTGGCGGCCTGGTCGATTTCGCGCACTACTTCGCGGATTTGCTGGAGGGAAAAGGCAGATTTGTTGGCGCGGTTTTGCAAACCCTGACACTCGGTCTGACGCGCAGTACAAGCCGGCTTCCGACACTCACCTCGCGAAGTTCCTGCTCCTTGTTCAGATAGTCGTTGAACCCGTCGAAGATGTCCTTAATCACCGCGTTCTGCATGATTAGTCGCGTTCGGCACTGTTTTATTTAAAAAATATTAAAATTTGAGCAGGTTTCGGCTGGAAAATGCTTGCACCAAATCGCCAGACACAGCAAACTTTGCAAACGCGTGTTTGTAAACAAAGAACGGTGCTTCTTCGGCGCGCGTCCCGTCACTCAAAATAATCCACACGTTGATGCTACCTGAAAAATCACGTAACCCCGATTTTCCCCTCGCTAGGCTCGTTTTACGTGACACACGTAAAAATAATGTGAAAGTGTACTGGCAAAAAAAAGTTTTCACGTTGATGTTACGTGAAAAGCCTTATGGTATTTTTCCACTAGGGTTTTCCATGTAGTTTTTATGTGTTTTGAAATGTAACTTCAACGGAACTCGAGTGCGCCATTCGGCGAAATTTCTACGTGATTATTTTAGTATGAAAATTGATGGCGTCCGGCGAAGACCTGCTGCCGAACTTGTTCTCGCAAAATATCATCAAAAAAAGAACAGACGGTAAGTTAAATAAAGTTTTAATGATTTTATTTATAAATAATCATAGAAATATTTTTTTGCAGCGGCCGAATTCTGGAAGCAGCATACTTTTACCGGTGGCCACTTGGATTCTGGCCCGTTCTAATATAAGCGGCTGGTCGTGGTGAACGACGCAACCGAAAATGTCACGGACATTGCGGACACTTGCCTGGGTGCGAGGTTGCTTTGCGGCCATCTTCTCGTCGGCCTTGGCCAGTGTGGTGCCCGCGCCAAAGTTGTTCGAAGCAGCAAGTTGTATCCGGCAAGACCAACGAACCCGTGCACGGAATTCGAGAGCTGAACGTGGTCGCCCCAATCATCTTTAACATCTTCCTGGCAACGCCATCCTGGCCAACCATCCGAGCACCCAACTTGATCGGAAACTTTGCCTAGTTGCTCTCAAAGTACCTGCCCCTGGTGATGTGCAGCCACGTTAACGTGGCACAGACAGAAGTACCACAACTAACGACAACGACTTCGAAACGGGTTCCCGTGCGGCCACGAAGTATAGCGGAAACAGAAAGCTACGTACGAACGTCTTCCTGCTCGGTTTCATGAGAGACTGGACCATTCTTTATAAATGTTAGCAAAGGAAAATTGAATAAAACTATGATTTAAATTGAAACTAGAACTGCATTTCTTGTTTTTTTTTTCTGTTTGATAAAAAAAAATATCAGAAATTAGACCACATTAGTACTAGAAGGTTCCTATAATGTTTACTACAACAAACATGTAGAAATCATCAATTGATTCATTTAGCTTTTACGTGTGAAGCACGTAGAAACGACGTGAATTGATCTGGCCAAGCAAATTCCGTTTCTACTAGGGCCGCCTCGTAGAAGTTACGTGAAAACTCTAGTGGAAAAATACCACATAGCTTTTCACGTAACTTCAACGTGAATGTTTTTTTGAGTGGTCGTTGTTCGCTGTCAGTCAGTCGAAAGCTGGCTCCCGTCACTGAAAATACAACACTGAAGTTGAAACGTTTGCTTCAGACGTTTTTTCTTGTAATTTTCGATGACGTGATTTTGAGGGGAAAAGCGCGCCAAAATCAAACCAACGCGCTTTGAGCTAAGTTTTGAAAAGTTAAAATTAAAAGAAGCTTTTGTTGGAACAGTCAGAGTTGAAAATCCCAAAATCGACATGGAAGATGAAAGAATGGACGAGTTCCAAATTGATGATTTTCCGAACGAGGTAAGACGAATTCTCACTTGCGAAAATCTCACATATTCATTCGATTTTCTCCCTCGGCCTAGATTCTGGGGATGATCTTGGACCGACTTCCGTTCGCCGATCTGCTCCGTGCATCTCACGTTTGTGGGCGCTGGAGCGCAGTTGTGGCCACTTTTTGCAGTCACCGTGTTCTGCTGCGCATCAGAACCAACGAAAGGGTGGAAATGCTGAGTCGATTCCGCCATCCCAAGCACGTGGCAATCAATTTTGAGCTTGGATTTGTGCTTCACCGCGTCATGGAGTGGGTGCGTTGGCTGCGGGAGGTGGCGTCGACCCTGGAGACGTTGGACATCACAGTTGGAAATCTTAATCTGTTGGAAGAAGTGGAACTCACAAATCTCCTGGAACTTGAGTTGAGTATTGGCCGCTACGTGGAGCTGGAGATGTCTGACACTGAGCAGGTCGACCTTCTCAACCAGTTCTTGGGTTGCCTCAAGCGACTGAAAGTGGCCGTAATAAGTGCATCTGGTAGGGTGATGTCCAAAATATCACGCTGTATCTACTCATTGAGAAACATCGAATACCTCACGCTCGCACCGACCAGCCGCTACGCCGTGCAAATTGCAGACTTATGTGTCATGACCAACCTCGACCAATTGAAAATTTTGGATTGTGGAGTAGTCGACTACCCTCCGGAAAACTTCATACGATCCCTGCCCATGCGACTTGAAGCCCTTACATTGAACGAGCTCGACGTTAGGGACGTTTCCAGGCTGCAAATGTTGTTCCACAACGTCCTCAATTTGGAAATCATTCAACCAATATCCGGCGATTGCCTCCACCAGATCGCCATCTCGTGGCCCACGCTTGACCGACTGTCCATCAAAGTCACACGGCTGGCCGGGGTGACGCAGGACCTGCGCCGTTTGCCGGACCTACGCACACTGGTGCTGCACCATGTCGGCCAAAGAGCGTTCAGCCTGCGGTCCAGCTTCCGGCTGCTAAACTCACTGCTCCGCATCAGATCGCTCGAGATGTTGGTCATCTTCGGCCACGGAGATTTCAGCGTTCCGGACCGGAACCCGAGCTGCGAGATTTTCCTGAACGATCGACAGTTGTCTCGTTGAAGGTCGCCTCAAGTGGCACTTGGATTCTAGTTTTAAGGATCATTTCTTTCTAACAAATAAGCCCACCAAGCAAAATTCGTTATCATTTCATAGATATGGATGAAAATGTGTTACATTACTTTCACTTACTGCGTTTATAAACTGCCTTATTGTTATGTTTGCATTCTCATCACCACCCGCTACAATACGCAACAAATATGTACCTTAACTTACACGCTAGTATTTAATAAATCACCGTCCCTAATAAGCCTTATATAAAAAGATTCTCTAAACGCAACGGAAATGATTCAACCAAAAAGCGCTGTACAAAACTGAACCGAAGAATGCTTGTTTGAAATTAAAATAAATCATTTTCCAATCATCAAATCGAATTCTACAGACTAGATAACAGCTTTTTGCTTAAACCCAACGGAATCTGTGTTGCGCTCGATTGGAATGGGGGAGAAAGTGCTTTTTTAATGTTTCGAATTTGGCTAAAAGTCTACAACCTTCTTTTTTTAGATTTTAAATTCAATGTTTGATATTTGTGTTAATTGCCGCTGCCTTTCCACTAGATACTTTTATTTATTTGGCTAAAATGGTTTAATTTTTGTTCCAATTGTAGGTGAAATCATCGTTAACTCTAGAAGGATATTTAGCACAATTGTATTTAGTTTTCCGATTGAGTACAGACAGAGTGGGATGACATTTTTATTTGTGAATATCATTTTATGAGTTGTTTTTAATTTTCTAAATTGGTGGATGTTGTAAAAGTTGGTTTCTTGTAGTGTTGATAATTGCTCCGTTTCACTGATATCATCGAATGTTACTTTTTTTCCTCTTTATCTAGCTCTTAACTTACCCTTTCAGTACAATTGCTTTTGTGTTGTTTGCTGGCGCAAATATGTGTGTTGGTGAGTTGAGTTTGTGGTGGTGTGTATTTAATGGTGTGTTACTTTAACTAACATACTAACTGCCTAGTGGTAGGTAATTCGTTTGCATGACACGTTTAGTTAGTTCGCGACCGACGGTAACTCGTTGCTGTTGCAGGTTATGTTTGAATTTGACACGAAATGTTATAGGAATGGCGCGAATTTTACAAATTATTCTCTATTGAATAACTCTCTCAGTGAGAGCTCAGTAAAACTCTTCTGATTTAGATTTTTCAATCGCTTACTCTTAAGTAGAAAAAAGCTATTGCACATCTAATCTAATCTAATCAGACCAATCTTTCGAAGGGATCCTGGAGAGTGCCTTAGGTTAGATGACGCCTAGCACTCTTCTTGTCATTTATTAACATTTGCAGTGCGCCATTGCATTAGAATGCATTGAAACATCACAAGCGTTAAAGCGGCCAGGCCTACTGCGTAAAGCCGTATCGCAGAGATGACTCGATATTAAAAAAAAACAATTGTTAACCTCTTAAAGAATCTGGTCCATTTCGTCGAATAAAACGTTTGCCAAATAAGACGATTCGCCGAATAGAAATTTCGCTGGATGTTTTTTTAAAATTAATTCTGGTTATGATAAAAAGAATGCAAATCCTCAGATAAAAATCTCAGAGGATCTTGTTATCCAAAAATTTAAATAACGGTTCTTGTTTTTTTTTCTTGTTGAAAAGAAAGCAAAAACTCAGCAGTTTTATTTTGACATTCAAGAATTTTACAAAGATCCGTTCTTATTGAGATTCTTTGAATGATTCCAAGGAACTGCACTGCCGTTCTACGCATAATTGTCCCATGTTCAAAAAAGTGCAACTGAGAAAAACGCGATTGAAATTTTTCAAACGATTTCTGTGTTTCTACGCATAATTGTCCCGGGGGACCCTATTCGCCCGAATTGTCCCTAATCGGCCCAGTTAGCAGTTTATCACCCTTATTTGTAATCCTCTTGCTATACAACAGGTAAACGAGACATAATGATTCGTAAAACTATTGATTCCGTGATAGAAAATACTTGGTGGGACAATTATGCGTAGAAATGCAACGATGGGACAAACAGATTTGGTGTTTTTTTGAAGAGTTTCCGAACAAAGTACCAAATTTTATGTGTTTTTCTGAAAGTATACGTCAAACTAATTTCAAAAATGACGAAAGGTCAAAATCGTCAAAAAAATGACATGGGACAACTATGCGTAGAACGGCAGTGCACTTCTTAGATAAAAAAGAAAAACCTCGCAGAAATCATGCAACATGCTTTGCAAAAAAAAAGTGCAGTGTTTGAAAGAATGCAATAAAAATTTTATTTTAGTTAATAGTAGTTTATGCAATAAGGTGCAAAAAGTAGATTTTTCAACACGAGTCGGCTCTGCCGAGTTGGATAGATACGACGAGTGCTGAAAAAATCGAGTTTTGCAAAAAGTTGCTTACAACATTTTTTGCAATTCCGAAAAACGCTTTTTGAATGGAATTTCGTGTCAAACATCCATGTGTAAAGTAAATTCACCGTTCAAAACTAAAAAATATTGAAAAATGTTACTTTTCGATACTAGTGTTGAATTGCAAAAATTGAAACTGTCAACTTTTCCTGTCCTTCTGGAGAAACGAAACGGCCTACTTTTCCCTACAAAAAAAAAAACAGTATGGAAAATTAATACCTTTCTATGCCATTGCTGAAAAGTGAAATGGATGCTGAAAAGTTGAACTTGTCAACACTAGTATCGAAAAGAAACATTTTTCAATATTTTTAAGTTTTGAACGGTGAATTAACTAAACACATGGATGAATGACATAAAATTTATTCAAAAAGCGTTTTTCGGAATTGCAAAAAATGTTGTTAGCAACTTGTTGCATAAACTACTATTTTGCAATTCCGTTTCGTGTTGTCGTTTAAGAGTGCAAAAAACTCACAGAAGTAAATAAATATCATCTTCTAATATAATTCGAATTATCAATATACATCAAAAATGTTTTAAACTGATCCTTCAAATGCATTTTAATATTAAACAAGGAAAATTCAATTTGTATTCGACAAAAATGCAGATTAGTGAACCAACTATTTTTGATATATTAGTTACTTTATTAACAGAGAATGATCTGTAAAATCCTGAACGAATTTTATCGGAATTTTGACGAAAACGGAAAATAATAGCTACATTTGAGCCTGCAATAAAGATTTGCTGTTTATTTCTCCAACAATCGTAATACATGGAACGGAATCGATGCACCCCTTTTATGTAACCACTAAAACAAGACTAACAATACAACAAAAACTGTGTGTGTGTGTTTTATCTCACGATCATTTCGGAACCATAACCCGCGCTAAACTAGGAAAGATCTCCGCCTGGATGGGCCCATACTCGACATCCTCCCCGTCCACCGTCATGTGCCCCGTCGTCCCAACCGGCTCGATCCGGAACGCCGTCACCGGCACCATCTGGATGTACTCGTTCTCCTGCGTTGGCATGTGCGTCCCAGTGCCGAGACCCAGCATAAAGGACAACAGCTGAGCCCGGCTAGCTCCGGCCTTAATTATCAACAGCCAAATGATCCCGTCGTTCAGCTTGGAAAGTGGCGCAAAGAAGCAATCCGTGCTAAGGTGCGTCTGGTAGGCCGCGTGCACCATCACAAACTCTCCGGCGAGCGACTTCCACGTGTCGGGCACGGGTGCCGTCAACGCCGGAAGCCGCGACGGAGGACCGTACATCTGGTTCGTCCCCACCGTCGTGCCCTCGTTGGAAGCCCGATCACTCTCGTAGATGCTGTCCTGCGTCGAAAAGTAAGTGCTCTTGCGGGACGTGGCCGAGTACCAGCTGTCGATGCGCGGCCGGAACGTCTCCAGATTACTCCCCGTCTCAAGCGACAGCACGTCACTAAAGTTGGTGTCGCAAGCATCACAGTTTTCCTCGTCCGCCGTCCGACAGTCGTGGCAGTCCAGCGTGGTGTTGTAACTTATGCTATGCTTGAGGCCGATTCCGGCGGCACCACCGAGGCCACCGTGGCCGCCTCCACCTCCACCGTCCCGGGGTAACGAGTTGGACCGGTGGTACGGATGGGACGGATTAACCAGCGCCGGAATGTAGGACACCTTGCCCTGGTAGGTGCGCAGGCTAATCAACCGGTGGACGGACCAGAGCGTGAACCGCTGGCCGCCGATGGCCCGCAGCCGCTCGCTCTCGATGTCGATGTCCGAGATGAGGCCCCAGCCGACCGACAGGAATGAGAACATTATCTGGAACGGAGAGGGAATTTTGTGTTATGTTCACTTACAAAAAAAAAGGAATTATAAAATATAAAATTAAATTTTATGAAATTATTTTTCTAGAACGACTTTCATAGAAAACATTAATATTACATAATTGATCAGTATTTTGCGATTTGGTTAAGACTTTGTGGGGGCCTCCATATGACAAATTGCATCATTTGTTCATAGAATAGTATGCAATTCTCTATCTTTATATCTACAAGAAGGGATGTAAATATTCGAAAATCTGTATCTTTGGAAGACATTTTTTGATCAAAGACACTTTGAAGCTGTAGTACTAGGGTGCAATCGAAAATTGGTTTCTTCAGCAACACATTTTTTGGGTCCCAATGAATGAAAAGCGAATGAAATTTGTATGGAAATTACTATGGAAAAAACTTGCGTTTTCACATTTTTGAATTTACAAAATTCATGTTTTATTATTTTATGTAACTAACACCGTAGAAGTATAGACCTGGATGTCCTGAACAACTCTCCCGAAGACAGGTCTATACTTCTACGGTGTTAGTTACATAAAATAATAATATATGAATTTTGTAAGTTCAAAAATGTGAAAATTTAAGTTTCCCAATAGTAATTTCCATACAAATTTTATTCGCTTTGCGCCAATTGTGAGCTTAACCAATCGCTCCCAAATTTTGGAAGGTTGAGATTTTTGTCATTTTAAATTTTTCCATATAACTAGATTCCACCCTACTGTAGTGCCTTTTATATTATTAGAACTGTTTAGACAAAAATGGATAGGCCTTTGCAAATATTTTCCAAAGTGTACACTCAAAATCAAAAGAACCCATCAAAAAGGGTTCTATCTACCATTTACCTATCAACACAGGCCCGAAAAACAACCCCAAAAATTTGGGAATGATTGATTGATTTTAACAATATTGTGTTGGTATTGAAATTCCGTCAAAAAAATCGGATTTCTGAATTTTATTAACGAAACTTTGAAATTCGCAATTCGCAATTTTCAGTGTAAGAACGGGCCTTGACCGATCTTATGCACCAGGTTCCCGACGAACACGCACTGCCCTTACACCTACATCTTACCCTTGCTCTTAGTCAGTACGAGCAACACGCTAGAACACGCTTTGAGTGTTCGTGCCAGGCATGCACACCTTCTTTTCCGGTTACGCATTTTAACTCGGCCGGGGGTGGTACATTGCGTAGGGTTTGATGTAAGTATAAGCGCCTAACCAGTTATAGTGTGCCTATCAATTTTCATTAAAGCAAAAAACTGTTTAATTTTTAGTTTCTTCACAATCAAAACTAATAATAAAAATATTTACAAAAATATAGGATCTTTGGTCCTGAGACCTTCGCAACAGCAATATATACGACCTTTTCAAATGTTAGACTAGATTTTTGAAACATCCAACTTTTATCCTTAAATCTTTTTATCTAATCACCTTTCATTTGCATCCGTAAAAAAACATTTTTGATGATAAAAACGTTACTTAATCCACCCTAGGGTGGTTGGTGCCTTTCTCACATTTAAAGGGTGCTATCCAAAAAAGACACAAAAGAGCGATGATTCTCAGTATTTAATCAATTTGACTAATAATTCATACCACTAGATTGGGTATCTTTATATTGCAGGGCACTTATGTGCTTACAACTTATGATAGGGTTGTCAGATCTCCAATCCAATTCGTGCTCATTGAAAAGGTTTTTTGATTACCTATCCAACGGTAGGTCGCATGAGAGATCCGGACAACGTTTTCATCAAAATATTTGAGATCAGAACTTCAAAAAGTGCATAAATAACACTTAAGTGCTTATAACTTATGATAGGGTTGTCAGATCTTCAATGTTTTGGACACGATGGAAAGGTTTTTTGATTACCTATCCAACGAGAGGTCGCATAAGAGATCCGGACAAGGTTTTCATCAAAATATCTAAGATCCGGTCTCTAAAAAGTGCATAAATAACACTTAAGTGCTTAAGTTTTCATCAAAATATCTGAGATCCTATGAATACAAAGAGACGAGTTGTTCCTTTTATAACGAGTGTTTCCTTATAACTTTTGATAGGGTTATCAGATCTACAATGTCTTGGACGCGTTGGAAATGTCTTTTAAATACATTTCTGAAAATGTATAACATGACGGGTTTTGCCTTCCTCACTGAGGTAAGGCTATAATCCTGCTCGAAAAATGAACTTTTGAAATACAGCTCGTAGACCTATATTCATGTATACCTATCGACTCAGAATCGAAAACTGAACAAATGTCTGTGTGTGTGTGTGTATGTGTGTGTGTGTGTATGTATGTATGTGTTCAAAATTCTTGCCAAGTTTTCTCAGCACTGGCTGGACCGATTTTGATCAAACCGGTTGCATTCGACTTGGTTTAGGGTCCCATACATCGCTATTGAATTGTTTGAAGTTTCGATAAGTAGTTCAAAAGTTATATATAAAAATGTGTTTTCACATTTAACCGGATCTCATTTATATGCATGAAAACTATGTCCGGATCCATCATCCAACCCATCGTTGGTTAGGTAATCGAAAAACCTTTCCAACGAATCCAAAACACTGAAGATCTGGCAACCCTGTCTCGAGATATGGCCACTTAAGTGATATTGATGCACTTTTTGGAAGCCGAATCTCACTTAAATGTATGTAAACGAAGTCCGGATCCATCATCCGACCCATCGTTGGTTAGGTAATCGAGAGACCTTTCCAACGAGTCCAAAACATAGAAGATCTGGCAACCCTGTCTCGAGATATGTCCTCTTAAGTGATATTGATGCACTTTTTTGAAGCCGGATCCCACTTAAATGTATGTAAACTATGTCCGGATCCACCATTCGACCCATCGTTGGTTAGGTTATCAAATAACCTTTCCAACGAGTCCAAAACATTGAAGATCTGGCAACCCTGTCTCGAGATATGGCAACTTAAGTGATATTGATGCTCTTTTTGGAAGCCGGATCTCACTTAAATGTATGTAAACTATGTCCGGCTCCACCATCCGACCCATCGTTGGTTAGGTAATCGAAAAACCTTTCCAACGAATCCAAAACACTGAAGATCTGGCAACCCCGTCTCGAGATATGGCCACTTAAGTAATATTTATGTACTTTTTGGAAGCCGGATCTCACTTAAATGTATGTAAACTATGTCCGGATCCACCATCCGACCCATTGTTGGTTAGGTAATCAAAAAACCTTTCCAACGAGTCCAAAACATTGAAGATCTGGCAACCCTGTCTCGAGATATGGCCACTTAAGTGATATTGATGCTCTTTTTGGAAGCCGGATCTCACTTAAATGTATGTAAACTATGTCCGGATCCACCATCCGACCCATCGTTGGTTAGGTAATCGAAAAACCTTTCCAACGAATCCAAAACACTGAAGATCTGGCAACCCTGTCTCGAGATATGGCCACTTAAGTGATATTGATGCACTTTTTGGAAGCCGGATCTCACTTAAATGTATGTAAACTATGTCCGGATCCTCCATCCGACCCATCGTTGATTAGGTTATCAAATAACCTTTCCAACGAGTCCAAAACATTGAAGATCTGGCAACCCTGTCTCGAGATATGGCCACTTAAGTAATATTTATGTACTTTTTGGAAGCCGGATCTCACTTAAATGTATGTAAACTATGTCCGGCTCCACCATCCGACCCATCGTTGGTTAGGTAATCGAAAAACCTTTCCAACGAATCCAAAACACTGAAGATCTGGCAACCCCGTCTCGAGATATGGCCACTTAAGTAATATTTATGTACTTTTTGGAAGCCGGATCTCACTTAAATGTATGTAACCTATGTCCGGATCCACCATCCGACCCATTGTTGGTTAGGTAATCAAAAAACCTTTCCAACGAGTCCAAAACACTGAAGATCTGGCAACCCTGTCTCGAGATATGGCCACTTAAGTGATATTGATGCTCTTTTTGGAAGCCGGATCTTACTTAAATGTATGTAAACTATGTCCGGCTCCACCATCCGACCCATCGTTGGTTAGGTAATCGAAAAACCTTTCCAACGAATCCAAAACACTGAAGATCTGGCAACCCCGTCTCGAGATATGGCCACTTAAGTAATATTTATGTACTTTTTGGAAGCCGGATCTCACTTAAATGTATGTAAACTATGTCCGGATCCACCATCCGACCCATTGTTGGTTAGGTAATCAAAAAACCTTTCCAACGAGCCCAAAACATTGAAGATCTGGCAACCCTGTCTCGAGATATGGCCACTTAAGTGATATTGATGCTCTTTTTGGAAGCCGGATCTTACTTAAATGTATGTAAACTATGTCCGGCTCCACCATCCGACCCATTGTTGGTTAGGTAATCGAAAAACCTTTCCAGCGAATCCAAAACACTGAAGATCTGGCAACCCCGTCTCGAGATATGGCCACTTAAGTAATATTTATGTACTTTTTAGAAGCCGGATCTCACTTAAATGTATGTAAACTATGTCCGGATCCACCATCCGACCCATTGTTGGTTAGGTAATCAAAAAACCTTTCCAACGAGTCCAAAACATTGAAGATCTGGCAACCCTGTCTCGAGATATGGCCACTTAAGAGATATTGATGCTCTTTTTGGAAGCCGGATCTCACTTAAATGTATGTAAACTATGTCCGGATCCACCATCCGACCCATCGTTGGTTAGGTAATCGAAAAACCTTTCCAACGAACCCAAAACACTGAAGATCTGGCAACCCTGTCTCGAGATATGGCCACTTAAGTGATATTGATGCTCTTTTTGGAAGCCGGATCTCACTTAAATGTATGTAAACTATGTCCGGATCCACCATCCAACCCATCGTTGGTTAGGTAATCGAAAAACCTTTCCAACGAATCCAAAACACTGAAGATCTGGCAACCCTGTCTCGAGATATGGCCACTTAAGTAATATTTATGTACTTTTTGGAAGCCGGATCTTACTTAAATGTATGTAAACTATGTCCGGATCCACCATCCGACCCTTCGTTGGTTAGGTAATCGAAAAACCTTTCCAACGAATCCAAAACACTGAAGATCTGGCAACCCTGTCTCGAGATATGATTACTTAATAAGACATGAATGCCACAAAAGTGGTAAAATGTCTATAATAAAAAAAATGATTACTTAAGTTATATATGTGTACGTTTTCTCTGGATTCAAAAAAATTGCTGAAATATGTGTACAAATCACTCCTATTACCCATTGTTGATAAAAAGTGAGGAAGGCATCAAACACATAGGTGGATTAAGTTAGTTTTCTTACAAAAACCACCCTTTTTACAATCTTCCTAACTTTAGTCAAAATCGTTTTTTGAACTTTTGAAGTACTTAACTAAACTGCATAATTTTTAATAGCGACTTATGGGACCCCATGACGGATCGAATGAAGCCAAAACGGACAAAGTCAACCGAGTCAGTCTCGAGATAATCGAGCGACAATTTTTTGAGTCGATAGGTATACATGAAGGTGGGTCTAGGAGTTCTAATTGAGAAGTTCATTTTTCGAGTGATTTTACAGCCTTTCCTCAGTAAGGTGAGGAAGGCAAAACCAGTCATGAGTGATCATTTCTAAAAGAGAGTTTTTCCAAAAAGATCAAAAAGATTTCTATGAATTCGTTTAAGAAGAATCCCTTTTCCCTGAGAAACTCAATGATTTGTATTTTTCAAGATTTTTTTTATTAATAAAACTTTGTGCATGCACTCCCTATGTCAAAGGAGCCACTTTGCATCATTAGTTTTTGCATACAATTTTGGGAGGAAATATACGAAAATATGTATCTTGGGAATGGATTCTCTGATCGACTTGGTGTCTTCGGCAGACTAGACATGTATTTATTTTTTTGTTTATGATTCTGATACAAATTTTATTTCAAGATTTTGTCCAACCTTACTTCAAAATTACCCTGAAAAATCAAAGGGTGAAAAATATGAAACTTTAATGAAAAAAAAACTTGAATAATCGATTTAAAACTATAAAAGTTACTTTGAATAACGTTTGTTTTTGTATTTCTACTCATGTAGAGTACAGTCATCCCACATATTCGGAACACCCACAAATTCGAAACACTTTTGTGATAATTTGTCAATAGCATGCCAAATGCAGCTTTTCTCTCGACCCTACTATTTTTAGGACCGTTATTTGGACATTTTCTTGCTATTTCACGAGTAAAAGTTGTACTTTTTGAACAAAAAAAACTTCACTTCAAGACTATTTTATCCAGAGCAGCAAAACACTGCCTCCAAATCGCCTGTTCCATGATTGTGGAATGTTATTGTGCCTCCCACAATTGTGGAACACCTAAATTTAACTGATGTTTTCACAAAAAAAAGTTATCAGACCATGGATAAAACATCACTAAGCTTGAGTGAAACTGGTTGCAGTGTGTGAAGTCATTATTTTGTTACAAATATGTACTCCTGGAGAGATCCGAAGTTTGTTAACATCCGTAAGAAAAAAGTGTTCCGAATTTGTGGATTTCAAGGGTCAAAGTTTTTCTCCAAAAACTTGATATAAAAGTAAAAATTTGCAGTTGTTCGATACAGCAATCGAAATATCGCATGAAAAGCTTTCAAATGAAGGTAAAAGCGAATCATTAAGTTCAATTACCGATTTGCTAAGATTTTTTGAACATTGGCCGATCTGTAAACTGTTCCGAATATGAGGGATTTAAAGTACAGTCATCCCAGCTTTTAAAGAAAAGAGTTTGAAGCCTGACATCCAAAAGACGCAACATTTTAGAAAAAAAAAAAACTATATTTTCATGAATTTATTGATATTTTGAAATTTTTTACAGAAGCATGACTGTTACAATGTATGAAGCATTTTGTAATAATTTTCGCATTTGCATGGGGATGATGATCTTAGCGGGTTGCAGACTGGATTTCGTCATGTAAATTAAGCATTTTGTGATACTTTTTGTTAAAAAAAAAATTTAGAATTAAAATTTGGGGTGATTTTCCTTCCTATAACATAAAAACGGTAGACTGATAAAAAAATTTTGTTCGATATTTTCCAAAAATCTTAAATTTAAAAAAAAATCTTGAAATGTTAAACAATAATTTAAAATTTTCGAAATATTTTACATCGAAACCTCAACTAGTTTGACAGCAATGGTTGTCAAACGGACAGGGTCACTTTTTAATTTGACACATTCTTTACATTCAATGAAATTGGTAGCAAATGACTTCAAAAGTTAAAGCTGCCTCAAGTAAACCAACAACCACCACGATTCGATAAAATAAGATGAACTTTTCAAAATATTCTAAATTTTTCTGGTAATTTTTTTTTTTTTTGCAGTATAACTTGTATTTTCTAATAATCTTATTCTTGAATTATTGTGATTGATTTAACACAATTAATTTAAACAACTAAAATTTTGACCTCACAGTTGAGTAAAATAAATATCTGATAGAAAAAAAAATAGTTGAATAACATGAAGTTCTTTTTGAATATCAGGCGACCAGATGGGGAAAAGGCAAAACGCTTCAAAAATATTTGTTATCATGACACATTCCTCAATCAAGTGCCCACTGCAAACCGCAATCAACAAGCCATTAAGTCGTCGGTAATCGATTCGAGACACAAAGATCGCCAGACGTTAAACACTGCTGGTGCTTGTTGTCGTTTACAGCTCCAATAGAGTGTTGTAGGGTGCACTTTCTTCGCTCAATCTAAACTAAACAAACACCAATATAGCCAATATACTCACATGAGAACGTGTCTCCACTCGCACTATATCTAACATGGAATGTTTGCCTTTGACTACGGTTAAAGCTGATGCCAGGATCGGTTTCGTCTCGAACGGTTCACTGAAAGAGAGAGGAAGAGGGAAATGGGGGGGATAAAACAACCATAAGTACTTGCTTTATTAGACAATAACTGAGGTGTGGAAGGAGGAGGCGGAAGCCAAGCCGCACACACTTCACTTGTTGCAACGAGCCACTCTGGTGAGTAAGGTTGTGTTTGTGCATGTGTGTGTGTGTGTGGGAGACGACAATTACGATGACATCGATGTCTTGTGCAAAGATATCTGTTCACTTATGGGCACTTATCGATACTAGAAGCAGCCAGCTACCAGCCAAGTTATAAACGATTACGTGATTTATTTAGCATCTGCTTCTGGCCAATCAATAAAAGTCACGTGTTGAAGCAAAACTGCATCACCAATTGAAGTTATTTTTGATCTAGGGTTGTATTAGCAATAAAATGTGAAGAATTGTTATTTTATGTTTAATCAAAAAATATTATTTGTTTCGCTTCAAACATATTTGACACATTTAGCAAACAAAATAACTAAGTAGAAATGCATTTTTTACAAATGAGAAAACCTCATTCGCATTTTTTTATTTATAGTTTCTATAAACGCATACTTTGCCCACAAGCAAAATTCCGATCACCTTCCCCATAACTGCATTCAAATGAATGCCGTCACCACGCAGCAACGCACGAGCAATACCGAGAAAGGTTGTAAGGCGTCATCCATAAAGTATGTCACGCTCTAGGGGGTAAGGGGGGGTCTGAGCTACCGTGACATTGCATGATATAAGTATAGGAAAAGCGTGACAAAGGGGGGGAGGGGGGGCAAATTTTGGCCGATTTTAGCGTGACGTACTTTATGGATGAAGCCTAAGAGAATGCAAGAAAGAGAGAGAATGCGAGAAAGAGAGAGCATACACCTACGTGTTGAGCGGCACTTTGAGTGCCGAGCTAGGTTTCGTTCGTAGCAACGTAGTGTGCGTTCATTGACGATCGCTGCGACATTTTTGCGATTATGTTATACTTAGGGGACAGTTGGGCAAGATTATCTATATTTATAGATTTTGTTTGGTTTTTCTGAAAATTACAGTAAATAAAGATATTAGGACCGCATAATTAAAAAATATTAAATTTCAAATGGGACAACTCTACAATTAGGAGAAGTTCTTTAGATTTGTTGCCAGTAAATAATTAATCCTCAGAAAGATCATGTCTTAAACAGGTCAACCTTGCATCAGCTTAAGGAATGTCAAGGCTAAAATTGTTTTCCTTTGGATTTCGTTGGTCTTCGAAACGATTCTGGCGTGTTTTTTCTTTTCTAAATTGTATAAATTCAGATAAAATTCTTTATGCTAGTTCATATTCTACCGATTTCGATCAAATCGTCGCATACTTAACATATCCCTCATGTTGATATCTTCCTCCACTTCCGAGAATGAATAGCTACTGCGAATTGCCTTATAACTTGATTATCTCTATTCTGTACTCAACGAAACGCTACACGACCACATCGTAAAGATTTCTCTGGCGGTGTTCCTCCTAGCTCGTCGCCAGCAGCTAATGCAAATTAGATTATTTTATTGGCCACAATTAGCGGCACGACAGCGGTTTAGCATATCAAAGCACCACCATCTGCGATTATGAGCTCGGACCATAAACTTTGAGGAGACATCTCCTTGGGAGGGCAGATTTGGCCTTCTCAATTGGAGTTCTTATTCTTCTAAAAATAAGTTTTCTTGAGCAACCCATCAATGTTCATCAAAATGCTATCAATTTGGAATGGCAAACATGCAAATAAATTCAATTTGGCAACTTTCGCTATGCTTGTGATATCTTGTCGTGCAAAGCATTTTGACAGTTTAAGAAAAATGAATGTCTTGCTTGACGCAATTAAATTAAAAAAAATTTGATCAAATTTTGTATGACGTGTGGCAATAATGCACGGAGTTTATTGATTTTAGTTGCATACCTCATAATTGGAATTGTGTGTCATGACTCTGTAAAAACAATGCTTGATATTTTTAGAAATAGCCACCTCTCACTAAATCTAGCTGAAAATGCACATGCGACAACCTAGCACATTCACGACGAAACGACAAATTTGCACCACAAACAATCCTTGACAAATGAAAACAAACAAAAAAACGGCTTGCATTGACACAGATTCCTTCTCCAGCCGGCCGGCATTTGGGCGAAATATAGTGTGCATCGTACCGAATTAATTGGCCATAGTCGAATGTGTATTTTTGCTGAATTATGTATGCAAAATGCATGTATGAATCTTCGTCCAACGACCGGCGACGCCGAGGTTTCTTTTTCTGTGTGATGCACAATCATTTTTTGGAACAACTGTTTTTTTTTGTATGCTTGTGAGTTAAGTGGTGCGAGCTGTCAGTTTTTTGTTGGTTTCTGTAAATGTACTAAAGGAGCCATTACACTACCGCAAACAAACAATCTCGCACTTTTTCGTGCTCATATTTTTCATATTTTTTTTTATTTTAAAAATTAAATATATTAACAAAAAAAAATTCGAAATTGCATTTTAATTTGAGTTTGTGAATACATGTTGCATTTTTTGTCAAAAATCTAGCATACCTTGAGTGTTTAGTGCCTTGAAACGCTGGTGCAATTTTGACAGATCGTGCTGGTTTGAAACCGGCGACAGACCTCGCACCACCCAAAGCTCGTGAGTGTCGAATAAATAAACAACAACACTACCGGTACATTTTCGGCCTGGAAGTGTCTGGCACATTTATTAATCAACGTGAACTCTTCATGTATTTCGTGACGAGGGCTCGGGCTCTCATAGGTTTTGTGTGCTTTATATAGACATGCCATCGAATCAGTTTGCACGTATGGCCAAATTGAATGGTGCTAATTTTGGTTAAATTTTAGCAAATTGAGTGATGAAAGCCAGCGGGAGATGGAGCTTTATTGATTTGATTAAAATTTAGACTGTGTTTGTGGGTTAAGCTGAAATTAACTTTACTTTATGATGGAGAATTTCCCTTATCCTCTTAAACGCAGAATAACAAAGCATTTGATTTGAACCTTGAGTTAAAGTAAACCTGTCAGCATATCACATTGTGATAAACGATCCCGCATAAACAATCCCGACCTTCTTCCTCCCTGGAGAGTACATTAATCAGTCATCAGATTTGTTGACATTCCGTATCCAATCTCTTTCCGTATCACAAGCGCCATCGTGTAATCCCTCCCCGGAATCACCCCCTGATGAGGTGTCATAAAATACCAGTTGAGAGGGTCACTTCTGCACGCCAAACACAAAGCCAACAACAAGTCTGTTTTGGCAGACAACAAACAACAACCTTGGGGTCGTTTGGTTCGAATCTCGACAGCCCACCACCGGCAAGAAGTCTGATTGTTGATGACATTGCACACAGGGCCACAGGGCTTGGTCGGGGGGAAATCCCACCGCAGAGCTGCGGAAGACCTTTGACGCAATATCCAATCTCGACTGCCTTGAGAGTTTCGAACGTTCATTCCACACGCATTTGTTGTCTTCCGCACCACCCTTGGCATGTGCAGTCATAGTTACTCACGGATGGGGGATTAGGGTGACTAGAGAAAAAATTGCCTGCCATTACAGGGCTAAATCGTACGGATTATTTTCTAAGTTTCTAACCGAATTCGTCCCTAGAAAAATATGAAATACATGGATTTTTTTCTAAAAGGTCCAATAAACTTTTTTTTTGCTTTTTGGGTATTTTGAAACCGCCTTGAATCAGGAGTTTGAATACTCCTCCCAAAAAACCCACCCGAAAAAAACAAAAAAATATCCAGATATTGCGGTTTAGTTCAATATCAGTGGCGTTTTTCTCAATAAAATTCTATCTTTCGGTCTGAAAATTTGAAGGCCACTTGGTTTATGGAAAATCCCCAGCCAGCCCGGACCATTGGTTTCATATGCTGATAAGACCTTTTTAAAAGGTTAGCAAGAATTGTTCTAAATTGTTTGATTTAAATTGATTAAATTGATTACAATTGTTTTAAATTTAATTGTTTAAAATTGTTCAAAATTGCTTCAATTTGTTTAAAACTGTAAAAAACATTGTTTAATGTTGTTTTAAATCATTTGGTATTCATCAATTATTTGGAATTGTTTTAAATTATTCCAGTTATGCTCCTATCAAAAGTTTACAAAATTTCAATGATTTATGAAAATATTTTTTTTCCTAAACTTTCACGTTTTGTACCGAATTTTAGCCCCAACATTCAAAGTTTGTCAAAAGATTTAAAAAATTTATATTCGATTTTAAATTCATAAATAAGCGTTATACAATGTATTCTGATTGATTTACAATTGATTATACAAGTCTTTTTCCCATGAATATTTTAATTTTAGTCGATAATTACAGTCCAGACTCGATTATCCGAAGTTTCGATTATCCGAAGGTTTGTATTGAAATTCGGATAATCGAATCACGACAATTTTTTTTTGTTTTTTTTATTTTCTAATTTGATGTTAAAATCAAATTCGAGGTCTGCGACCCCATTTTAGTCAGATTTGAATGGTTGATTGCCTATTAAATTAAAAAATGCAAACAAAAATTTCAAAATTCCATCGCCGCCATTTCGACCGCCATCTTGGATTTAAAAAATCTAAATCACTTTGAGAAGTTTAGGGGTCTTATTCAAGCCCGACAATCAAAAATAAGACAACGAAAAAAAAATTGTGGTTCGATTATCCGAAGTTTTGATAAGTGAAATTTTGCCAAGGCCTTCGGATAATCGGGTCTGGATTGTATTTGTATATGCCAAATCGACACAAGCTTGAATGAAAATTGCCTTGGCCTGGTTGATTAAAATTGTTTTGAATGTTTTTTTATTGTTTTAAGAAGTTTTAAACTGTTATAAATAGTATTAAATTATTTTGATTGTTTTCAAAATTTATTGGAATTGTTTCAAACTGTGCTTATTGTTTGGAATTGTTATAAAGAGTTTTTAATTGCTTCAAATTGTTTTAACTTATTCTGATTTTTTTTTTTAATTTTCATTTGTTATTGTTTTTAAAGTATTCATTGTTTAAATAGCTATCGTCATCAGAACTGACAATGGTCTGGGGTTTAAGATTGGGTCATACAAAAATGCTGAAATGTGTATGACCCAATTTCACTCCCAGACCAAATGTCACTCCTGATGACGGTATAAGTGGTTTTTATTAGTTTAATTTTTTCTGAATTATTTGAATTTTTTTTTTTTTCATAACATTATTTTTATTAGGTCCTTTTCGGTACTGGGACCTGGTTAGGACCGAGTCGGCTTTTGTGTTTACATTGTTCTTAATGCTAAGAGTAATTACAGAGGATCTTGTGTGTAAATGTTAGTGGGAGGGGAGCCGATTACCCGCGGCCTACTCGGGGTTAGTAGGGAAGGGATTGATGTTAAAAGACAAGGCGTGGAAAGGGTAGGGAGATTGTGTAGGGGTCTTGGTTGGCTCTGCTGGCCTTTGCTTTTGTCCTCAGCCGCAACTCAGTGTCCAGCTGCTGGGGCGATCTTGCTTTGCTTCCGGTGCAAACCAGAAACGACGGCTTTGTGTGAAGGCGAGTTATACTAACTGAAGGAAAACTAACTGGAAGAAAACTAAATAGATATTTTGGAATCTGAGAGGAACTGATACATTCTGAATGATTCACAATCGATTTTCCATGTTTTTTTTCCATGCAAATGTCAATTTCAGTAATTTTTTTGTATGTATGGACAAAAGCTTGAATTAAAATTGGCCTAGTTGTTTACAATTGTTTTCAATAGTTTTTTAAATGTAAAAAAGTGCCTTGGCCTAGTTGTTTAAAATAGTTTTAGATAGTTTTTAAATGTTTAAAAGTTTTAAGCTGTTAAAAAATGTATTGAATTGTTTTAAATTATTTGGATTATTTTAAAAATTATTTGAAATTATTTTAAACTTTTTTTAATGAATCGATTAATCTATTAATTATTCTGATTTAATTAAATTTGCATTTGATTTTTTTTAAGTTGTCATTGTTTTAAATAACTAATAGTAGTTTTATACTAGGTTCTACAAGATAATTTGATTTTTTTTTGTAATTGTTTTACAAACAAACAAATAAACAAACTAGCATTTTTTGGCAATTTGTTTGTCCTAGTCTAATACCTCATTTAATGGATCTCACAAAATATCTTATTATGCATCTTCCGGGCATTAACCAAAGGTTTTTTTTTCGAAAAAAAAACATTTTTTTTTTTCAACGAAGAAAAGGTAAATCTGTATTTCTATCAGGACAATAAAAAAAAGTTTTCACTCTTAAAAAAGAGTTTCGATTAAAATTTTATTTTTAACATAGAACATAATTATCAAAAAATATCATTGAGGGTATTTACGATACTTTCCCAAAATTCAAAAACTGCCATATTTTATCCATCACAATCCATTAACAAAAAATCAAAAATTGTAAAAAAAAAATCTTTTCATCTAACCTAATCTAATCCAAGCACAGCCAGTCTTCGAGGGCATCATTGAAACATCACAAATGTTAAGGCGGCCAAAACCAACTGCGTAAAGTTAACCGCAAAGATGATTCGTTGAATTGGGTTGAGTTTGAGCACGAATGTTCAAACAACAACACATTTCTGAATCTGAAAAAAAAATCTTTTCATATCACTTTTTTTATGGAAAATCCCAGTTTTTTTTATTCAGATTTGTATGAAGAACTCAACGATGCCGAATGATGTCTTTTTTATCCAAAGAAATGATAGACAATGTTTCATATGATTAAAACATAAATAAATAGGCGCTGTAAAACAAGAAAACTGCCCAATAATAAATTTGACTGACCAGTTGATCTGTTTGATCAAATAAAAGAAATCGGAATATTTTGGTCACCCTAATGTGTGTACTCATTAGGAATGCTCATTCAGTCACCAAGCTTTGTTGTAGATTGCATTGCGATTTCACTTCCAAGAATAATTGCTTTGTTTGAAAAGATTTAATCTGATTAAACAAAAACCATAAAAAAGTCACCAAATAACGATCTTACTGGCTCGCACAAAAAAAAAGTCCTCATTATAAATCCACCTTAACGACTTTAACCTGCAAAGGCCGGGGAGGAGTCAAAACGGCAGAAAAGCCCTACTCATTCGCCGCCTATTAGTGGGCATTACACGGGCGAAACTAACCTAACTTTTTCTTGCCCCTGATTTTAATCAACGGGTTTCAATCCGGGTTGAGTGCGCAAATCGCTTCAAATGAACCAAGATTTAGGTGGTGAAACCCCACGGACACGATACTTGCCAATTTGTCCACTTTCGTGCCTCGTCAGATGCGGAAATTGGATTTTTTTTTGTTCTTTGTGGAATGGAGTTGATGCATTTGGGTTCACCACGTAGGTTAGATGCGAACTGAGAGAATAAAAAAAATCTGTTTTCTTTCTACCTCACTAACTTGTAATCAACTTTGCATTTGAACTGAGTTGTAGGACGAGTTTAAGGTCAGCAGAAAGGTGGAATTTCTTTCCTTGAATTTAATCATCTGTTGGAAATTTGTGGAAAAAATGTTCAGATTAATTCCAAAAGGTATGCCTTGCTTTGGGAAATTTTGGCATTTTGTGAATGTGTGTATTTGGAACGTCAAAATCTTGAAATCATCTTACAAATTTTAACCAAGTTTTCATTCTTTTCAGTGTCGAATAAAATCAACAAACATGGTTTCAAACACTCCCTTATCGCTGCATTTCAATTACCAAAACTAACACACCATTCATCACACACCTTTCTACTAATTAGTATAATCTTGCCCAACACCACCTCTACAACACAACGCAGCAGGTAAATGGCCCTCACTTTCGGCACGCTCCGGGGACGCATTTTTCAGTTTTAAATTAGTGTGGCAGTAAAATAAAACCACGATCGTGTTGGATACCAAAGCTTCCATTTCCGTTATGGGCACGTGACACGTAAAAAGCGGGTCCTCTCCTTCCGCTGTGTTTAGTCTGGGGAGCTAATCTCCCACTCAGTTTGTGGGGGGTTGTGTCATGTTTTGCAGGTGTGTGTGTGTGTGTGTTCTTGTCGTGCAGGGGAAGCCCGGCATGTTTATTAAAAGTCACACGACACAAACATTTGACAACGTTGCTACTGCTGGCTGTGGATAATGGGTAGTTTTGCTAGACTAAGGAGAGGGGCTTCGGGTGCACGAATAGTCACGCAAAGTTCGTGACCTATGACAACGTGCACAGTACAAAAATAAAAAAGTAAAAAGCAAAATTAACTTATTTTAAAAATTTTATGAAGCTGCTTGCTCTTATTCTTCCGTCTGTCATACAACACATTCCTCGTTATTCACGATTTTTACCCTAAAATCAGCACACTTCCTTTAAAAAACTGAAACTGAAAAACTGAATTTCTAAAACTCAAACTTTTTGTGGGCTTTCCCTATGACCAAAGAAGCCATTTTGTGTCATTGGTACTCAGACAAATTTCCATACATTTTTGACAGATGTCCATAGAAAGATAGTACATAATTATTCGAAAATTCATTTTAAGGAATTTTATGATCGATTTGGTATCTTCGGCAAAGTTGTAGGTATTGATGAGGACTGTTCAGAAGAAAAAAAAACAGGTGCACGGTTTTTTTTGCCGATTTCCAAGTTTTTTTTTCACAATTAATTCAATTTCCAAAAATTCTTTTAAAATGTTAGACTTGATTACAAAAATTTAAAAATAGGTTTTTTTCGGAAAGATCAGATAATTTCACAAATGTTTTGTTTTATCCGCTGTATCTTTGCAAATAGTTTTGAACTTTTCGAAAAAATATATTCCCATTTTTAAACTTTCCGAAAAAAAATGTTTTCAGACGAGAACTATTGAAAAACGTTACTTAATCCACCCTTAGGTGGTTGGTGCCTTCCTCACATTTAGAGAGTAATGCTATCCAAAATAGATACAAAAGGACGGACCTTTCAGTGTTCTATCAACTTGATTCATACCATCAGATTGGGTAGTAAGATCATCATAATTCAGGGCTCTTATGTGCCTATAACTTTTGATAGGGTTGTCAGATCTGCAATCTATTGAACTCGTTGGAAAGGTCTTTCGGTTACCTATCCAACGACAAGTCGCATGGTAGGTCCGGACAACGTTTTCATCAAAATATATGAGATCCGGCCTCTAAAAGGTTTATAAAAAAACACTTAAATGCTTATAACTTTTGATAGGGTTGTCAGATCTTCAATGTCTTGAACGCGTTGGAAAGGTCTTTTGATTACCTATCCAACGATAGGTCGCATGAGAGATCCGGACAACGTTTTTATCAAAATATCTGAGATCCGGCGTCCAAAAAGTGCATAAATAACACTTAAGTGCTTATAACTTTTGATAGGGTTGTCAGATCTTAGATGTTTTTGACGCGTTGGAAAGGTCTCTTTATTACCTTTCTAAAAATGTATAACATGGCGGGTTTTCACAAAAACCACCCTTTTTACAATCTTCCGGACTTTTGTCAAAATCGTTTTTTTAGCATAGCTTTTGAAGTACTTAACTAAACTTTATAATTTTCAATAGCGACTTATGGGACCCCAAGACGGATCGAATGAGACCAAAACGGTCCAAATCGGTTCAGCCAGCGCCGAGATAATCGAGTGCATATTTTTTGGTGCACAGACCCACATCCCTACACACACACACACACACACACAGACATTTGCTCAGAATTTGATTCTGAGTCGATATGTATACGTGAAGGTGGGTCTAGGAGGTCAAATTAAGAAGTTCGTTTTTCGAGTGATTTTATAGCCTTTCCTCAGTAAAGTGAGGAAGGCAAAAACACAAATTTTAATTTTATTTCAAACCATATCTCGGTGCACTATATCAAAATACCTGTAAAGAAATTTTCGATCGCAAAATAAATTTAGGATGAGAATTCTATTTTTTCAAAAACATTTTTTTAATCATTGCTCCCCCCCCCCCTTCCTTTTCCCCCTTTTGAAATCGGGGGGCAAAAAACATATTTTTTCAAAAAACTTCAAAATTTCAATGGAAGTTTAAGCGCAATCAGCTAAAACCAATTAAAAATGTATTTCCCTCAGTTTAGACTAAGTTTTAGCATGTTTGGCTTATTCAAAAAAATAATTAATTTTTGATATTTTTTTATTGAATCATTTTTGTAAACGCAAAATAAAAAAAAATATTTTAGAAACATTTAGCATCAACTTTTTGGGCAAAATAATAAAAATGGATTTTTCACAAACAAAAACTATATAAAATGGGTACACAGAAAAGTTTTTGTTCTTCGTCTCTGGTCGAAGTCGAGGGGGGAGGGGGTAAAAAATTAAAAAAATATTATAAAATGAAATAACAGACAAAATTTCAACATTTCAATATATAATGGCATAGAAAATGCATTATACAGCAGTACAGTTGATTTGCAATTAATAGTTTGCAAAAATTATAAGTTCTGAATTTTTTTTGCGGTACTATTCAACGAAAATTCTCAAAAAAATTAAAATATTTTTGAACATGTTAAAAATGATTATAACTAATGGCACTTTAAAATTACATTGAAATTTTGAAGTTTTTTGAAAAAATGTTTTTGCTCCCTAATTTTGCGGACCATTTCAGAATGGGTGACCCCCCGTCAATAGGCAATAGCCTAATAAGTTTTAGGGGAATAAAATTCTCATCTTTTACCCTAGAGTTTTGCAAAATCTGGTACCATAATTATGATTATTTGAAAAAAAAAAATGGTTACCACAAAACATAAATTATAGATGTTAAATCAAATTAGCAACCAAAAAAACTATTTTTTAATAAATTGCACCGCTTCCAATTTTTTTTTATAAAAGGCAAGTTTGAAGTAAAACATTATAGTTTTTTTATCTTGAATTAGAGAAAAAAATCTTTTAGAAACAAATTATTAAAATTTATCTGCAAAATAACTTTTAACCATATTTGTAATACTGACCGATTCTTTGACTCCTTTGAAAAAAAAAACAGCTGTAGTGGCAAAACAAAAGAAGAAACCCCGCAATGTTTTTACACATTTGGAACGATAATTGATTTTCCTACAAAGAAATGGCATGTAGAATGAGCAATATTGTACCTGTGCTTCCCCTGAAATGAAAATGTAGCGTGACGGGACAACATCATAAAAAACTGGACATAAAACTGGACTTTTAAAAGGCACACCAAGACAATCGCTACAGTTTTGTCAGATTAATTTTTTTAAACTTTTGCTCTTCTACACATGATTACAAATTGAAAAATTGAAAATTGAAATTTGACGTGACGGGACAACGAAAGGAGAGATTTATGAAAAAACTCCTCTCCCAGTCAATGGCTTGCGTACCTGATTTGGTCAATATTTTTGGCTTTTGAGGTAAGAAAACGCATTTAAAGGACATTGCAATTTTTAAATCATATTAAAAATGAAATTTTTCATTAAAAAAAACCTATTGAAATTGAAAAAAGTGACTTATTGGTGTAGCTTCGCTAAGAATCGGTCTAACTGCTTCTTGTTCAAAAACCTAGAAACAAATAAATACAATTTTATCTGATGCTAAAAAAACATTAAATCGCAAACACTATTTTCACAGTGTCCATCCACTATCAACCAAATTCAACTAATGCACATCCGCGCGCTGTCAGAGATATATGGAACGCCAAACCTTTCCGGCGTGTCGTCGCCTCACCCAGCTGGGGGACAGCTTCATTCTCTCCGGACGGGGTGGCAAAACGGCTCAATTTGCATACTAAAGTTCACCCCTTGCCGGTTTGGTGACATTGAAATGCTTACTGGGTGGGAAGGGCGCGCGCTCATCCGGAACGAAAAACCCCTGTTGACAAGCTGCTAATCGCTGTCTAGGGGGAAATTAGAGAGCGGATTTTTGTTTTGGTTTTGGCGGGCAGGTGCCTATTTTCGACCCATCTGTTTTCTTAGTCCGAAATTGGGCACAATTTCCCTTTTTCATCATTGCAAACTATTTTCAGCCCGAATTGCGCCCCACCCAATTGGGGGTCACGCGTAATCTGGAACGGCACAAGCCCTAATTAATTCAATGTTGGGGTGAACGAGCTGAGTGTGTAATGTGCCAAAACCTCACAACATTTTCAGAGTAGAGGAGGGAGAGGAGAGGTGTTTGCTATTATACTCCGATTGGCACGGCTGATAAATGAATGGGCGGATGTACGGAGCTTTATTCGCCGCACTATCCGAGCCCCCTGTTCTTCTTTTCTTTTGAATGGGGGAGGTGGTCGAGGCCATTTAGTTTATCGTGATTGCGGATTTTCTGGTTCAAGGTGGGGGTTCAAAAATGGGTTCATTTGATTGGAACATTGTACTTATTGTGGCAATATGCGAATGAAGAGAATGCTAGGTCAAAACAAATAAATATAATTATTATTTTTCAGTTTGTTATTAATTTTGTTCAGCGAAGTGCTGTTCCGTTTTGGAAATGTAGGACTTATAAACAATATTATTGATTTTCCTTTGATTAAATAATTTTCATATTTTCAAAAATAATGTATAAATGCTTTTTTGTTTTTCTTTTGCAATGAATGAAATTAAAAATAAATTTAAACTCCTTGCTAAAAAAAAAGAAAAATCTATATATTTCAAAAACCAAGCCCAATTCTTCAAAATCAATATCATAAAATGCCATGAAAAAAAATTGCAACAGTTACGCTGCTGTTAATAATTATAATTAGCAAATTTCCTAGAATTTATGAAAATCGTTCTACAATTTTTATTTGAAAACATAAAAAAAATATGTTGTTACATATAGAATCGTTGTACAATTATTAATAAATACTATTTCCTATCTTCCTGAGGTTTTGGATAAATGAAGGGAGGAGAGAGTGCAACATAACAAAAAAAAATGAATTTGTGTTAATTGTAACGTTAATGTGAAATTGTAATTTAAACATTTTTTGCATTTAAGTGACACTTTGCAATTAAAACTCTTTATTGAAACATGTTTTTTTAGGTTTTGTATTATAATTTATCTTTTTACATTTTTACTCAAAAAAGATATTATTGCTCCATATTTATTTGAAATATGTTTGTTGTTTAAATTAGTTGTTTAAATAAAGGCTGGAAACCTACATGAGTAAAACATCTTTGGATGTTCATCAAAAGAAAAAATCTGAAAGGAGCATTGCTCTCCTCTCTCGCGCACGAAAGATCGGTAAAAGGAATCTCAAAAAATCATCATCTTGATTATTCGGCGGAACATCTTTTTCACTACTACACTTGCAAGTGTAACGTCACACGTCGAAAAATGACCTGTCACATTTTGTAGATGAGCAATGTGTGTAAATAAAGTGAAATAAATGATTTTAAGTGGTGCTGACAAGGAAATTCACAAAAAAATCATCAGCAGATTGATTTTCATGGAGAATTTCGTGCACGGCGAGGATTCGTCCCAGGAAAAAATCCTATTACTAAATTGAAGGTTTAGATGCGCTCTTTCGATTGAACTTTGGCCCGAAACCCGGAACTCAAAGTCTGATTTTTGAGAGCTCTTTTTCTGAAATACATGAGCGATGTCTGTATCCGCTCTTAAAAATTTGTGTCTTCCATCACTGGAAAACCGCTCGTAAAACCCACAATTTTTATAAGTCAGATCTGTAGCCGTGGGGTCGGAGACGAACATTTTATTGTTCGATTCACAATTTTCGACCAGTAAATGTGGTCAAAGCCATTTTTAGAGGTATTTTTTGGACTGTTTTACAGATAACACTATCAAATTAAAAGAATTCAGTTTCAAACAAAAAGCCATTCAAAAACATGCGACATAAACTGCTTGGGCCCAAAATTTGAAGCATTTCCAAAATGTATTTCCAGAGATATAGCCATTTTAGTGTTTTTCGTCTTATTTTTACCCTATTTTTTCCTATTAAATTTTTGGATTTATACAAAATCATATACTGAACATCAAATTCGAAGTCCCGGCTCGTTCTAGTTCAAAAGCTCGACAAGTCGTCAAGTCGAAGCTTCACAAAAACCACCCTTTTTACAATCTTCCGGACTTTTGTCAAAATCGTTTTTTTAGCATAACTTTTGAAGTACTTAACTAAACTTTATAATTTTCAATAGCGACTTATGGGACCCCAAGACGGATCGAATGAGACCAAAACGGTCCAAATCGGTTCAGCCAGCGCCGAGATAATCGAGTGCATATTTTTTGGTGCACAGACCCACATCCCTACACACACACACACACACACAGACATTTGCTCAGAATTTGATTCTGAGTCGATATGTATACGTGAAGGTGGGTCTAGGAGGTCAAATTAAGAAGTTCGTTTTTCGAGTGATTTTATAGCCTTTCCTCAGTAAAGTGAGGAAGGCAAAAACACAAATATTAATTTTATGTCAAACCATATCTCGGTGCACTTTATCAAAATACCTGTAAAGAAATTTTCGATCGCAAAATAAATTTTGGATGAAAATTCTATTTTTCCAAAAACATTATTTTTATCACTGCTCCCCCCCCCCCTCCCTTTTCCCCCTTTTGAAATCGGGGGGCAAAAAACATATTTTTTCAAAAAACTTCAAAATTTCAATGGAAGTTTAAGCGCAATCAGCTAAAACCAATTAAAAATGTATTTCCCTCAGTTTAGAATAAGTTTTAGCATGTTTGGGTTTATTCAAAAATCTTTTGAATTTTTGATATTTTTTTATTGAATCAATTTTTGTAAACGCAAAATCAAAAAAAAATATTTTAGAGACATTTAACATCAACTTCTTGGGCAAAATAATAATAATAGATTTTTCACCAAAAAAATGTATAAAATGGGTACACGGAAAAGTTTTTGTTCTTCGTCTCTGGTCGAAGTCGAGGGGGGAGGCGGTAAAAAATTAAAAAAATATTATAAAATGAAATAACAGACAAAATTTCAACATTTCAATTCAACAGTTGATTTGCAATTAATAGTTTGCAAAAATTATAAGTTCTGAATTTTTTTTGCGGTACTATTCAACGAAAATTCTCAAAAAAATTAAAATATTTTTGAACATGTTAAAAATGATTATAACTAATGGCACTTTAAAATTACATTGAAATTTTGAAGTTTTTTGAAAAAATGTTTTTGCTCCCTAATTTTGCGGACCATTTCAGAATGGGTGACCCCCCGTCAATAGGCAATAGCCTAATAAGTTTTAGGGGAATAAAATTCTCATCTTTTACCCTAGAGTTTTGCAAAATCTGGTACCATAATTATGATTATTTGAAAAAAAAAATGGTTACCACAAAACATAAATTATAGATGTTAAATCAAATTAGCAACCGAAAAAAACTATTTTTTTTAATAAATTGCACCGCTTCCACCATTTTTTATAAAAGGCAGGTTGAAGTAAAATATTATAGTTTTTTTTATCTTGAATTAGAGAAAAAAAATCTTTTAGAAACAAATAATTAAAATTTATCTGAAAAATAACTTTTAACCATATTTTTAATACTGACTGATTCTTTGACTCCTTCGAAAAAAAAAAACAGATGTAGTGGCAAAACAAAAGAAGAAACCCCGCAATGTTTTTACACATTTGGAAAGATAATTGATTTTCCTACAAAGAAATGTCATGTAGAATGAGCAATATTGTACCTGTGCTTCCCCTGAAATGAAAATGTAGCGTGACGGGACAACATCATAAAAAACTGGACATAAAACTGGACTTTTAAAAGGCACAACAAGACAATCGCTACAGTTGTGTCAGTTTGATTTTTTTAAACTTTTGCTCTTCTACACATGATTACAAATTGAAAAATTGAAAATTGAAATTTGACGTGACGGGACAACGAAAGGAGAGATTTATGAAAAAACTCCTCTCCCAGTCAATGGCTTGCAGACCTGATTTGGTCAATATTTTTGGCTTTTGAGGTAAGAAAACGCATTTAAAGAACATTGCAATTTTTAAATCATATTAAAAATGAAATTTTTCATTAAAAAAAATCGTATTAAAAATTGAAAAAAGTGGCTTTTAGGTGTAGCTTCGCTAAGAATCGGTCTAACTGCTTCTTGTTCAAAAACCTAGAAACAAATAAATACAATTTTATCTGATGCTAAAAAAACATTAAATCGCAAACACTATTTTCACAGTGTCCATCCACTATCAACCAAATTCAACTAATGCACATCCGCGCACTGTCAGATATATATGGAACGCCATACCTTTCCGGCGTGTCGTCGCCTCACCCAGCTGAGGGACAGCTCCATTCTCTCCGAACGGGGTGGCAAAACGGCTCAATTTGCATACTAAAGTTCACCCCTTGCCGGTTTGGTGACATTGAAATGCTTACTGGGTGGGAAGGGCGCGCGCTCATCCGGAACGAACGAAACCCCTGTCGACAAGCTGCTAATCGCTGTCTAGGGGGAAATTAGAGAGCGGATTTTTGTTTTGGTTTTGGCGGGCAGGTGCCTATTTTCGACCCATCTGTTTTCTTAGTCCGAAATTGGGCACAATTTCCCTTTTTCATCATTGCAAACTATTTTCAGCCCAAATTGCGCCCCACCCAATCGGGGGTCACGCGTAATCTGGAACGGCACAAGCCCTAATTAATTCAATGTTGAGGTGAACGAGTTGAGTGTGTAATGTGCCAAAACCTCACAACATTTTCAGAGTATAGTAGAGGAGGGAGAGGAGAGGTGTTTGCTATTATACGCCGATTGGCACGGCTGATAAATGAATGGGCGGATGTATGGAGCTTTATTCGCCGCACTATCCGAGCCCCCTGTTCTTCTTCTCTTTCGAATGGGGGAGGTGGTCGAGGCCATTTAGTTTATCGTGATTGCGGATTTTCTGGTTCAAGGTGGGGGTTCAAAAATGGGTTCATTTGATTGGAACATTGTACTTATTGTGGCAATATGCGAATGAAGAGAATGCTAGGTCAAAACAAATAAATATAATTATTATTTTTCAGTTTGTTATTAATTTTGTTCAGCGAAGTGCTGTTCCGTTTTGGAAATGTAGGACTTATAAACAATATTATTGATTTTCCTTTGATTAAATAATTTTCATATTTTCAAAAATAATGTATAAATGCTTTTTTGTTTTTCTTTTGCAATGAATGAAATTAAAAATAAATTTAAACTCCTTGCTAAAAAAAAAGAAAAATCTATATATTTCAAAAACCAAGCCCAATTCTTCAAAATCAATATCATAAAATGCCATGAAAAAAAATTGCAACAGTTACGCTGCTGTTAATAATTATAATTAGCAAATTTCCTAGAATTTATGAAAATCGTTCTACAATTTTTATTTGAAAACATAAAAAAAATATGTTGTTACATATAGAATCGTTGTACAATTATTAATAAATACTATTTCCTATCTTCCTGAGGTTTTGGATAAATGAAGGGAGGAGAGAGTGCAACATAACAAAAAAAAATGAATTTGTGTTAATTGTAACGTTAATGTGAAATTGTAATTTAAACATTTTTTGCATTTAAGTGACACTTTGCAATTAAAACTCGTTATTGAAACATGTTTTTTTTTAGGTTTTGTATTATAATTAATCTTTTTACATTTTTACTCAAAAAAGATATTATTGCTCCATATTTATTTGAAATATGTTTGTTGTTTCAATTAGTTGTTAAACTAAAGGCTGGAAACCTACATGAGTAAAACATCTTTGGATGTTCATCAAAAGAAAAAATCTGAAAGGAGCATTGCTCTCCTCTCTCGCGCACGAAAGATCGGTAAAAGGAATCTCAAAAAATCATCATCTTGATTATTCGGCGGAACATCTTTTTCACTACTACACTTGCAAGTGTAACGTCACACGTCGAAAAATGACCTGTCACATTTTGTAGATGAGCAATGTGTGTAAATAAAGTGAAATAAATGATTTTAAGTGGTGCTGACAAGGAAATTCACAAAAAAATCATCAGCAGATTGATTTTCATGGAGAATTTCGTGCACGGCGAGGATTCGTCCCAGGAAAAAATCCTATTACTAAATTGAAGGTTTAGATGCGCTCTTTCGATTGAACTTTGGCCCGAAACCCGGAACTCAAAGTCTGATTTTTTAGAGCTCTTTTTCTGAAATACATGAGCGATGTCTGTATCCGCTCTTAAAAATTTGTGTCTTCCATCACTGGAAAACCGCTCGTAAAACCCACAATTTTTATAAGTCAGATCTGTAGCCGTGGGGTCGGAGACGAACATTTTATTGTTCGATTCACAATTTTCGACCAGTAAATGTGGTCAAAGCCATTTTTAGAGGTATTTTTTGGACTGTTTTACAGATAACACTATCAAATTAAAAGAATTCAGTTTCAAACAAAAAGCCATTCAAAAACATGCGCCATAAACTGCTTGGGCCCAAAATTTGAAGCATTTCCAAAATGTATTTCCAGAGATATAGCCATTTTAGTGTTTTTCGTCTTATTTTTACCCTATTTTTTCCTATTAAATTTTTGGATTTATACAAAATCATATACTGAACATCAAATTCGAAGTCCCGGCTCGTTCTAGTTCAAAAGCTCGACAAGTCGTCAAGTCGAAGCTTCAACGCCAGCGCTTTTACGCTTGCGCGTTTTACGCTGCGCGTGAAAGTGTTCTTTCTGGCTTCTCATAATAGATCGATAAAGTGCAATAGCGATACATATTTTTTTTAAGTTAATCATAGACTAACAATAAAGACTGAGTACCCTTTATTTTTTTTCTAATAATGTCAATCCAATATGTTGTTCTTAATTAAATTTAAATATCTTGCGACACATAATGTACCTCTATATTTCATAAAAATGGCATTCGAGGTTTAGCCTAAAAAGATTCGAAGCTTTAGGCCAAATTTTTACTGGGTGGTATAATTATGTTTCTGAAAAATTAATTGCACCAATATATTTCTCGGAGTTTCATCATTTTGTAAGAAAGGCTCTATTTCACCTCTGGTGATATTAAATCGGGTTTTTTACTGTGTAAGGCATTTTTAGTATTGGGACAACAGATTAATATAGATGTAAAATTTAACGAAAATAAATATTTTTAGGAGTCAATGTTTTGCAATTTTATTTCTTGTATTTCTTGCAGATGGTTGATGCTCTGCTTGAAATTTTTTTTGGTTTTTATTAATTTGTTTTATACATCAAGCGTAGATTAATATAGATAAATGATTTATCATTTTCAAAGTATTTTTAATACTGAAAAATGCTTTTTAAAGGATGAACATTCATTAAACAAACATATAATATTTTTGGTTAACTTTTTCAAACGGTCCTATGTACATTAGGGTGGTCCAAATCCGGACTTTTTTGGGGCTACCCCCTGAAATCAAAGATTGACCCATCACTAGGCTAAATTCCAAATTTGAGCTCATTCTGACCACGGGAACCCCTCCCTCCAATCGCTTAAAGTTTGTATGGGAAAAATCGTCAAAATGTATGGAGAAAAGCAACTGTTTTACCTTTTTACCTGTGGAAGGCGCCATAATTATCCGATTCTTACCATTTCTCAAATGTCGAACCTTCATTATATTTAGAACAACTTTCCCGAAGACACCATATTTTTAGGATTTTTTCCCGCGAAGTTATTAGCGCCCAAAACTGACCCTTTTTGCGCGGCCAGCTGTAAGGGGCTACCTAACAACGATGTTTATTTCCAATTCGTACACGCACGTGCTCTCTCTCAGGTTCAAACTCTCTCACGAGCTTACTCGCCTGCCTGCCTGCCTGTTTACCTACAAGCGCGCGCTGTTTCTCTGCTTGGACTTTTGTCGTCGTTGTCGTTTTCGTTTGCTATTCGCTGCGATGTGTTCTTGACATGTTTATTATAATTTTGAACTAAAATACCAGGTTTGTTTTGAGATATAAAATTCAATGTAATATGTAATCAAAAAAAAATCAAATTATTCGCTCTACAGCATTGCCTTGGCGTTCTCGATTGCGAGATTCCTACTCGAAACTAGGTGTTCGAAGGCTTGATTGTTGAGGCAATTGCAAACCTCTTTTTACACCTTAGCTTCCATCCACCCCGGGATTCGAACTGACGACCTTTGGATTATTAGTCCAACTGCCTACCAGCGACTCCACCGAGGCAGGACCCAGGGAGACGACTCCTACACCTGGACTGAGCTAACGACCTAACCTTTTTTAGGTTAGTCCGGGGCCAACATTTACTTCCCGTCCGACGGAAGGCGTGATCAGACAAATCTCGTCTCGAAAAATGCCACCGGGACCGTCTGGGATCGAACCCAGGCCGACAAATGTAATCAACAAAACGAAAAAAAAAACACAACAATAGATATCATGTTATAAGAGCGTGTGAGAGAGAATACAAATTTGATGAATTAGTTCATCCATGAATCGTCATCTGTTCTGATCCAGACCTATTTGCAAACGTTTTGGATTTTAATTTATCTGCTTTTGTTACAAGAAATACCATGCAGTTTTTTTAGATAAAAAAGGAAGGAATTTTCTTTAGATTTTTTTTAAACTGATCTGAATGTAGTTAACGATTGTGCAGAAAGAGATGTTTCCTGAATCGAAAAATGTACAGGTAAACTGACAAAAAATGATAAACAGTTGCAATATTTGTTGCAGGTGGTCTAGGAACACAGAAAGAAATTTCAAGAAAGAATAAAAAAATAACTCTAAAATTAAAATTTAAATAATAATTTTACAATGATTGCTGCAAATTTTCATTCATACTCTTTAGAGAGTGAAATTGCCTTGATTTGTACTAAAGTATATTTTTGTTAAAGCAAACTACCTAAAGGAACAACATTTGTATTACCTGTTTTTTTTTTTAAACTATTGAATCATTATCATGTTTCTTTAGCATATACGAAAAACTGCGTGTAATGCTTGGAAAAACAAACAAACCTTGTTCTCATTACATTTGCTGTATTTTGTTAACTGAGCCTAAGCTGTCTTTTCTTTAAACATTTTTTTTCAGCGCAGTTTTTTTTTATTTTTGACATAATTTAAGAATGTATATGCTAAATATATCTCAAAACAATCCTGCTATTTTAGTTGAAAATCATAATAAACATGCCAGAAACGCAGCGCAGCGGATAGCAAACGAAAACGACGACGACGACAAAAGTCCAAGCAGAGAAACAGCGCGCGCTTGTAGGCAAACAGGCAGGCAGGCAGGCAAGCAAGCTCGTGAGAGAGTTTGAACCTGAGAGAGAGCACGTGCGTGTACGAATTGGAAATAAACATCGTTGTTAGGTAGCCCCTTACAGCTTGCCGCGCAAAAAGGGTCAGTTTTGGGCGCTAATAACTTCGCGGGAAAAAATCCTAAAAATATGGTGTCTTCGGGAAAGTTGTTCTAAATTTAATGAAGGTTCTACATTTGAGAAATGGTGAGAATCGGATAATTATGGCGCCTTCCACAGGTAAAAAAGTAAAACAGTTGCTTTTCTCCATACATTTTGACGAATTTTCCCATACAAACTTTAAGCGATTGGAGGGAGGGGTTCCCGTGGTCAGAATGAGCTCAAATTTGGAATTTAGCCTAGTGATGGGTCAATCTTTGATTTCAGGGGGTAGCCCCAAAAAAGTCCGGATTTGGACCACCCTAATGTACATAGGAAACCCATGGCACCTAAGTTGTTTTGAAAATGTTCTCCAGATTTGATTAAAAAGTTTTTTTCTGTGTAATTTTTTTTCTAAAATATCAATCACTGAAAACTGGCATTTTTATTTTGGCCGCATTTTTTCAACTCGGATTTGGAAAACAAGGGAATGTTTGCCAATACTTTGCGGAAAAAAATACTTCACTTTTTAACACACAAAAATCGATTTGCATAAAATGCTACTTTTGATCATTTATTTTTTTATTTGTTTAGAGGATAAAAAACTTGTTACGGAGCGTTCTTTTATTTCGTAACGCAGTTAAGGGGGGGGGGGGGTTTCGTTGTCTGTTACGAAATATAACGAAAATGGGGGGGGGGGGGAAATTGTATTACGTAATGCAAAATTTTTATACAAGAATTCATAAAAAAAATGCAAAATGCGTTATGCGTTACAGGGGGGGGGGGGGGGGGGGTCGCTCATCTGTTACGATTTGTTACGACGAGAGGGTCAAAAATCCCAAATTTTGCGTTACGTAATAAAAGAACGCTCCCTTCAACACGGTCGAAAATTTTGTTTAACCATTGCAAATTTGGTTTCAAGTTTTGATGACTTCAAAATTTTTCCATAAAATTAGGGGACTACAAATAAGAAAAAGACATAAAACGCCAGGTAAAAAAATATTTTCGTAAATTTATTTTTATGAGCTTGAAATTCGATTTTTTTGCCTTAGTCAAAGTGAAACACTGATTGAAACCCTGATAAAATAAGGGCCAATTTTATATAAAGTGTCAGTAACTAATAATGTATTAATAATTTCCTTAAAAATGCTTTAAACGAGAGATCAAAACCAAATTATTCATTCTAAAGAAAAAGCAACCCATTATCAAACGAAAAAGTAAGAGCTAAAACGTGCCGCACGCAACTGGGATGTTGCAACAAGTTAATACATTTCCTTGAGTTAATTCAGTTTCCCTTTTCAGCTTGAACGACTTTCGAGAACCACCTCCCTAAACGATTCGAACATTATGGGACGAATTCTGCCAAATGACCACATACAATTGGACGTGGCACTGTAATCAACCAAAAATATTTATTTTTCAATCCTAAAAATGAACATAAAATATGATGAAAAAATCAAAATAATTCGTAAAGAAATTAAGTTCAACAACATCAACTTGTTATTAAAAAGCACAAAAAATGCAACAGGTTCAACAGCCTCTCGCAATCAATGCCGACCATCAGAACCAAAGCATCTGGTGCAAAATTAGACACTTCTCGTGGAGCAAGCAAGCAAAAACAAAAATCTCCGGCAAATACCCAATAAAATTGAATGAGACGGCCGGATTTGGTGTGCGCTCATGATTGGATCATTTATAACCAATGTTTTTTTTCTCTTCATTCTGTCTTTCTTTTTTGTATTCTGTACTCTTTTTGCGCGCCGCCACACACATTCATTCCTCTGTTTGTCAGTTTGGCTCAATTACGAGGGCTTTATTGATCCAGGGCACTGTTGATTGCCGCGGATAAACGGTCCACAGCAAACCCTTAAATTGGCAAGTTTCCACTATTTTAGTTTTTAAATTTGTATTATGATTATTCTATGAAACACTAAAACTTTTTCAAAAAAAATCTTCAAAAAATTTGAAAATTCTTATATTAAGACACTTGAAGGTTAGTCACTGTTTTGCCCAACATCCTCTCAATAACATTGTGTAATCGATTAGAAGCGATGATTTCAGCGAACAAATTTTGGCTAAACCGCCGGGATTAAATTTGCCGGTTTGAAATGAAACGACAACAACAACTAAGCTGGTCGCCAGACTTTCGCCTGGGATTTTCGTATTTTTTGTACGATGATTCACTATCATAAAATGGTACGACCTTGCAAGGTCGGGTTGTGCTGCAAAAAAAAAGCAAATCAACGGTTGGGGTTGCGTTATCAGTGAATTGACGGCGGGAAAGGTTCATTATTTTAATCTGCTTTAATGATTTAGAAGCTGGTTAGATTTGAGATTTGACCAAGTAAATGAAATAAAATTTGAAACGTAAAATAGAGAATACAATAAAAAGCTGAAAGTTCCAACATTGATACTAGTAAGATTCTCAAGACGAAAACAAAACACTTTCCTCAAGAGCCACCAAACACTCTATAGAGCTTTCTTCCGGGAATAGTTTTGCGTCACACGGCGACGACAACTTTTGTGATCGTGTCCCGCCGTGGCTGCAAAACAATCAGACTGACGTCAGTACGCGGAATCGTGCTCTTTTCCTTGGGACCATCCATAAACCACGTGGACACTTTAGGGGGGGGGGGGGTATGGCGATTGTCCACGCTCCATACAAAAAAAGATTTTTTTGTATGGACAATTGTCCACGAGGGGGGGGGGGGGGGGTTGAGATTACCAAAAAAGTGTCCACGTGGTTTGTGGATGGTCCCCTTAGTAGAAAATATGCTACAGTAGTAGGTATACCTACGAGAGAGGTGGAGAATTACGAAATTCCACGTAGCAAACCCCAAACAAGAAACTTCATTCTCAAGTGGTTTTTGTCAAAATGTGTTTGTGACGCTATCAAGTCGCAAAGCATAAATCACAAAATTGCACAAAAGGTACAAAATGCAGACAATTGAAATCGGGTTGAATAAAAAGCATTTCAGACTGACAAACGGAACGAAATGCCAGCGGAGCTGAAAAATGTGCACAATCATTCCCGAAAGAGGAACTATCAAAATAGAAAGTAAAAATAAAAACAGAAATCCGTTAGTTTTTATTTCTTTCTTGTCTCTTCGTTGGTCAGCGCTGCGTAACCCTCGCGAGTTTGCGGATTCATGTCCCATCTCATATTTGGTTTTATTAAACGCCCACACTTTCAGAAAGTGCACAGTTAAAAAAAATTCACACCAATCGCTACTGAATACTCTCTCTTTTGCTCTCTCTCTCTCACTCAAATCGGGTAGTACAGCGAATGGTTCGGAGAGGCTGATTGCGCCATGTCGCTCAAAGCTGACTCAAAATAGTCTGCGTTCTGCTTTGTTTTGATCATTTATTTATCTGCTTAAAATGAATCTTAGCAAAAATGTTTTGCAATTTTGTTGATAACACAACATCAAAGACACATTTGACAGCAATTTTTCACCATGCCAAATTTACGGCAAACTGTGGTAGTGCAGGCCAAGTGAGCGTCGCGCTAGTATTTTTTCAGGCTCTCTCCTCTCTGAGCATATTCGTTTGGGACTCGGGTCGACGGACGGAGTAGGCAAAGAAATTCACAAAGTGTTTGTATCTCGCTGAGTGAAGCAATTGCCTAAATCGCTGACAGCTAGCGAGTGATGTTCGCTCACGAATGGTCGGCAAAGATTCGTTCGACGATGAGTTAATGATTTCTGATCTTTGAACAGAAAATCAGGACCCTTGCTATAATAAACTTTTTATTCGTAAATTTCATTGTTACAACCATTTAAATTCACTTATTTAATTTTGTTCACAAACTAAGTTCATCTAAGAAAAGTGACAGATATTTTTTTAAATGTGACGTTTCACCTGCAAATGTATTAGTATTAGTAAAATAACAACTCAGCCTGAAAATTTCAAAATCGATTTGTTGAGTTTCTTTTCACCGATATGTCGTACAAGAGGAGCTATTCTCTGAGATTTTTGTCATTCGTATTTTTTTTTTTTTTGTATTTTTTAATCCGGCTGAAACTTTTTTGGTGCCTTGTATGACCAAAGACGCCATTTTGCATCATTAGTTTGTTCATATACTTTTCCAAATTTGGCAGCTGTCCATACAAAAATGATATAAGAAAATTCAAAAATCTGTATCTTTGGAAGGAATTTTTTGATCGATTTGGTGTCTTCAGCAAAGTTGTTGGTATGAATAAGGACTACACTGAAAAAATATGATACAAGGTTAAATTTTTTTTTAGAGATTATTTATTTAACTTTTTGTCACTAAAACTTGATTTGCAAAAAAAAACTATTTTATTTTTTTTCTATTTTCTGATATGTTTTAGGGGACATCAAATGCCAACTTTTCAGAAATTTCAGAATCGAATTTGCAATCAAAAAGTACTTTAGTGAAATTTTGATAAAATACACCGTTTCCAAGTTATAGCCATTTTAAGGTATTTTTTTTTTTGTTGAAAATAGTTGCAGTTATTCATTTTCTAAAATAAGTGCCCATGTTTGCCCACTTTTGAAAAAAATATTTTTGAAAAGCTGAGAAAATTCTCCATATTTTCCTTTTTTGAACTTTGTTGATACGACCCTTACTTGCTGAGATATTGCCATGCAAAGGTTAAAAAACAGGAAAATTGATGTTTTCTAAGTCTCAAACAACCCACCATTTTCTAATGACTATATCTCAGCGACTAATGGTCTGATTTTCAATGTTAAAATTTGAAACATTCGTGAAATTTTCCGATCTTTTTGCAAACAATATTTTATTTTTTTTAATTAAGATTAACATTTCAAAAGAGCGTAATATTGAATGTTTGGTCATATCAGAAAATAGAAAAAATAAAAATAGTGTTTTTTTTTCAAATCAAGTTTTAGTGAAAAAGGGGAAATTAAAAATCACCAAAAAAATGTTAATCGTGTATCATTTTTTTCAGTGTAGTCCTTATCTATACCTACAACTTAGCCGAAGACACCAAATCATCAAAAAAATCCTTCAAACGATACAAATTTTTAAATTTTCATAAATCATTTTTATATGGACAGCTGCCAAATTTGTGTAGAAAAAAAAGGTCCTGTAAACATATGAAACACTTTTCAAAAAAAAACTCTTGATATCATAATGACATCAATCACAACAAAACCCGGGAAAAAATATGAAAAGCTCCAGCTTGGAAAAATTTCACAGTATTCTGTTCTGGTAAATCCCAGGATGAACGCAATTGTTGGTCGAAAATAAATTGTTTGGGAATTCTGAATAATTTTGAGGAAATCTAAGTTTGTTGGAGCAAAAATACCAAAAAAATGTTTTAACCTTATGTTTTAGAAGAATGCAAAAAAGTTGTTGACTTTTTACATAAAAATCAAGTTTAATTTCTGTCAATCTGTTTTTTTTTTGTGTTTCAATATCAATCACAACTAACAACAATATTCCGACTGAACTGCGTTTCCAATCTTCCACCACGGATGCCAAATTCGTCACGGCAGAAGGGGGTGCCCTGTGAATAGGGGAAAGTGGGGCAAGTGTAACAAGCTAAGGAAATGCTCGTTAAAACCCATTAAAACGTTAAAACATCCGTCGGATTTTTTCATAATCATCTTATTTCAGGTCTTGACTAAGACTTTGATAGAACAAATTTTTTAAAAATCCTGCTTTTCAATGTTAAAAATTGATTTTAAAATTTTTGATTTTCCGTCCGTTCTACTCAACTAGTGGGGCAAGACGAACAACCCGTTGGGGCAAGAGGAACAATGCATGAAAAAACATGTTAATTTGCTAACAAGTGAACTGCTATCACTTTGAAACATCAGATTAGAATGTATTTGAAACGTTTCTTTCATTTTTAGGTTAAATAATAATATTTTATTAAAAATTTGATCGTTTTTACGAAAAAAATAATTACTCAAATGGTAAATAGTAAATTTTCATAGTATCACTTAATTTTGTGTGGAATTTTTTTTTAACAATTGTTTATCAGTTTTTAAGAACTTTTTTTTATTTATTTCCCAATAAAATATGTTGTTGCAGCAATTCGTATTTTTTTCCATACTAAAAATCCATATGGTACACTTGCCCCACCTGAACAAGATTTTTTAAAAGCTCTCAACAAAAATAACCAAAAGTCAAATCATACTTTCTAATAGGTGCAAATCATTGGTTGGAACACTACTGATCTAGGAAAAATTGCATTTTGATAAAATGAGCCTTAAAACGAACCCTTACCCTTATTTTGTACTTTCCAAATATTATAAGAAAACAAAGGTTTTTAAAAAAACTTCATTAAATCTTATGCCCCGTGGCGTTTACGTTATTTTGGCGGTTATGTGGTAGTAGAATCGACTAATTGCACTGCTAGCAACAATTCCTCATACTGGAAATAATCAAAATTGTAAAAATTACGGCCGTACGAGCGATTGTTCATCTTGCCCCATATGGTCGTCTTGCCCCACCTTCCCCTATTGATTTTCACACGAACCAGCTCAAAGCAAATCCTAAATTTTGCCACATTTTGCTCTTACTTCCGCCGCCAGAAGAACTGTGCTGTGTGGCAAAATGTGGCTCGATTGGGAAAATCTTTCGTCACGCCAGCAGCAGCACATCCGCAAGGTGTTGTTTGGTCGATTTCCCATCATCCCGCGACACGATTGCGTAATCGAACGTGAGCTCATCAAGTTGATGGACGCGCGCGCGCGTATTCCCAAGACCGCAGATTTTGCAGAAGAAGTACCAAACCAAACAACTAGACGGGAGAGGGTTACTCTGTAGTTGTGCTGGACTGGGAACAAATGACTTGGGCTAACAGAGTTATGATGATAAAATGTACCAGTGTGTAGGATGGCAAATGAGCGAATCTGTTTGCACAACTCACTTAATGACACTCGTTAGAGGCGAGAAGATGACGAGATATTAAGTGACAACCATTAGGTGAATGAGCTTTGTAAGTCTTTGAAAACATGAGAGATGTAAATATATTTTTTAAATTGAATTACATTAGTTTTGATTTGTAAACTAACCAACTTAAATAGAGAAATTTGAGTCAATAAAGGGTAACCCCTTGAATATGACTCATATTGCGACAATTAATATAATTGTAGTGAGATAAATTGTATACACGGTAAAGTGATTCAAATTTAATAATGTAGTAATGTGAGTTTAAGTTTTAGTCATAGAAGTATGGAAACATAAAAAAGATGGAAAAAATCAACAAGTTGGAAATATATTAAATTCTAATTAATGAGGATGTGAGAAAGTGACCAGTTATGGGTTTCATGGTATCGGAGATAATAACTAATTTCCGACAGATCATGCCATGGTTGAAAATTTGGTAATTGGGTCCTAAAATGAAGCTTAGATTGCTGATATTATTGTTTACAGCGATAAAGCTTATTATTCTGAGTACCATGACCCTTTGTACGACCACAAAGAGTTTAAAATGGATTTTTAAATCAATTTTGAAAAATTAACCCCGCGGTCCTTCTTGACATAAAAGCTCCTACTTGACAGCTCATTCCAAGGGGACCATAGTTGATCCATCGAAAAAATGTTGTCCTGCCAATTTTTTTTTTTGCACTAAAATGAAAAAAAGTGATCAAAAATTGTTTTTTATCGTGTTTTTTACCGTTGTATATAAAAATTGACATAGGGCTTTAGTACCCAATTTGGACATGAATAAACTTCCAGTCAACAAATGGAATACATAATGTTTGCTTGAGTTTTTGAAAATTATGAAAGAGTCAAAACACTCAATAGATGAAAAGGAGAGATAACTTCCTTAACAAACTCATAAAAAAAAATGTGAAATTCGGTTAGCAAAAAACAATACAGTCCAGACTCGATTAACCGAAGGCCTTGGCAAAATTTTACTTCGGGAATCGAAACTTAGGATAGTCAAATAAAGAAAAAATGTTTTTTTCGTTTTCTTATTTTTGATTGTTGGGCTTTCGTATGACCCTCAAACTACTCTAATGTGATTTAGAAAAAAATGGCGATGATAAAATGTAAAAAAAAAACATTTAAATTTGACTAAAACGGGGCCGCAGAACTCTAATTTGATGTAAAAAAAAGGAAACAGAAAAAAACGATTTTTTTTCGTGATTCGATTATCTGAAGTCCCATACAAACCCTTCGGATAATTGAAACTTCGGATAATCGAGGCTTCGGATAATCGAGTCTGAACTGTAGTTATAAGACAAATAAAGTCCAGACTAGATTATCCGAAGCCTCGATTATCAGAAGTTTCGATTATCCGAAGGTTTGTATGGGACTTCATATAATGAAATCACGAAAAAAAAATTTTCTTCTTTTTCGGATAATCGAGTCTGGACTCTAGTTATAAGACAAATCCACGCCAACATTTCAAAAAGCATCATGTGCAAACCGTGCGTTTTGAGAAAAACGCATTTGAATTTTGACCATCATTTTTGAATTCCCATTTTAATATAAAAGCAAAAAAAGATGTTCTAATGATAACAAACGATGAAAAACGTTGCTTTTATTGATAATTTATCATCCATATTCAATTAAACATTATTTTTGTCATTATATTTAAGAAAAACAAACATAACTTCTTTTGAAATCACCAACGTCTATATCACCCTTTGTTATGATTCGTTTTTCTTCGCCGAATGTACATGGCCCCTTTTGCAAGTGGAGGGGTAGTTTTTTTATGATTCCCTTTTCGTCGGCAAATGTACATGGTGTCTTTTTCATGATGCTTTTTTTTCGCCACGAGGTTCAGTGCCGCTCTAATCGAGTCCGTCCCATTTGTAAAAATAGCAAGACGAGAAAAACGCAAGTCAAATTTGTCCCACCCATAAGGTTACGTGTTAGGATTTCACAAAAAAGTAAATTTTATACGGTTTTCTGGAACAAAGTACTAAAGTTTATTAGTTTTTCTGAAAGTTTCCATGATTTCCAACCAAATTGCATCATTAACACAATATTGACAAAATTACATATGGGACGGACTTGATTTGAGCGGTAGTTCATGTAGTCTTTTATTTGACAGGTTGACAGGGCTATATAAACAGGCACTGCTGATGCCAGAGATTTTGTTTATGTTACTTTATTTAAAATCATTATTCAACAGACTTTACTGAAGAAATTTTGCTCATCTTTGGTGGGGAGGTAGCTTTTTAGGAGTACTTTCAGAATATGCAATAACCCAGAAAATGTCAAAATGTACATGATGTCTTTTGAAACTTGCCGTCGAAATACAGTCTAGACTAGATTATCCAATGTTCGATGATTCCAAGGTTTGTATGAGACTTCGGATAACCAAATCACAAACAAAAAAATGTTTTCATATTTTTTCATTTTATTTAATTTAAATTTATCATTAAATTCGAGTTCTACGACCCCATTTTAGGAAAATTTTAATGATTGATTTCCTCAAAAATTACCAAATACATTTTTTTCAGAACAGTCCCGACTCAATTACCCAAAGCCTCGATTATATGAAGTTTCGGTTATCCAAAGGTTTGTATGGAACTACAAATAATCTGAGCAACTTATCTTTTTCGCGATATAAATGGGTTTTGTTTATCACATTTTATTGATATTAATAACATCATGGAAACATTTTGTTAATCAGAATTAAAGAATTTGGTTCTGTCTATATAAAAAAGTACATAAAACCATTATGATTCACAAAATTAAACTGGATTGAAAATGCACTATAAATGCCTTCAGAGATTTCCTCAGATTAATTTACATCAATCTTAAGTGACTTCACCTGTTCACTCAATGTCAGCTCCCTGTCAGAGATTCGTTGACGCTTCATTCATTCAGCTATCGCTCGCTCATCTGAAACCCCCTCTCTGCTTGAGTTCGCCCCGGAGATAATCTTGTTTATATTGGCTCAGCTTGTTGTTCGCCACTGCTGCTATGTTCTTAAACAGAAAAAGCCTGTATTTCTGTGAGCACATACACCTGCAAAGAAGCAAATCGATTGCCGTCCGTCCGTACAAAGAGCCCTGGCCAAGGAAATCCACACTACTTTTCCCCCGTTGAACTGGTCGCCAAAGTCAACGATACCAAAGTCGGATTTGTTTACAAGAGTTTGCACTCTGTACACACAAAAGTCAATAAAAACAAACACATGGTCGTCGGCGGCTGACGATGGCGCGCGCTATTGGCCTACTAGATTAGGTCAGCTTTGCGACAAACAAGACGTCAAGTGTGTTGCGGCGGGGCAATTTGATAAGGTAATTTTATTACTGGGGAGGGAATTCTGGTTGGGTAGCACCCCCGCACCGCGCGATTGGGCTATCGAACGTTGACTTACTGACCGAATATCTGAGATTGATAAGCTATCAAATTGGCACTATGAATAGAACGTACATCAAATCTTTGAGAAGAAGTTGAACTTTTATTTTTATCATAAACTGAAGAATTAAAGAATAATTTTGATTCTCAAAAAAGTCTTTCAAACCGTTTGCTTCAAAGAGACTCCAGCTGGCTATTTTGTTGTGCCGTTTTCACTTCACGAAAAAAGAAGCAGAGAGAAAAAAAGACGCAACACCCAAAAGCACACAAACCGCCGTCGACGATGATGACCGTGACCTTCAACACTTCATTGCCGTTGCTAGCCGACTGCCTGACTGACTATTTGCAGAGAGCCAGCGCGGTCGTCGGATGGCCTTTAGCCAAACTAACAGCTGGACTGACCGGACACCACTTTGGAATGCGATGCTTAAAGCTAGTAGAAATGAAAAAAGATACTCACTCGTACAAGTACGCGATGGTCTTCGCCAGTCCGTTCCCCGATCCGCACGGAATGATCCCGATCGCCAGCTCCTCCACCGCCGTCTGCCAGTCTTCGCGCTCAAACAGCCCGTTCAGCGCCTCGTAGAAGATTCCGTCTCCGCCGACGACGACGATCCCCCGCCACAGGTAGATGTCCCGATTGCGCACAAACTCCCGCGCCCAGTTGGGCTTCTTGGTGATGTGCAGGTCGTAGGAAATCTCCGCCTCGGCCAGCACCGGCGCCACCCGCTGCTGGAACATCTCCCGCGCCTTCCCCGAACCGGACTTGGGGTTCAGAATGACGAGCATCTTGCGCGAATCTTTCGCGTGGTACACGGGCCTCACGACGGACTCCCCCGCCACGAGGTACTTCACCGCTGCGCGCCACTTCTGTGCCTCCTTGTTGTTGTCCTCGTACTTGTCAAAGGACCGAAACCGAAGCGTAATTGTCGTCCGCTCCCGAAACCCACCACGTCGATTCCGTTTCAGAATGTACGCGTAGATGTACAGGTACGCACTGACGTCCGACTCGTCCTGCTCGCCCGAGTTCTCCTCCACGACCTTCAGCTGGGCCGTCCCCGATATCGACGTGCAGGCACACGCCGAACTGCCCTTCGTTTTCCGCTTGCTCCTCAAACATCGACACCCGATAATATCCTTCAGCGGTATCGTCTGCTCCTTCGTTGACCCGTTACTCTGCTTCTTCAAGCTCAACCCCTTGTCCGTCAGCCGGACCTCAAACACCGTGTTCTTCTTCGAACTGATGTAGAACGTCTCCGTCAGATACACGACATGGGCCGGACTTCCGCAGTCCGCACCGGACTTGGCCGACGCCGGTGACCTTGGACCGACTATCTCCTCGCCAAGGCCCACCTTCGGTTTGTCCACCATTCTGCTGCTGCCCGACCGGCGGCGAGTTCGTCGTGCGTAACGGTCCCCGCGGTGGTCGGCATTAATCGTTGACTTTTTTGACTCAACTAAACCCGGCCATAAACACACTGCTACACTGTTGATCGCAATTTATGGCTGTGGGAGCAGAGTTTTTACCATCATAATCATTAGCAATTTAGCACACACATTCCCACACACACAGTGTGACTTGCAACTTTATTTGTTTTTTGTTCTGCGTACCAACAACTCGCTGCTTAACCAAGTGCTTAACTGGCTTTTATGAGGTCTATGATAACAAGGGAAAAAAGTTTAATCTGAGTCAAATGCGACCGATCGGGGTTGAAATCAATCTAGATAATTTCAACCGTTTATCACAGATTTTTTGTTTCCTGCATTCAAATCATGGTTTTTACTGAGTACAAATCGATTTAAACCCTAATCCCTATTTTTTTAATTTTTCTTTATTTTTCCCATGTTAAGGAGGTCATTTTAAACATCTTTTGTTCTAAAAAAAATACCTCTTTTGTTTCATGTTTTTTTTATTTCATTTTTAGTATTTTAAATTGCTGTTATCTTGTTCATTTTATGTTTGATTCCGATAGTATTTGGCTTATTCTATCATCTCATGTCATTTGCCTATTTAGTTTTTTCAAGTTTTTACAGCCACTTTTTTTCTTCTATAGAATGATACCTTTTTAATTTCAGCATACAGCCATAAAAAGCTAGGTAATTTCTCATCACTTTTTTTTTAATTTTCATGCAAAATATCGAGAAATAAAACATCAACTGTGATTCGATGATTCAACTGTGCCCCATAGAAAGAGCTGTCAAGTTAAGACCATTCCACATTGGTTTAAAAATCATTTTTAAACCTTTTGTGGTCGTTCAAAGTTTCATTGTCCTCAGCAAATAAGTCAAACTTCCATTCCTATAGTTTTCTTAAATTTTCTGAGTTCCAATGGTTTTGAAAAAGAATTTAAAAATCAAATGTTAAGCATTATTTTTCAAAAAACTGAACAAAAGCTATCACAAATTTTTACAGTTATACAGTACTGTCAGAAATTTACAAAAAAAATATGAATTAATTTAAGATTCGCGTCTTTTTCCAATTTGTGTTCTTAAAAATCTAAGTTTGTTAGCTGAACCAGCCTCCGGCTGTTAGCTCGTTAATAAAGATACATAATAAGAAATAATCTATGTTTGTTAAAAAATATCTAAAAATGCATGAAGTGATTAGAGGCATGGGGGCAGAATGAGCCACCCTGAATGGGCCAGGATTATAAAAATATTTTGAAAAATACAAAAAAATCAGATTTTTACAAACAAAAATCCGATTTGTATGATACCCATATAATAAAAACTGAAATTTCGAGTATTTTTTAAAAGTACGTAGTTCTGTGAAAATTTTGAGTATTAAAAAAATCCATCGAAATGTATGAAAAATTCCCAATCACTTTATGTTAAAAAAAAACAAATTTAAGTATTTTTTTCAAAAAGACGTAGTTTTGTTTAAAAAATGTTGAGTATTTCACAAAAAATATAATTACTTTCGAAATGTATGAAAAAATCGTGATCATTTGATACTTATATTGTGAAATTATTTTTTCGCGTAGTTTTGTGAAAATTTGGAGTATTTTTAAAAATGTGTGTATAATGTGTATTTTGAAATGTATACAAAAATGCCAATCTGGGTTTTTTTTTATGAAAAAAGGTTCGATAAATCAATTTTGTTTTTTGTTTTGCTTTCTGAAAACCGCCTTGAGTTAGTATTCAAAAACACCCATAAAGCAAAGCCTTAAAATTGGGTTTTTGGACCTCTAAAAAATTCCAGAAATGCTGGCAAACTGTTAAACACAAAAAAGTGCGAGTTTGTCTGTTTGTTTGCCGTAGTCTAATAGCTCCTTCACAAAATGTTCTATACTGTATTACTGCCATGCATCGTGGAAAATTTGCAAATTTATCATGATTTTTTTTGTAAAGTTTTACGTTAGAATTTTATTGGCCTATAACACCCGACTTAAGGAGGTATTAGACTATGAGGTATTAGACTAGACGTTTGACAGTTTGCGGCAAACTCGCAAATAACGCCAAATGTAAACAAACTGTCAAAAAGTGCGAGTTTGTTTTTTTTTCACAGTCTAAAACCTCCTTTAATAAACAAAATAAATAAAAAATCGGATCACGAGCTTGTTTTTGCACGCACGCTTGTACGCAGATATTTTGAAAACTTTTGAAAACATCTGGGCTCATGTACAATGCATTTTAAAACGCTTATTTCATTCACATTTAAATGTTGGGGGTTGTAATTCAATTTTTTTATTTTTTTTATTTTTTCGGGTCATTATCGAGGGACAAAAATTAAGTAGAAGTAGTTTTCCGGCACACGTGGGGATGTAGATATCGTATACATAGAACCCACCCTTTGTAGCAACCTGTGCTAACTAACATTCCCGTCCCAATCCCCCCGAGATCTACAAACTGACATGGCGGGCGCCGTTGGTGGCCAATGACTGTTACCTATTTGCTTCAGATCTAGTTTTAATGATCTTGATGTTTTATCTTTTCAACGCATTCATACATGCTGTTGATAAGGGAAACACCATTAGATCGTTTAAGCGTATGGTCGGTTGTATTGATAGGATATTACGGTCCTGTTCAGCAACGGAGAAGGACAACCATGGGTGGTCTCTCATGCTCATGCGCATGCTCATGCTCATTATCGAGGGACAAAAATTTTAACAAATATTTGCAACGACCTTAATGTTTTTTTAAATGTTTATATTTGAGTGTTTCTTAGACGATTTATAAGCAATTTTCACAACAAATGGGTCAAATTAAAGTCCCACCCAACACCTACAACTTTGCCGAAGACACCAACACCATAAGAAAATTCCTTTCTTCCTTCATATAGGGTAGCTCCCTGCAAAGTTTTAGTCAAATAAAAAAATACAAAAGAAACTTATTTAGGAGCTTACCGTGGAGAATTTCCCTTATCCCCTGAAAACAATGAGGTTGGCTTGGTGTTGTGAACCAGATTTAGGAAAAAAAATACTACTTTTCTATTGAAGTCATTCCTTACAATTCTGCACGTTACTCTGAAAAGAGCTTGAGCAAGCTCATTTTGCAAGAGTCCAAAACAATACATCAGAATAATAATAGGTCAGCCGGAATATTCGCCGTCAAGGTGAGACCAAGAAAAGAGCAACTAGAATATATACTTATACAACACGTGTTAAGGTTGATTTAATGTTGCATTTACCGTTTGCATATATTAGGGCGTCCAATTTTCCCGGGTTTGGAATTTCCCGGGAAACGGGAAAAATATTTTTTGTATCCCGGGAAATTTTTGAAGCAGTCATAAAATCTATGTTTTCATTATATTTGTTATGTTTTTCAAGCTTAAATCATAGAATTAGCTCAATACTGTTAATTGGTGATAAGCTACACTTCAATCTGAACAAGGACAGCAGTCTTTAGATAGTTTAAAATACATTGAAAAAATGTTTTTGTTCTTTGTATGCTTTGGATTTTAAATGAACCACATTTTTTAATATTTTTCTATTATTCATTTAATTTTTGATATAGCATGACTACAAAAGCTCAAACAATTTCAATGAAACTGTCTAAAAAACAAGAAACGAAAACAAATAAAATTATACCAGATAATGTAACACTTTGGATAAGTTTAGAATTTTATGTTTTATATTTCAAACATATTTTAAAAAATATCTTGAAGTCGCTACCGCCAACAGGGAACAATCGGGAATAATGTACAGGAGTTTTTAGAACAATAAATTTGGAAATTGGTGTACTAATTGTATTGTTCTATTTGTGTTGTAACCGAAATCAATCAAAACAATCAGAACATTATACAAAAAAAACAAAAGCTTAAACAGCTGTCTTAATTCGTTACTTTTGTCCTGATTTGCTCCAGATGCCGGTTTTTGATGAAAAATTGAATTGTTTTTTTTATATAATATTTTTTTCAAGTTTAAAGTCATAAATATACGTGAATATAATACTAAGTCTTTTTTTGAATTTCATAGGCGCAAAGCATTTTGCGCATCTGTAAACTAAAATTTTAACAATTTTCCCTTATTAGCCAAATTAATGCTGATATATGCCGAATACAAATTTTAATGCTTTAAAATTCTTATCGATTACTAAGTATTCAACTGTTCATCTATTTCCACAACCAAATCTGAATTTCTAGACCAAAATTTGATTTGTTTTCAATTTCGGGAATTCCCGGGACAAAATATAAAAAATCCCGGGATTCGGGAATTCCCGGTTTTGGAAAAATCCCGGGATTTTTGTCCCGGGAATTCCCGGGATGGACGCACTAGCATATATATTAGGATGTAACAAAATTGACTTTTTGGCGGGCATTCAGGGGTTTGTTCCGGTGGGCATACTGAGCCCAAATCCCAAATATGAGCTTGATTGAACGTAACAGGAGCTGGCGCTCCGCCCTTCAATTTTAAATGGGATTTAGGTATGCCCACCGGAACAAACCCCTGAATGCCCGCCAAAAAGTCAATTTTGTTACACTCTAATATATACTATGTAGTCACACAAACAATGCCTTTGCTTGTTGTAAGCGGAAAAGGTCGGTTTCCGGCCGGCCGGCCGTCGAATCGGCAACCCTGGAAGGGTTGAAAATTCAGTGACGCGGGGAAACGAAAAAGGCCACAACCACAAAAGTGAAAAATTGCGGGGGAGGACAGAAAACCAATACGGGCTGTGGTCACGCAACGGCCTTTTTCCAATATTGTGCCAATTTTTCATTCGAAGTATTGAGTTTATTTTTGTCAAAATGTATGAAATCGGAATTTAAAATGTTAAAAAGATTCAAAGTAAGGTATTTTTAAAACCCTACATTTCATGTACTCCACCTGTCCTGATGGATCGTATCCAATCCGGTAGTATATCAGGTCGTAAATCTGCCTCAACATTGTACCTCTCGTACACTATAGCTGGCTCGGCGGCCCCCTTTTTCACAGAATTCGCGGCCAACTAGAGATTTGTTGTGGTGGCATTGTGGTTGGAACTGTGTGCACTTGAAAACGGAAATGATTACGACTGTTCCGACTTTACTAAAATAAAACCACATCACACGGACAGGGAGCGACTAGAATCTAGATTCTCTTTTGTAGGAAATTTTTTCTTTATCGCGACCTTTCTAGAAATTCCAAAGGTGAACTAAATGCTAAATAATGATAGTAGAATCCAAAGGACCATGAGTATTCAAATTATGATAAATTTAAAGTACACTCAAATAAAACTTCGCTGACATTCAGTGGCGACCAAGCTACTGGCATGCCTTGTCAGTTTTTCTGCCAGCAAATGACAACCGCGTCACCAATACATCTTTATCAAAGGTTTTTATAAAGAGAATGTAACATAAATATATCTGTTCGAGTCTTATTTTAAAAGTTTAGTTTTTTTGTGTATTTTTTTTTAATATTATTTATGGAGTTTTCTCCAATCGACTTAAATATTTGTTATTCATGTTATTCATCATTTGCTGCCAACAGAAGAAAGACACCTTCCATCATTGCCCAAAAGCTGCCAAGCACCTACTTTAAACGTTCAACATACTTTGTGCAGCAGCAATCCGACACCAGGAAGCAGAAGGAGACCGCTCGGATTACATAAACAGCATAAGTACCTAGTACTAACTATAGTAGTAGTTGCCGAGACAAGTGTACCTGGTTCGGCTCGATTGCCGGTTTTTTTTTATTTTCTTTTTTCGCCTTTCGTTTGGGTGCGATCAAATGTGAGAAGGTACCTAGTCAAGTGTGTTTGCCGCGCTGCAAAAGAGAGTGTTGTGTGTTCCACCGAACAAGTACCTACAAGAGGGCTGTTTAGTCTACGATACTGGTGAAAAGTGTAAAAAAAAATTCTCAAATCACAAGTGGTGCACTTGTTTCAATTGTTCTTGGAGGCGGTAGATTGTGGAAAAAAGGAAGGAATGCAAACGTTGGAGGGACTGAAAAAATATGATTCATTAATTATTTTTTGGGAGAAATTTAAACAATTTATGATAGACTTCCACAATGAGGTCTCAAAAAATAGTATTTTTACACTCTCTAACTTTGTAGTAATTTTGGCCAGTACCCTCTTAAAACATGATTAATTTCTAAAAATTGAAATAATTAACGTGTTCAATTTTCAAGTTATCACTGAAACTCATCAGTCATCACAAAACAGTAGAAAAGCAAATAAAAAGATTGAAAAATAACCCTATTCCAAGAGTGTTTCCAAGAAGAAGACGCAAACAAATCTAGCAAAATTCAAGTTTTTTTTTGGAATTAAAATCATTTGAGTTTATCTTTTCAATCGATAGAAAATCCTTGGCTTTCTACCAACAGCAAATTTCAAAATCAAAACAACAGCTGATGCGTTTCAACTTCCGTTTGAGTTTTGCACAGTGGTCCAGATCGCAAAATTAAGTGAAAATTTGATTTTTCGAAAAATGGTGAAGTTTTAGAGCGTTGATGTCTTCAGAAGAGTTGTTGCAACTTTTGGTTTGGTTAAAATTAGGGTGGTTCACGATTAGGTTTATTCTGTAAATCTAACTTTTCAGGAATGTTTTTGGGATTTTTTTGTCTTCTAGGAATTTGTTGGGAATGCCAATCAAAGCAACTTTGTCGAAGACACCAAAATTACCTCGCAATCTACGCCTTCTACGACCAAATTTAGAAAAAGCAACTGAGCAAACCTTCAAAAAACAGTATTTTGAACGTAGCAATTAATGGTTAAGTTTGAGAGAAAAGTGATATTCGGGGCACAATCTTTAAACTCGAGATATCTTCATTTGAAAATGTATACTTAGGCCATTGCAAATATTTTTCAAAGTTTATGTCGATAATAACTTATATCTCAATAAAAATAAGGCTCTCTAACAAAACCATTTTTAATTTTTCTTTTAATACAATTTTTTTTTGTTGATATTTATGTTTAAGACTTTTATAGATTCGAAAGGACTAGAATTTGGTAGTGTTGCTATTTTTCAATACCTAAACTTTTTAAAAGCTTTAAAAACAGGTTCGAAAAAAAATTGCACAGTTCTGCAATTTTTTATTGTTTTTTTTTTTTTAAATAGTGCCCTTGGTTGATCAAGTCTAAAAAAATGGAAGGATCAGATAATTAGTTATTTTTTTTTATTTATGTAAGACACTTCATTTAAAAGCAATAATTCTACAATTGTTTAAATAGTTCAAAACGAGAGCACTGTCTACCAAACATAGTTTCATGACCTTGCCAAAAAACGAAGTTGCTGAATTAGGGCATCTCCACCGCAGGGACCTAATTGCGTTGCAAAGCTAATTTGGCACCCGCGTCAAGCCCACCGCGGTACTTGTGCGAGAGCTAATTTAGGTTCGAGTTCATCCGTGTTCATCCGAATCTAAACAAAACTCCGGGGTTAGCTCCGGGATCTACCGGGAGCAAATCGTCTGACGGATGGTTTTTTCAAGCAAAACAATGTAATTGGGCCAATGTGAGTTTGTAAACAAAGAGTTTATCCTGCTCACGTCAGTAAATGTTTACATTAGGAGTGATGATTGATTTTTCGATATTAATTCTTCGAGTTTGGAGATATTTTCCCTCCAGTGCTGCAAGTTTACGTATGAAAAATTACTTTTGGTAATCTGGGGTGATGCAGTTTAGTTTTTTGGGTCAGATTGGGTCTGTGTTTGTTTAATTTTGGTCAACGCATTGTCGATCTACTGCCGGACATGCAAGAGACAAGTCATTTGTATTGAGTAAAAAGCAAAATTCAAGCATAACATTTTAAATAAGCCAATACGGATTTGAAAACAAGCAATCCTAGCAATCCTGATCTTAATTTCTTAAATTCTTAAATTCTTAAATTCTTAAATTCCTAAATTCTTAAATTCTTAAATTCTTAAATTCTTAAATTCTAAAATTCTTAAATTCTTAAATTCTTAAATTCTTAAATTCTTAAATTCTTAAATTCTTAAATTCTTAAATTCTTAAATTCTTAAATTCTTAAATTCTTAAATTCTCAAATTCCCGAATTTGAAATTATTATTTTTTTAATTTTGATAAAACATTAATTTTTGATTGCTAGAATTTCGGGTTTTTTGTAAATTTGTATTTTAGAATTTCTAAATTTCAGATTTTTAAGCTTTTGTAATTTCGACATGTTATTTCTGAATAAAATTAATACTTTAATATCTAAATTATTATTCAACTCTGCATATTTTTTATTTAGAATTTCCAAATTTAAGATTTTTTACTATTGAGTTTTTCAGTCAGATAATAGATATATGTATGATAACTGTCAAGTTAATTTTCACTCTAGTTTACTGCCCCTGATCGCATAAATGTCCCATATGCATTTTCATCGATTTCGAGTTATTGATGCTGTTTGGTTCAAAATTGTGTGCTCTTTCAAAAGAGCCTATAACATCCAGTACTTTGTTCTAGAAATCAGGAGGAAATCCATTTTTTTCGTGAAAACTTAACACGTAGCCTTATGTATGGGACAAACTTCAAATGCGTTTTTCTCAGCTTGCTGTTTTTGCATATGGGACATTTATGCGAACATGGGCAGTTTACTTCATTTCGATCCGTGTGGATCAATTGGGTCCTAAAATGAAGCTTAGATTGCTGATATTATTGTTTACAGCGATAAAGCTTATTTTTCTGAGTACAATGACTTAAACGTCCACAAAGAGTTTAAAATGGATTTTGAAATCAATTTTGAACAATTAACCTCGCGGTCCTTCTTGACAGAAAAGCTCATACTTGACAGCTCGTTCCAAGGGGACCATAGTTGACCCATCGAAATTTAAATGAAAAAAGTTATCAGAAATGGTTTTAATCGTATTTTTTACCGTTGTACATAAAAATTGACATAGGGCTTTAGTACCCAATTGGACAGGACTCACAATCCAGAGGTTGCTGGTTGGTACTAGAAATAGTGGCCGACAGCTATAAAGACAACTTCTGTTTTTACTCATTTCGACCAAAAAACTATATCTGTCCTTTTAATTTCAAACTTCTGCATGAGATTCGGCGGGGATTTTCAATATTATTATATCGAATACAATATTATTAAAACGTTTGTGAGTTTCAGTCGCATACAAAAAGGAAAATTCTTGATATATATTTGATTTTTAATACATAATTCAAAAATGTGTTATTTAAAAAAAATATTTTTAAATTCTGAACATTCATGTTTAAATTTTCTGTGATGATTTGCTTATATCAAATATAGGTGGTTGATTATTTTTTATTGAAAAATACTAAAAAAAATTATAAATAACACAATTTTTCAATTTAATAAAGTCGTTTTGAACCAAATTACTAATTTCTTCAATATTAATTCAAATTTGTTAATCAAAATAAATGCAACTTCAATCAAAACAAAGACAAATAATTCTAAAAATTGCTGAAAAAATTTGCCACTGGCAGCTCGGGGACTTCTCGAGCACCTATCTTGGCTACTCCACGGATCCCCGATGCTTATTTAGCTTTAGCTTTGCTACCCGCGGTGAGAAAGTTGGGGTGCAAACAAGTCGGGAGCAAATCGGATGAACTCTTTTAAAAATGATATTTTATTGATGTAAGTAAACAATTAGGACATATAATGCAATTGGAAGCATGTTCTATCATGCTAGAATGTAGTTTTATTGATTTCGATCAACAAAACGGCTAGAATTTGAAAATAAATAAATTAGATCCCTGCGGTGGGCTTGATTCGGTAGCCAAATTAGCTCCCAGCGGTGCGAAAACGTGTATTAGCTACGGAGCAAAGCTAAAACTGGGGATCCAACCGATAGGTTTGCCACGCAATTAGATCTCGGCGGTGGAGATGCCCTTAAAGGTGCACGCGATGGTTTATCCCGATGACCCCTAGACACACTAAAGTGCGCTCTCCCTCCCTACAAAAGCCCCGGCAGCAAGTCTCAATTTAATCCTAAACTAGACAAAATCAAATTAGATTGATGCTCGTTTTATTGCCGAACCAAAGTCGAGCGAGCAGTGGCCGAGTCCAGCACGTTCCGATATTGTTATCTAGACTCTGATGTTGGCAGTCGTGGCATTGGCAGAACCAAGTCGCAGTCTACAAAGTGTGTGCTGTGTGCGCGTGTGTGTCCTTTTGCTGGGACAGAACGAGAGTTTGGGGGGTCGATTTGGCCGCAGAATCCGCCTTGGGAGAATCCGAGACACTTTTTTCTTTGTAATGTTTTTTGATGAATTCTTTTTCAGTCGAGTTTAAGAAGGTTTTTTCCTTCTAGCATCGATTCGCTAGAACAAGTGGCACCAAAAACACCTCCGAAACGATTCGTTCCGGATTTCCCGGGTACGCCCACAATAACAATTACTTTTTTCCTCTTTCTTCTCCGAGTAAATAACTGTGCTAATTTTGGATTATTTCCATGACACACACTAACCACCTGCTTCTGGAAGCTCACCCTCTCGAAGCAAACACTTTTTTCACCCGACAGGGAACGTGGCCAAAAATCGTAACACAAAATTTCACACCGAAAAAAACGGTTCTCCGGCGACAAGAACAAAACGCGACGACGACGAGGCCAGGAACGAAGAAGGAAGGCAAGGCAAGATTGTTGTCACAAGAGGAGCACCCACAATCACGCGCACACGTCCGCGACGGTCGATGGCAAAAACGGTTCTGCGGCGGAGACCCGTCTTGTCCCGCGAGGCACACAACTTATTTTGCACGAATACCAACACAGCAGCAGCAGCGATTGCGTGATGAAAGGTAAACAATCAGCTGTCATGGTGTGCACGTTCGGTTGAAGTGGGTAAATGTTGGGTAATTTTTGCGTGCGGGCTTTCCTGAAGTTGCGATCGAAACGGTGATCGACCGAAAAGGGCGATTCCGATTTTCGACCTGTCGTACCGTGCATGCACGTTTAGCGGAAAATGAGCAAAATTTTCTGCTTTCAAAAAGTGCACTAAGTGCTTATAAGTTTTGATAGGGTTGTCAGATCTTCAATGTTGAAAAGGTATTTTCAATCGAGAAATTAAAATTGAGAGTGTGTGCGTGCTACATGGAGTTAAACTTTTCGAAGTGCCATGGGAACCTTCAAAGCAACTGCACAGAAAGTTTAACTCCATGTTGCACACACTCTCACTTTTAATTTCTAGATACCAAAAATGTACAACATGATGGGTTTGCTTTCAAAATACGCCTTTTTTACAAATTTCTTAAGCTGAAATCGTTTTTTTACCATGAGTTTTGAAGTACTTAACTAAACTTGCTGATTTAAAAAAGAGACTCATGGGACCCTAAGACGGATCAAATGTAACTAATTCGGTCAAAATCCGTTCATCCAGTCCGGAGATAGTCCAGTGCCATTTTTTTGTCCACATACATTCATACAGACATTTGCTCAGGAATTTGATTTTGAGTCGATTTGTATACGCGAAGGTGGGTCTAGGAGGTCATATTTAGAAGTTCATTTTTCCGGTGATTTTATAGCCTTTCCTCAGTGAGGTGAAGAGGGTAAAAAAATATCCCGTATTTTCCTGCATTTATTACAAATCGAATTCAGCGAAAGTAGGAATGTTAACAGCTTTTGAATAATAAAAGATCAAGTACAAGGAAAGATTTCGAAGTGGTAAATAATAAGATAACCACGTTATCAGAAACGGATATCGTTGAGAAACAATCGGCAGGACAGGTTAAGATGCGGAGGCTTCAGGCTTCCCTTCCAGACTCCGTCTAGATACAGCTGCTCGAGGCTAGCAAATCCCAGCACAAACTTAACGCGGTCGACAAGCCCCTGGAAAAAAGATAATGGCTTAGCTTTTTTTAAAGTTGTTTCTTTTTCTCTCACCTTTTTCGAGAAAACTCGCAAAACTCTCAACTTTCGCAGCCCAAACAAGTAAATCAAGTCTTCAGCATAACTCGGCTGGTCTAGATTGAGCGACAGGTTCTCCAGCGATCGCCACGATTTGGCCAAATCAGGTAGCGGCACCGTGGGGCACTGGCGAACGTCCAGGATTTTGACGCAAGGGAAAACGGTCTTGAGCGTGTTGAAATCGATTTGCTTGACCTTCCCCAGGGTAAGATCTTCCACCAGTGGCATCGGCTTGATCCTGTCCGCGGTCGGATACTCGATGTGGTCGCAAAAGATTGCCAGCTTGCGCAGATTCTTCATGTACCAGATGTCCTCCAGTTGGAGGGGGTTCGCACAGTTCGGCTCGCAGACAAGTTCAACGGTCAGTTCCTGCAGGTGGTCCATGGAATAGATTGCGTCGGCGACTTCACCGAAGTGCACATCTCGGAGGGCGATTTTAAGTGAGTTCAGGCTGACCAGACGGGACAGAAATTGCTCGAAACGTTCCAATTCGAGGACGCCCAACTCCGGCCAGAATGGGTCCATTGAATCGAACAAAATGGGCGAAAGAGCAAACATTCTGAGCGTCAACGCTTTCAGGTTGGGGAAGTTCAGGGCGAAGAACCTGGCCATCATGAAGGAATGCATAAAGTCAATGTTCAGCGAGTGCAAAACCGGAGCAAACTCGTTCAGCCAGGCCAGCCACGTGGGATTTCTTCGGAAGTTACTGTTTTTGCCCATGCAGGTCATCGTGATGTGGCGCACCGATGGTAGATTCCGTTGGCGCATGATTTTCAGGAACGCGGTCAGTCCGGTCTTGGATGTGTTGCCCACTTGATCCAAACTCAGTGATTGCAGACTGGGAAGCAAGCCCTTGCCTTCAAAGATTCTGATGTTTGGTAGCGTTCCCTCTTTCAGGATCCGAACCGATCCGTTAGTCTGGAAGTTCTCGACAAAAAGTATCAACGATTGCAAATTGGCAAACTTCCGGAGCAATTCCGCCAGCAAGTCCACGTCCAGGCAAATCACCACCAAGTGCAAATGTCGAACATGATCCCTCAGGGCACCGAATCGAAGCTCATTTGTGTACAGCAGCGTCTCAGCGAAGGCACCGATTAGCCGAACGTTCGCGTACTTCCGGTCGCCGCACAGAGCCCCACGTGGAACGTCCAGCACGAGTTTTCCGTCCTCCAGATGCAGCAGAATGCGATCGCGAAAGTGCTCGAAGATGAGTCGGTTCCAGTGGCGACAGACGGCACTCATCCGGATTCGGTCCGCGAACGGCATCCGGCGGAAGATCATCACCAGAACCTGCGACAAAGTGGCGGGGTTTGAGTTGGTTTTGCAAAGTTACGGGGAAAACAATAGTCACCTTGGGCGGCAAATCGGCTAGGCCACTTTCTTTAGCTTCCATTTTGATTGGATCGGCTTTCTCGGAACAACTGCGGAATCTACTGCAACGTTTACTGACAAAACATCAGCCACGAGGACAAAACGATTTCGAAGAAGAGTTATTTCGCGCGCTTTTTCAACTCCAACTTTTGCACGTTTATAAAAATCTCATCAAACTTCAAATCAAACTTTTGTTTAGGTACTTTTCAACCATCTTCCAAGAAACGTGTATAACAACTGTTGTCAAACTTCAACACTCGTTTCGAGAAGATCCCTAATCCGATCGGAACAAAGGAGGACCACTTTTTATCGATCGTTCCGGCACAATCGGAGTTCCGCCGCCGCCATGGGAAAGCGTGAATTGAAGCAGAAAGAAACCGAACCGGTTGCGGCCTCCATCAGCGACCTGCCCAACGAGGTAAGATCGTCAACATTTCCACGAGGTCGGTTTGACGACACGTTCCGTCTCGCAGGTTCTGCTGATGATCTTCGACCGGCTGGAGTTGGCCTGTCGGCTGCGCGTGTCCCAGGTGTGTCACCGCTGGAACCAGCTGGTTTTCCACTTCTTTGGGGACCACTTTGCGCTCAAGCTGGACGATCTGGTCGATCCGGGGCTGCTTTCGAAGGATCGGGTTTACCGGCATGTGGAAATCCGGTGTATGTCCCTGCTGCGGTTCAACATGCTGCACGCGAAGCGGCTGCGAGTGCTGGGGAGGCACGTGGTTGCCCTTACGCTGGACATTAGCGTTACGGACGGGGATCTGTTCGTCGAGATGCTGCGGAAGTTTCCGAACTTGGAGTCGTTTTCGCTGTGGACGGAATCGTTCCGGAGCGACAAACCGGCGAGGAATGCGCTGCGGAAGGTGCTGCCAGGGAGGCTGCCTTCGGTGCGGCACGTGACCATTTACTGCAACAACGCGGCGGTTCTCGATTTGATGGCCAGGTTGGCGCCGAATTTGCGCTCGCTCAACGTGACCGTTCCGGCCAAGCTGCTGTCCTCGCTGTGCCAGTGCGACCTGGCGGGGCTCGTTTCGCTGCGACTTTCGCTGGTTTTCCGGTCCAAGGCGCTGCTCTCAGAAATGGCCTCCTTCCGGCGGAACGTATTCGACACTTTCATGGCATCGCTCAAGAATTTGAAGAAGTTTTCGATCTTCATTCGCGCCAACAGCTATCCGGAGATTTCTCCGCAAATCTTCGCTTTAGCTTCCTTGGAACAGCTGGAAGTGGCCACAACCGACAGTCCAAGGCCGGTTCCCGCCTTCGACGGCATCTGGAACCTACGCAAACTCAAAGTTCTCCGCTGTTTCATCGAACGAATCGCCTACCCGCCGGAACACGACGTCAACCCGCTCGAACACCTAACCGAGCTCAACCTGGCCAAAGCGATCGTCGTGGACACCTTTCAACTAAGACGCATCTTCCCGAACGTGACCACCCTGGACATCCGGTCCTGTCAGTTGAGCGAACCCGGCCTCGAAAGCCTCTCGCTGGCATGGCCACGCCTCGAATCGCTGACGGTCCGAATCGCCCCCGTCGAAATAGATTCCCTAGTTGTGCTGCACCGGTTCGCGAAACTGCGCCAACTCACGCTGCTCAACAACTACATCAGTGACCGGGAGGACCTCGCCGTACTGGACACGGTGCTGGCCATCGGTACGCTGGAGGAATTGCGTGTCGAAGGAAAGTGGGACGGCGCTCCCGGCGGGTTGAATCCGACCTGTCGGGTTTTTCGGAACGGGGAGGTCGTTGCCCGGGAAGAGCTGCCGCTGGGACGGCACGGCTTTTTGGAACTTTATACGCTGAAGGGTGACTGTGACGAAGATTAGATTGGTTACGAATAAGCGAAAACGCTCATTCGGAATGATTCTTTAGGATTCTTTTTTTGTGTAAAAAGTAAGGTAATATTTTGGATACCTTTTATTGAATTAATAAAATGAGGTTTATTTAGCTGGCTCGATATAGTAAATGACGCACCCAACACCAATGCAATCATAAATCGAAGCGTTCGGTACGGTAAGTCCACGCATCCTTCCTCCCCTGTAGATTCTGTGAAAGGTGATCAGTTCTCAGAATCCTCTCTGCGGTAAACACAACGTAGTAGGGCTGGCCAATTAATTTTTTTCAATACATTTTAGGGCGTACTGCAATTCTAAAGTTTTTTAATAGGTCCTATAAACATATGAAACACAACAGCTTATAGGACCTTTTTAAAAAAAACTCTAGAATTATTAATAATGACAAGAAAAGTGGCGTAATCTAACGCTAAGATTTTACACCATGCTTTCATCGGACTGGCTGCGTTTGTGCTAGGTTAGATTATGTTTTGATTTTTTTAATTAAAATTTTGGGTTTTTTATCAGACATTTTTAAGGTTGAAATTTTATTCTGATTTTTTTCTGTTTCTATAGAAACCATATGGTTTTAAGTTTTGTACCTTAAAGACTAGTATGCTGATCGGAAGGAAAGGGGTCAAGAAACAGCTTTACGAACAGCAGAACAAAGGAGAGAGAGCGATTTCTTGGGGCTTTTCTTCACCCTCTCTGACTTGCTTGCGCTGCCGCTGCTGTCTATTTGATTTTTTTCTTGACCGGTTCCTTCCGAAGTGCGTATACCGCTTAAAGCCGGAACCGGTCAAGAAAAAATTCAAATGGGCAGCAGCGGCAGCGCAAGCAAGTCAGAGAGGGTGAAGAAAAGCCCCAAGAAATCGCTCCCTCTCCTTTGTTCTGCTGTTCGTAAAGCTGTTTCTTGACCCCTTTCCTTCCGATCTCCATACTAGCCTTAAGGGAAAAAACATGTAAATCGGCAAAAATATCAAGGATTAATATAGGCATTCACTTGAAAACATCTTATTATTTTTTTCAGGGCACTTAAATATACCATTTCAACTACAGTTCAGACTCGATTATCTAAAGGTTTGTATGGGAGTTCGGATAATGGGATCACAACAAAAAAAAATGTTTCGTGATTTTACATTTTTAACATCAAATTCGAGTTCTGCGACCCCGTTTTAGTCAAATTTGCACGGTTGATTGCCTTAAAAATTACCAAATGCAATTTGTCAGTATTTCGTAACCGCCATTCTGGCCGCCATCTTGGATTTAAAAATTCTAAATAATTATGTTCCACCAGTGCGAGCGGATGGTTGTGTTTGTGTGCAAAGTGAAAAAAAAAAAATCAAGATTGAGTGAAGGGACGCGCTGTAGTAATAAAACAAGACGTTGGAAATTATTTATATTAATCGGTTAGTTATTGTGTGCATAAAGCCTTTTCTTCATCATCGCTGATTGGAAGGCACGTTAGGTTTATCGCGTAACAAAATTTTTTGATTCAGAAAGAACGTTGTGTGGTGCGTGAGTTTTTTTTTGGGTTTAAAAAGACCTTCCCATAACTCCGTATCTCGTCGGGTTTTTGTGTGTTAAGCCCTCTCCATAGCATCGTAGCTCGAGAGGCATCGAAACGATCGAGATTTCTCGATAGTAGATTGAGATCATTCGATCGTAATTTCTCGATCTACCATCGACAAATTACGACAGAGGATCGAGAAAATCTCGATACGGGTTCGAAGCTCGTTTTCAAAACTTTTCAAAAAATTTCAAAAACTAAAAAAATTGAAGCTTTAAAAATTTTGAAAAAAGTTTTTTTTTTTAAATTCAATGAAAAAGTATCAGTGACGAAAGAAGACCTGCTATTTTTAGAGCATGATTATCAGGCTTGATAATCGAGTTGCTGAGAGCTGATAGTTTGATATTTTTACTATCCTGCTTGTATGCAATTTAAAATTAGTGGAAACAGAGTAATGACACTTGAATGGCGATGAATAACATAGTTTATGTTTGTTTAGTTCATCGAGAGGTACTAGAAACTCAATGATTGGCTTAGGAAACGCAAGTTTGCATTCTAGGTATTAAAAAGCTTTAAAAAAAGAGGTGGAGAGTGGAATTTTTGGTCCTATATCCATTTTAACCAATGAGCAGTTCTCTACGGAATCGGTCTTTATTCTTTAATTTTAATTTTTGAATTTTTTAATCCCGCTGAAACTTTTTTGGTGCCTTCGGTATGCCCAAAGCAGCCATTTTGCATCATTGGTTTGTCCATATAATTTTCCATACAAATTTGGCAGCTGTCCATACAAAAATGATGAATGAAAATTCAAAAATCTGTATCTTTTGAAGGAATTTTTTGATCGATTTGGTGTCTTCGGCAAAGTTGTAGGTATGGATATGGACTACACAAAAAAAAATGATGCACGGTAAACAAAAATTGCGATTTTTTATTACACTTTTTGTCACTAAAACTTGATTTGCAAAAAATACTATTTTATTTTATTTTTTTGATATGTTTTAGAGGACATTAAATGTCAACTTTTCAGAAATTTACAGGATGGGCAAAAAATCTTTGACCGAATTATGAAATATTGGTCGCAAAAATTTTTCAATTTCATTTTTAGATGTAAAATTGAATTTTCAATCAAAAAGTACTTCAGTGAAATTTTGATAAATTGCACCGTTTTCAAGTTATAGCCAATTTTATATAACTTTTTTCAAAATAGTCGCAGTTATTGATTTTTTTTTTTAAATAGTGCCCATGTTTGCCCACTTTTGAAAAAATATTTTTGAAAAGCAGAGTAAATTTTCTGTAATTTGCTTTTTTGAACTTTGTTGATACGACCCTAAGTTGCTGCGATATTGCCATGCAAAGGTTTAAAAACAGGAAAATTGATGTTTTCTAAGTCTCACCCAAACAACCCACCATTTTCTAGTGTTGATATCCCAGCAACTAATGGTCCGACTTACAATGTTAAAATATGAAACATTCGTGAAATTTTCCGATCTTTTCGAAAAAAATATTCACAAAAAAATTAAATCAAGACTAACATATCAAAAGAGCGTAATATTGAATGTTAGGTCTTTTTAAAATGTTAGTCTTGATTTAAAAATTTTGAAATTTTTTTTCGAAAAGATCACGAATGTTTCATATTTTAACATTGTAAATCGGACCATTAGTTGCTGAGATATCGACATTCGAAAATGGTGGGTTGTTTGGGTGAGACTTAGAAAACATCAATTTTCCTGTTTTTTAAACCTTTGCATGGCAATATCTCAGCAACTTAGGGTCGTATCAACAAAGTTCAAAAAAGCAAAATACAAGGCAAAATATAGAGAATTTTCTCAGCTTTCCAAATTATTTTTTTCAAAGGTGAGCAAACATGGGCACTGTTTTAAAAAAATCAATAACTGCGACTATTTTGAAAAAAGTTATATACATGGTGTCGATCTAAATCCCAAAATAAAATTCCCTGACTTTTCCCTGACCTCTCCAGACCACCATTTTTTTTTATTTTCTATTTTTTTACTAACATATTGTTTGGAGCGTTTTTATGGTTTCATGCATTTTCCTTTTCGAATATTGGAAATTTAAGATATTGAAAAAAATCTATGCCTTTTTTATTTTATTTTTTTAACGATGCAAAAACTCAAAAACTTGTTTTTATTTTGTCAATCATTTTTTTCTAATCGAAAATCCAAAATGAGCAACCATAAAATTGTCCTATGTTTTTTTATCTCGTGATGCCATTTTATATGTTGCCCTTTACCAAAAAATCTAGAGTGTTTTTTTTTTTTTTTTTGAATGGGTCCTTTAAACATATGAAACACAATAGCTTACAGGATCTTTAAAAAACTCTTAAAATAATTAATAATTACAAATGTTGCAAATTTCAAATTGCGATTAGTTAGTTTCACTTCATTTCCAAAAGAAAATTTAAAGTTAAAAGTTTAAAAAAAAAAACAATTGAAAATTTTAATTAAGTAAGAAGTCATGTTTAATTTTTAAAATGAGTTCTGGCAACGCTGCCTTGTGGACCGGTCACGTTTGCTTCGCGTCGCGTGTTTTTCTTTGGAAATTGTGTTAATTTTTGTAGTATTTTCTCATTATTTCAATTGATGACCGATTGTAGAGCCACCATATTACAAATTGCAAGGTGTTTTTGTTAAATTTGGGGAATTATTCGAGTTTTTCGTGATTTTTCTTTTTGCTGATGGAAGAAGGGGATCGTGCTACGCCACCCGGACGATTGAAATTTGACAGCAGCAGCGAAAAGTGGTCAGGTGCTTTGCATGTGTGCGTGTGGATGTGAGTGGCAAGTTCCACAGATAAAGAGAGGAGACTTTTTAGTTTGAGTCCATGCAATGGATCGTAATGAGAATTTGTTTTTTAACACTAAGTTCGGGCAAGTCCAGGATGTTGTTTGTGGTGCGGTTCAGCATACAACGCGCTTGCTTTGGTGGTGGTGCGGTGACGCGCGATCGGATCCGGCACGTCGCGAATTGCTCGTAGCTTTGGTTCGAGGATGACTTGTGTGCGTGTGAGTAGCAGGCCCGCTTCAAAGTGAAAATTATGTCAGAGAGGCGGAAATCAAAAAGGGACACCGAGAGATCTGTTGCCACTAGGAGCCCGCATAGTCAACAACCATACAGTCACCATTTGTCGAATGATTTTTCCTAAATGATCTTAATAATACACCAAATAGGGTGCAACCGTACATTTTCCATTCCCCAAACAATCCTACAATTTATTAAATAGGTCGTTAGGTAATGTTACAATACATTTTTACAAGGGATTTTTTTCGTGGATCATAGTCATACCCTACCCCAAACTGTTCAATTCTTATTTTATGTGAACCGTACCACAAATTAATAAAATATGATTTTAAATGGTGAACTGCTTTACCGACACTTACCGACACCATTTGAAAAGGGAGGAGCCAAAAAATAAACTTTACAAATGTTCTGGGAACTATGGATTTAACGGGAATGGTAAGTATATGATTATTAATGGTGAGCGTTTTTTTTTGTAATGTCCGGGATTTGTTACCGCTTGATGATGATGTCTCCTGTTGATTCTTCCGTGGTGCTGCCGCCTTATCTAATTGAGCTATCTCTGTTACATTACGTTTGGCGGTTTAAAATGCATTTTATTATGAAATGTGGCCTCAAAATTTATCATAAATATATCGTAACATGTATGGTAGAACCATACAAATAAATTATAGACCAATCACATGGCGAACAGTTATCGTTCTGATAATGGTCAATCAATTGATTAAATTATTTGGACTTATAAAAATTATCACGAAAATAAATTAGCTTTACATACAAACTATATGGCAAACAGGTATATCGTTCCATGAATTGTTGAACAATGGTTTGAATTGTTGGGACTTAGGAAAATTTTCGCTGAATTCAGGTATATCGTTCCATGAATTGTTGAACAATGGTTTGAATTGTTGGGACTTAGGAAAATTTTCGCTGAATTCAGGTATATCGTTCCATGAATTGTTAATGTATTATTTGAATTATTCGGACTTAGGATTTTTTTTGCTGTAGTTCAATTGGCTCAATCATACAATACCTGTTTCAAATAATCCTAAGCGTTTGGCGAACAGTTATATCGTTCCATGAATTGTTGTACAATTGTTTGGATTATTGGGACTTAAGAGTTTTTCGCTGAGCTTCAAGTTGGAAATACTACGTCGGCTATGGTACCCTTATGTTTTAACAATAGCTGTTCCGAAAAATCCTTACCATATGGCGAAAAGTTATATTTCTCCATGAATTGTTGAACAATTGTTTGAATCATCGGGACTTAAGAAAATTTTTGCTAAAATTCATTTTTGGCTCAATCATACAAAAACTGTTTGAAATAATACCAAACATATCGATGCCAACATTTCAAAAAGCATCATGTACAAACCATGCGTTTTGAGAAAAACGCATTTGAATGTTGAGCATCCATTTTCAATTACCATTTTTATATAAAAGCAAAATAAGATGTTCTAATGATAGCAAACGATGAAAAACGTTGCTTTTGTTGATACTTGATCATCCATATTCAATAAAACATTATTTCCGTAATTTTGTTTGAGAAAAACAAACATAACTTCTTTTGAAATCACCAACGTCGATATCACCCTGCTGTCACTGAGGGGGGCGCTTTGTTATGATTCGTTTTTCTTCGCCGAATGTACATGGCGCTTTTTTCATGTTGCTTTTTTTTCGTCACGAGGTTTATGTAGCCTTTTGTTTGACAGGTTGATAGGGCTATATAAACAGGGACTGCTGATGCCAGAGATTTTGTTTATGTTACTTTATTTAAAATCATGATTAAACAGACTTTACTGAAGTAACTTTTGCTCATTTTTGGTGGAGAGGTAGCTTATTAGAAGTACTTTCAGAATATACAATAACCCAGAAAGTGTCAAAATGTACATGATGCCTTTTGAAATGTTACCGTCGATATGAGGAATAATCATATCGTACCATTAATTGTTGTGCAATTGTTTCAATTATTAGGACTTAGGAAATTTAGGAAATTTTCTGCTTAAGTTTCTTTGACTAAATCATACCGAGTATCATAACTTTTATCATACCGGCTACAGTACTATTATGTTCTAACAATAGCTGTTTCGAACCATCCTAATCGTATGACGAATAGATACCGTTCATTAAATTGTAGGAAAAAAAATCAACCATTCGAATATGTCAAGATAAGTGTAACAATTCGGGAAATAGTACCATTTTAATTTTGTTATATGGTCGTGACATTATATCAACAATATCACAAATGGTAACCATACCAGAAATAATTTTCTTATGATTTCGACAGTTTCACCTTTGGTATTTGATTATGCGGGAGGCCAGAATGCTGGATGCGTTTGCCTGCTGAGATCAACCGAAGGCGAATTTGGTGAGTTCGTTTCATGTTGGTTGCTTTGCGCGTGTGTGAGTGAGATTGGGATGAACGACAGAAGCTTCTGCAGTGTATGACGTTTGTGGATCAGGTGGATCCGGAAATTTCAACAGAAGGGTTGCCATAGGGTCACTGCTGCAGACTTTTTGGAATTAAATGTGTTTGTAGCTATCAAAATTTTACCTCCGCGGATTTTTGTACGGCGGTTAACTTTCTAATTTATTCCTAATCTCCAAGCGTAGATTTTAATTTGCTTCGGGTTTGGTGATGGATCCAAATAATGCACATGGAGTAGGGGGTTGTTTTTACTGTACTGCTGAAGCTAAAATCCTTGGTGAGGACTTTCGATTAAAATTGCTTCATTTTTTTTTTCAAAATATAAATATGCTGATTAATCCCATGACACAAAATAAATTAAATGTTAACTAATTATGCTTTTTCAATCGGTCGTTTAAATTAACTTCTAACTCTTACATTTAAATAAAACAAATAAATAAATAATCAAGATCTACTCCGCATCGCTGTAAGAGTTTAAAATCAAGATTGAAATGATGTGATAAATCATTTATAACCTCGTATTTCGCTTAAACACATCAAAATTTAAAAGAACATATAAACTTCTCTTTACTCTTACAGTTGGTAGCTTGAGTTTAACAACAGACAAGTTAAAACTGTGTTTGATCAGCATTGCTTTCACCAGAGAAAATGGTTGGTTTAGTAATACTACAGTCGATTTAATCGTGCACGGCTTCGTCGCGTTGTTTCTGCCGTGGTTTAAAATATGAAAAATATAAATCATGCATCTTTTACACTATACAGTCACAAGTATATGTTTAACAATAAAAAACTAACTCTACTTGATTCGCCCGCAATACCTTTCGGGGTATATCCTAGGGCTCTACCTCTCCTACTAACATTGAGTCCAAAACCACCCTACAAACATCTATACCACTAAGGTGACGCAGGGATCCTTGCGCACTTTAGATAGGTGTTTACTAACATTCCTTCCGTTCCCCAAAGGATAGCTTGGACCCGGCGAGGACCCCCTTATGCCCTGGGCTGTATTACACACTCATCAAAAGATGAAGACATGGTATCTCCCGTGTTGGATTATTGTTCCGGATGAGGGTCTAACACAACCAGACCAAACAGAGGGATAAGCGTTGTGGAGCCATCCGTGGATAGGGCGTCCTAAAATGCTAATGCTAAGTCATGTTTAATTTTAAAATTGTTGCCTTTTGCAAAATTTTCAAACGAATTAGGCCGATGTCATTTTTGATTGCGTTTTTATAAAAAAAAACTAAAGGTTCTGGGACATAAACATAAAAAAAATATGTAATTTTGTAGAACCTTGAGAAAGATTAAAACAAAACTGAAAAACTAAGAAAAATATACACTTAAATGTAAATTATTCAAGTACATGTTTACGGTTTTAAAAAAGATCTAGGTATTTTTCAACAATGATTGTATTTAAAGTTAACGGTTTTCTGGATATTTGAAGAAAACATCTTCTTGTATAATTTTACAAAAAAATATATTTGCCATAAAATTAAAAAAAAAAATGGTTTCAACCTTGACCAGAGCCTACAGAAACAAAATACAACCTGCTCGAGCATTTCAAATAGTCATTATTTATCAAACTTAGATATTTGGGTGTTTTGGAACAGAATCCAAATTTAAGCTCGATCTGACCACGGGAACTCCTCCATGTAACCACTTGAATATTGTTTGGGAAAAATATGTGAAATGTAGTTGTACAAGTTTCACAATAAATTCAATTTTGTAATCTCAGATCGCAAAATCTTGAAACGCTGAAAATGTATTTTTTCTATGATTAGGTAAACTAGAGGAAAAAGCCAAAACAAACATTTTCAACATTTAGAAATTTAGATCTAAAAACTGAATGAAATCTTAAAAAAAAATAAATTTGTAATAAATTCTCGATCTTGAGGTTTTAAATTTACGATACAGTTCAAACTCGATGATCTTACCAAAGCGTCACTTAGAAAAATCGAAGCGAATTTTCCTACATCTTTTTCTCAAAATTTCTCTAACCGAAAAATAACTCCAAAAACACTTCAAATTTTATCAGGTTTTCTGTAATCTAAGATGGTAACAAAAATGGCAGCATTCAAGAACCTAGGAATTTAAGAATTTAAGAATTTAAGAATTTAAGAATTTAAGAATTTAAGAATTTAAGAATTTAAGAATTTAAGAATTTAAGAATTTAAGAATTTAAGAATATATGAATTTAAGAATTTAAAAATAATATTTTTTTGTTCTCTTGATTGTTTTTATTTGATTTTTTATTTCTGAATATTGATATCTTTGATTTTTGTTTTCAGATTTATTTAATTTTGATTTAAAAATTTCGGATCTTTTAATTTCTTTTTTAATATGAATTAATTTTTTTTTGGGTTTTTTAATACTATTTTTCATCGATTCACCCTTCAAATGTACGCATTGTCCTTAGTATGCTATGACGGCTAGGAGAAAATTACGACGCCCCATTTCAGACGGTGAACACGTGGCAGAGCATCTACTCGAGTTTTGGCTCAGAAACATTCTTTTAAGTACTAGAATTATAATTATTGATGTTCCTGGAAGAATTTCAACTATTCTAAATAAAGTAAAATGATGATTTTGTGTTAATAATGCAATCGATGCCTCTCCACGTGTTCACCGTCTCATATGGGGCGTCGTGGTTTCCACCTAGCCGTCATAGCATACTAAGGAAATGCGATGCTTTTAAAGGATGAATCTTTGGTTTTGGAGACACCGGACGTCGATCCAATGCGCACCTTGGGGACAGAATGGACAAGCCTAATTCCTTCTGGAACTTGTTCATTGGACCATCCCCTACACACCTGTCTTTATTCCGAGTGAATCCATGTTGTCCCCAGACCTGTAGGAACGATTGAACGAAAAGCACAAAAATCCCATAGTAATTTCCATGTAAACTTTGAACCGCTGGGGACAGGCCAATTCTCAACCAAATGGGCTGATATTTGGCATAAGAGTCCCTATGGGTATCCTCTACTAGGGGAACCTCGGTTTGCCTGATTCTGAGAACATTTGGTTTTTGATGAAACACCCTAATATCCAAAAAATTCAAATTCAAATTCCTTCAAAAGATATAGATTTTTGAATTTTCACATATCATTTTTGTATGGACAGCTGTCAAATTTGTATGGAAAATTATATGAGCAGAACTAATGATGCAAAATGGCTTCTTTGGGCATACCGAAGGAACCAAAAAAGTTTCAGCCGGATTAAAAAATACAGAAAAAATCGAATGACCGAAATCTTAGAGAATTGTTCCAATTTCCGTATTTTTTGAAGTTGAATATTTTTTTATTTTCTGGATTTTTAAAATTCAATATTGTTGTTTATTTGTTCTTGACATTTTAGAGCAAAAAGCTTTTAAAATTTATTTTTTTTAAATAAAGAAATAACGTTTTTTCAAATTCTCAAAATAAGATTTTTTTTAATTCCAGAATTTTTAAAGTTTTGAAGGTGTGTTAATATTTCAAAATTGTTTGCAGAAAATTCAAATTTGTATTATTTAGTTATAACTTATAAGTCCTTAGTTTTAAGCATTTAGAGTTTCCAAATAAAATATGTAAATAAGGGAGCATTCTTTTACTACATAACGCAAAAAATAAATAAATTTTAGAGTGTATTCTTTGTGCACGGACTTACATCCAGACACACTCACAGACATTTGTTCAGAATTTGATTCTGAAGGAGCTATTACACTACGGCAAACAAACAAACAAACTCGCACTTTTGAGTTTGCCTGCTTTGTTTGTTTGCCTGGATTTGTTTGTACAAACGTCAGGTAAACTGTCAAACACGAAAAAGTGCGAGTTTGTTTGTTTGCGGTAGTGTAATGGCTCGTTGAGTCGATATGTATACGTGAAGGTGCGTCAAGGAGGTCAGTTCATTTTACGAGTGATTTTATAGCCTTTCCTCATTGAGGTGAGGAAGGTAAAAAGCAAGGCATTTCTCAACGAAATCAAAACACCTTCCTCGTTGGTTTTTAATCGTTTTAATAGTGTACATTTAGCTCCAATAGTTCTACCTTCATCTAGTGCCAGACTGCTGCTGCTTCATTCCACGCTTAATCGTTAACGGTTAATAATTATGACAATGTGTTACTTTAAAAACGCGACCTGCTCCTCCTCCCCGTCCTTAAGCCTTACCGCTGGCGGCCTTCTCGCGGGCCTTCTTGCCCTCGACCAGACCGAGCCGTTCCTTCTCGGAGAGCTGATTCAGCACCTTCGTCACGACTCCCGTTCCGAGCGTAATGTGGCCATCCCGAAGCGTGAACCGTTGGCCCTGCTCCAGCACCATGGGCCTCATTAGCCGGAGCTGCAGCTTGGCGTCCTCGCCGGGCATGATCATTTCCTTGCCGGGGATTTGAACCTGGGTGGCGCAATCCCACGTACGGGAGAACATCTGCAGCTGGATGAAGCTGGTGAACGGTTTGTGGCGACCGCCTTCTTCTTTTGAGAGAATGTAGACTTGGGCTTCGAAGTTGTCGTTGGCTTTGACCGTTCCGGGCTTGCACATGACCATGCCACGCTTGATGTCGTCGCGCTTGATGCCGCGGACGAGCGCGCCCAGCTGGTCACCGGCGTGCGCTTCCTCGAGGATCTTGTGGAACATTTCGATTCCGGTGATGGTCGATTTGATGACCTTGTTGTAACCGACAAACTCGCACTCCTGGCCCTTCTTCAGCGTGCCACGCTCTAACCTTCCCGTCACGACGGTCCCACGTCCGGGAATGCTGTGCACCGACTCCACCGGCAACAGGAACGGCTTGTCCAGGTCACGCGTCGGCGTCGGCACGTACTTGTCCACCTCCGCAAGCAGCTTCATCACGGCTTCCGCGCCAATTTCCGGACTCTTGCCCTCCAACGCGCACAGCGCCGAACCCTTGATGATCGGAACGTTGTCCCCGTCGAAGCCCATCTCGCTCATCAACTCCCGAATCTCCATCTCGACCAGCTCCACCATCTCGGCGTCCGCCGCGTCCACTTTGTTGATGAACACCACGATGTGATTGACCCCAATCTGCTTGGCCAGCAGCAAATGCTCCCGCGTCTGCGGCATAGCACCGTCCGTCGCGGCCACCACCAGGATCGCTCCGTCCATCTGGGCCGTTCCGGTGATCATGTTCTTGATGTAATCCGCATGCCCCGGACAATCCGTATGTCCATAATGCCGATTCTCCGTCTGGTACTCAATGTGGGCGACGTTAATCGTAATACCGCGCGCCTTCTCCTCCGGCGCGTTGTCAATGTCGGCGTACTTCTTGCTCTCGGCCAGGTCCTGATCGGCCAGCACCTTCGTAATCGCCGCCGTCAGGGTCGTCTTGCCGTGGTCAACATGTCCGATCGTGCCGACGTTGCAGTGCGGCTTGTCCCGCTTGAAGACCTGCTTCTCGGCGTAGAACCGCTGCTGCTGGAAGCCCACGGCCGCCGGCCGGAACGCCGCCCCGTTCGTCAGCAGAATCTGCGCCAGCGGCTTGCGGGCCACTGTTGCGGGAGAATGATTACAACATTAACCTCACTTTTTCTTGTTGTGAACCGCCCGGTGGCGGAGTCCGCGTTGAAAACAACTTACCGGGGTTGAAAAAGGTGCGCAGCGCGACGTAGCCGGACATTGTGAGTTCGATTTGCACTGTTTTCACGCTAATTCACCACGAAAAGTGCACTTTTTCGCTGCGAAAACACGGGAGTGAAAAAGTTCTTGATTTTTCTTGCGCAAGACCTCACGCACGGACTGTCCAAGTGTGACTTTGACGTTTTGTTTTGGGTCGAAAGCGACGACAGGGGGTTTTGTTAGCGGAGGTCGAACGAACTTTTGATCGTCGAATCAAACTCGCGCTAGACGTGTGATGTTTGTGACGCTCACCGTGTTGTGACAGTTTGCTCAGCGCCAACGCCAGACATTTTGGGAAATTTTGTTTGAGTGGTGAAAATTTATGATTTTAACTTAATATAAACCGTTTTCTGAGTATTTTCCAGTAAATAAGCTTACCCTCTTGCAGAGGGTTAAAAAATCTACAAAGGTACGTAACAAATTCTTGGTTTATCTTAAGAAAAAGTGAAATAACTTGAAAGCGTCCCGCTTTGTTTACAAACTTTCAGAAGGGTCGGAATTTTTGCGCAAAAATGCACCGTCGCGGAGGAAAACGCATCCGGATGGACGAACCGCCCCCGGATTTCGACGAACCGATCGAGCCACCGTACCACAGGTTAGTTCTAATCAAAATGTGTAATTTTGCGTGATTTGACCTACTTTCCCTTGTTTCAGTGAGCCCCACAACGAGAGTTGGTCTTCCGGCGGAGCCGGAGAGGGTCCATCGGAGGAACATCACCCGGAGGAGGGTGGTTCCGCTGTTGCTGTTGCAGCTGGTCCGCAACCGACGGGGGGTGGCCGCGTCGGTCGTATGACTCGGCTGAGGGCGCGGGGTGGAGTTCCGTTGAAGGCGCCGATCATCGACGAGGACGATGACGATATCTTTTTCGGGGCGGGGAGGTTCGAGCAGCGGCAGGAGTTGCAGAAGAAGAGGAAGGCGCCGCGGAAGGCACGCGGGGAGGGAGGCACGCCGAAGGAGCCCAAGGAGAAGCGGGTTTATCACGAGGCGGATGATCGGGTCGTGGTGACGGACCGGGAGAGCACCATGGACGAGAACAGTTTGTACTACATTTTGAGGCATTCCAAGTCGGCGATTACGGGCATTGTGGACGATTGGATCGAGAGTTACAAGCTGGACAAGGATTCGGCGCTGATTGCGTTGATGAACTTTTTCGTGCACGCGAGCGGTTGCAAAGGGAAGATTACGGCGGAGATGCAGCAGACCATGGAGCACACGGCGATCATCCGGAAGATGACGGAGGAGTTCGATGAGGACAGCCACGAATATCCGCTGATTATGCCTGGGCAGCAGTGGAAGAAGTTCAAGATGAATTTCTGTGACTTTGTGCAGACGCTGGTGAAGCAGTGCCAGTACTCGATCATCTACGACCAGTTCCTGATGGACAACGTCATCTCACTGCTGACCGGTCTGTCCGATTCGCAGGTTCGTGCGTTCCGTCACACGGCCACCCTCGCCGCGATGAAGCTGATGACCGCCCTCGTGGACGTTGCGCTGCTCGTGTCGGTCAACTTTGACAACGCCGCCCGCCAGTACGACGCCGAACGGTTGAAGCCCCGTGACAAGCGAGCCCCGGACCGCCTGGAATCCCTAATGGCCAAGCGAACCGAGCTGGAGGAGAACATGGACGAAATCAAGAACATGCTCACGTACATGTTCAAGTCGGTGTTTGTGCACCGCTATCGGGACACGCTGCCGGAGATTCGCGCCATCTGCATGTCGGAGATCGGCATTTGGATGCAGAAGTTTTCGCAGAACTTCCTGGACGATTCGTACCTCAAGTACATCGGCTGGACGCTGCACGACAAGGTCGGTGAGGTGCGGCTGCGCTGTCTGCAGGCGCTGCTGCCGCTGTACGAGAACGAGGAGTTGAAGGGCAAGCTGGAGCTGTTTACGTCCAAGTTTAAGGACCGCATCGTGGCGATGACGCTGGACAAGGAGTTCGAGGCGGCCGTGCACGCGGTCAAGCTGGTGATTAACATTTTGAAGTGAGTATTCTTAATCGACTTTTAACAATTATTTGACCATTGTTTGATTTACTGCCGTTTTGCGCGAGGTTTGCTCGTTGGACTCTAGTGACATGAGACAATTATGCGTGAAACGACAGTGTACTACTTTCAAAAGTAAATATATTCAAATATATAATTAAAACACTTACAAATTTCCCGTATTAAAAATATATAATTCGGAAAGATAAAAATCACACTCAATATTGAAAGATTTACTGCTGATTTGCACTGTATTTTATGATAATTTTAGCACCAAAGTGTGAGTGTTGGTTCAAACTAAAAATCTCAAAATATAGATTTAAAAAAAAAATGAAAGTGGCTGCCCTTTTCATCAAACTTTATTTTTTTAACACTGAGAGTTAAAATAATAGTTTCCAAAATTTCGTCATTTGAAAAGGCGACACAATTTAAAAAACTGTGTTTTTCTGTGTCCCTTTTTTTTCTGAAAAGTCCTAATCTTATTCAACATCCTTGCTCAAGACACCACATCGTTCAGAAAATAACCTTCTCAAGATAATTAGATTTCAAATAGTCGCATGCCTATTTTGTATGACAAATTGCCAAATTTGCATGGAGTCTTGATGGAAAAACTAATAAAACTAATTCAATAAATCCTCTACAACCCAACCCTGCCTCTAGACGGGCTTCGATTAAAAAAAATCGCCAAAAAACCATTTTCAGCCTATTTTTGATCTTTAAAAAGCGTTGGAAAGAAGAACTCTTAAAAATATTAGAAAATTTAGGTTTGGAAGTTTGACTTATTTTATGTAACTTTGGCAATGTTTTTAAAAATGTATTTTTTTGTGGGGTCAACTTTGGCTGTGTTTTTTTACTAACATTTTCTGTATTTTGAATAAAAAAAATATACTGTAATTTTTTTTTTAAATTTTAATGATATTGGTGCAGAAAATGTGAAAAACAAGCAAAAAATTTCAAAAGTTTCTTTAAAAACATGAAAAAATTGGCAAGGCAAAATGTAATGATAGGTAAAATAGGACAAAACTGGAGTTTTTTTTTTTTTGAAAATGTCCAATAAACCAAATTTCCAGTTTTTGCTTGTTGGGTGTTTTTGAAACCGCCTTGAGTCAGGAGTATTTAAAAACACCCAAAAAAAATCTGAAAATTTGGTTTATTGGACATTTAAAAAAAACTCCAGAAATACTATCAAAAACATAAATAAACTAAACAAGATAAATGCTAATTAAACTACTAAAAATAAAACAAGAAAAACATAAAACAAGAGAAAAAAAAGTTTTCCGTAAAAAAAAATTGTTCAAAATACCCTACTAAACATAGAAAAAAAAATATTCAAAATACCCTACTAAACATAGAAAAATCAAATTAAAAAAAAAAATAATTGGGCAGTAGAGGGTTAAATAAAAGTAATACAAAATTGAAAATTACAAAAATTAAGTTGTGATAATATTGTTTTTTTTTTGCAAATATAATTTTGTAAAAATCCGAGGAAAATTTGCTCCGAAGAAACTGATACATTATTAATGACATTATTGATGAACAAGGTACATTTTCTAAACAATCTGATTTTTTGAAAATTGAGGGTTTAGTGTAAATAAAATTGTTAATGAAAAACATAAGATATATTTAAACTACTTGTTCGCTAACTGGGCTGATCGAAAAATGACAAGATATATCGATGCATTACATTTTCTTAACAAAAAATAAAAATTAATGTAACTCAACGATAGCAAAATCTTTTAAAATTATAAACATGCAATTTTATGAAAACTTTAAAGTTATTTTTGGCATTTATTTTTGCATTCACTGACCCCTCGATCGTTTTGCTTCATTTTTACTTTTGACGTTTGTTTGTTTTTTCGCTCAGTTAACAACACCCAGCTACCGAACAAGTACTATATAAAAATAAGCTTTCCGATTAGTTTTCAAGTTTGTTAGTTTGGCAACACTGTTTTGAGATATCTAAACCCAAATGAAATTTATTGCTGACCCTGTACTCTTTGCAGCCCAGTCAACAAACAACGCATAGCTGTGATAATTAAATAAATTAAAAACATTAATTCTTTAAAATTTTATTATTTATCAAGCAATACTTTAAACCCCCGGTGTTTTGACATTTTTTAGTTTGTTCCCCTTTGACTTTGTCAAACCATAAGTTACGAATTGTCGCTTTTTACACGGCGTGCAAGGTATGTAGATTAAATAAGGTAAACATTTAGTGATTTTCAGAAAAGTGAAAATTTTACCGTTTTCCGGATCAATTTAACTACTAAACTAAAATGAAAAACGCCAAAAAAATAATTTTCAAAAAATAAAATTCATTTCAAAGCGTTTTTTGGCTTAACAACCTTACAGAAAAAATCCGGTGAAATTTGCTTTGGAAACGATCAATACAAGATCTAATGTTTTGATAGCTGGAAACCCCGCCTTACCTTATCTAAACTAAATGCCTTGCACGGCGTGAGCGAAACAATTGGTTTTGGTAGTGTGTGTGAGCACCGTGTTAAGAGGGGGTCAAACTAAAAAAGAACCCCGATGATTTGACATCAATAATTGTCAAATTATTGAGGTTTTAGTGTAATTCGGAATTATAAAATGAAACGTTCGTTTAAAAATCTTAATTTTAAGATTTTAATTATATTGAAAAAAAAATATAAAAAAGCAAATCAAAAATTATAAAACATTTCTATACAAAAAATACAAAAATCCTAAATAATTAAAAATAAAAATAAAAAGAAAAATTGTACAAAAAAATCAAAAAACTTAAATATTTTTTTTGTTGTTTTCCTTTCCCTTTTAAATTTCTAAAGTTTCATTGATTTTTTGTTTATTTTTGTAGATTTTTTTGATATTTTGTAATTTTTTAAATGATTCAAAGTGTTTGAATGTTTATTTTTCGAATATTAACAACATTAACTTACAGTATTTTTTACACATTCTTAGTGAAAAATAAAAAGATCAGAACATTCAAAAATTAATGCTCCATCATTCAAAATTCAAATTTCAAAATTTCGAAACTTTTTTTTATATTTTTTCTAGTTTTTTAATCAAAATGTTTAAAATTCAGGCTTAATTTTTTTCGAATTTTTAAAATCGTAATTTAAAAAATCTGAAATTTCTAAATTCAGAATTTTAAAAATCTGAAATTCAAAACTCAAAAATAAAAATCAAAATTTAAAAAAAAACAAAATTTGAAAACTAAAAAATATTAAATTTAAAACAATTTTGAAAACAAAAATAAAACGGAAATCTCAAAAATCTCAAATAAAATTTAAAATCTTAAATTCTTAAATTCTTAAATTTTTAAATTCTTAAATTCTTAAATTCTTAAATTCTTAAATTCTTAAATTCTTAAATTCTTAAATTCTTAAATTCTTAAATTCTTAAATTCTTAAATTCTTAAATTCTTAAATTCTTAAATTCTTAAATTCTTAAATTCTTAAATTCTTAAATTCTTAAATTCTTAAATTCTTAAATTCTTAAATTCTTAAATTCTTAAATTCTTAAATTCTTAAATTCTTAAATTCTTAAATTCTTAAATTCTTAAATTCTTAAATTCTTAAATTCTTAAATTCTTAAATTCTTAAATTCTTAAATTCTTAAATTCTTAAATTCTTAAATTCTTAAATTCTTAAATTCTTAAATTCTTAAATTCTTAAATTCTTAAATTCTTAAATTCTTAAATTCTTAAATTCTTAAATTCTTAAATTCTTAAATTCTTAAATTCTTAAATTCTTAAATTCTTAAATTCTTAAATTCTTAAATTCTTAAATTCTTCAATTCTTAAATTCTTAAATTCTTAAATTCTTAAATTCTTAAATTCTTAAATTCTTAAATTCTTAAATTCTTAAATTCTTAAATTCTTAAATTCTTAAATTCTTAAATTCTTAAATTCTTAAATTCTTAAATTCTTAAATTCTTAAATTCTTAAATTCTTAAATTCTTAAATTCTTAAATTCTTAAATTCTTAAATTCTTAAATTCTTAAATTCTTAAATTCTTAAATTCTTAAATTCTTAAATTCTTAAATTCTTAAATTCTTAAATTCTTAAATTCTTAAATTCTTAAATTCTTAAATTCTTAAATTCTTAAATTCTTAAATTCTTAAATTCTTAAATTCTTAAATCTCCGTCTAAAAGCGAAATGTAATGTTAAAATTTTTAAAAAATAAGAAATCTGGAATTCAACAATTTGAAATTTCAGAATAAGAAAAATAGAATTCTTAATTTGAAATTGTCAAAACATACAGACTCAAAAAACGTAAAAAGTACGAATTATTAAATTGAAAAATAACGAAAATATTACAATTGATTTTTGTTCATTTTTTTTTTAAGAAAGTTCTTAGGTTATCAAATTATTTGATTATTCAATTATAAAATTATTAGATTATTAAATTATTAAATTATTAAATTATTAAATCATTAAATTATTAAATTATTAAATTATTAAATTATTAAATTATTAAATTATTAAATTATTAAATTATTAAATTATTAAATTATTAAATTATTAAATTATTAAATTATTAAATTATTAAATTATTAAATTATTAAATTATTAAATTATTAAATTATTAAATTATTAAATTATTAAATTATTAAATTATTAAATTATTAAATTATTAAATTATTAAATTATTAAATTATTAAATTATTAAATTATTAAATTATTAAATTATTAAATTATTAAATTATTAAATTATTAAATTATTAAATTATTAAATTATTAAATTATTAAATTATTAAATTATTAAATTATTAAATTATTAAATTATTAAATTATTAAATTATTAAATTATTAAATTATTAAATTATTAAATTATTAAATTATTAAATTATTAAATTATTAAATTATTAAATTATTAAATTATTAAATTATTAAATTATTAAATTATTAAATTATTAAATTATTAAATTATTAAATTATTAAATTATTAAATTATTAAATTATTAAATTATTAAATTATTAAATTATTAAATTATTAAATTATTAAATTATTAAATTATTAAATTATTAAATTATTAAATTATTAAATTATTAAATTATTAAATTATTAAATTATTCAATTATTAAATTATTCAATTATTAAATCATTAAATTTTTAAATTATTTTATTATTTTTTTGCCATTTTCTTAGTTCGGATCATTTTCGGAGTCATATTTAAGATTAGAGAAATTTAGAGAAGAAAATAATAGAAATTTTGTGTTTTGTTTTCCAGAGTAAAGTTTTGGCAAGAAGTATCAAGTACTAAATCCCTAGATTTTATAATTTGTTGATTTATTTTATGGTTTTAATTTTTTTTAAATCTTTGAATTTAAATTTTTTTTTCTGAATTTGTTTTTAAAGCAACGATATTTAAAGTGTTGCAAAAAAAATGCTAATATTGTTTCAGAAATGGCAAAAAAGGTTCCATTTGGTACAGGTGGGATATGAATCCACAACTGATCAACGGTACTGATCCAAATGCTTTCTGTATTATTCTTTTTTCGTTTAAAATTTCATTCATTATGTTACTCTCTTCTATGTTTGTTGCGGTTTTTTTTATATATGGCGCGGATTGGGTTTTGGGGTCGGCGCGGATCTGGCGCGGATTTTTTCTCGTCTTTTCCGTAACAACCCTGACAGAGGAAAACTTTGTGTTTTTGACTGTTGTACTCTATTTCTGGGCTGATAAGCATTTTTTTGAAATTTTCAAGCTTGCAATATAACTAAATATTCAAATTTTGTCCACTTTTTATGTATGCATTCCAGAATTCACCAGGACATCCTGACGGACAAGGACTGCGAAATCGTGTACGAGTTGGTGTACTCGTCGCACCGTGGAGTCGCGCAGGCCGCCGCCGAGTTCCTGAACGTGCGCCTGTTCTGTCTAGACGCCGACGCCCAGGTGACGTACACGAAGCGCGGCAAGAAGCGGCTCGCCAACACCCCGCTGATCCGGGATCTGGTGCAGTTCTTCATCGAGTCGGAACTGCACGAACACGGAGCGTATTTGGTCGATTCGTTCATCGACAGCAACCCCATGGTCAAGGACTGGGAGTGTATGACGGATTTGCTGCTGGAGGAACCAGGGCCGGCGGAAGAAACCCTGGACAACAAGCAGGAATCGACGCTGATCGAGATTATGGTTAGTGCGGTGCGGCAGGCTGCCACGGGGGAACCTCCGGTGGGGCGGGGAAGCAGCCGGAAGATGACGCTGAGCGCCAAGGAGATTAAACAGGTCCAGGACGATAAGCAGAAGCTCACGGAGCACTTTATCCAGACGTTGCCACTGCTGCTGAACAAGTACAGTGCCGATAGTGAGAAGCTGACGAATCTGCTAGCGATTCCGCAGTACTTTGACCTGGAATTGTACACGACGACCAGGCAGGAGGCGAACCTGCAGGCGCTGCTGGACAAAATGACGCACATCATGTCGATCCACGTTGATCGCGAAGTGCTGGAGACTTGCTCGAAGACATTTGAGTTTCTATGCACAGAGGGAAGCGCCATCTACACCCGGTGCGACGTGGCCAGATCAAACGTAATCGACGAGTGCGTCAACCGCTACAAGGAAGCCATCGACGACTATCGAAACCTAATCGCTGGCGAAGAAACCCCCAACGAAGACGAAATCTACAACGTCAACATCAGCCTCAAAAAGGTCTCGATCCTCTACTCGTGCCACAATCTGAACCCGTGGAACCTGTTCGACTCGCTATACCAGGACATCGAAGAGAGCCTTTCCGAAAACGCCGGCGACAACGGAATCCCGCACGAAGCCCTCGTCTACTGCATCGAGGCGTGCTTCTTCTCCATCAACTGGGGCCTCTACTTCCTCGAAAACACCATGGACCGATCGGCGGCAGCCGAAGTTGACGAACTGTCCACCAACCTCAACAAATACCTCAACGCGTGCAACGAGCTGATGCACTACGAGGTCGCCCCCACCGTCCAGGAAGCGGCCTACATGTCCATCTGCGACCTGGTGGTGGTGTTCAGCGATCAGCTCGCAACCCACCAGAACGAAAGCATTCGCAAGTTGGTGTTTGTGCCGAGTGCGGAGCAGCAGGGCTTGCTGAACGAGTTTGTGCAGGCGAACGTGTTCTCGACCGAGCAGGAGGAAGGTCACGACGAGACGCGCATCGAGGAGCTGCACAAGAGGAGGAACTTTTTGGCCGCGTATTGTAAACTGATTGTGTACAACATTCTGCCGATGAAGTCGGCTGCGGATATTTTTAAGCACTATTTGAGGGTGAGTTGGTATTTTTACACGATTGTTTCCTTTTCAAGCTCGGAGCTAGGAAGGCGGTTGTAGGGTCCTATGCGATGCAAGTCGCCGAACATGTATTTATATTGCACCACACCTTGCATGCATATCGCGTTTGCACCACACCTTGCGTGCAAGCCTTTGTGTTAGATTCTGACATAAGAGCGCGTGGTTATTTAGTCGAGAGAAAGCCACCGGCCGGAGCGGACGGGGAACGACAACGCGAACCGATGGCTAGCGGGCGGACGGGTGGAAGGCCATCGGTGATGATCGGAGTGAGCACAGGAAGTCTAGGACACTACAGCGGTCAAGGAAAGTTGCTCATTCTTTTCGTGACCCTCTAAAATTCTTGAATGCTAAAATTCAAAAATTATCGGAATTTGAAAATTCAGAAATTTACAAATTCAAAAATCTATTTTTTTAGAATTCTATTATTTCAATATGTTTCTTAAATTCTTAGATTATAAAATTAAAGAAAAAAACAAAACTTTCTGAAATTCCAGAATTCGTAAATTGTATGAAATTTAAAAATTCTTCCAAAATTCAGAAATTTTAAATATTTTAAAATCTGCAAAAAAAAAAAAATGCATGAATAAAATTCAAGAATTGTATGATTTTTAAATTATAAATTATCATAGATCTAGGGGTTTTTGTCATAATTTATTTTCCCTAAAAGAGAACTCGTCTAGCAAAATCTAAACGTAGAAATATGTACCCTCCCTGCAAAGGCCTATGAATTGATCTCAGTTGAAAAGTTCTCCAAATCTCCAAATCAACACAAATTAAATTTGAATTAAAAAATAAATTTTATACTTTCCAGTTAAAATCCTAACATTGTAAAATTTACAAAAAAAATATGATGCCAAAAATTCTGTTTTTTTTTAAATTATATAATTTACAAATACAAAAATCCAAAAATTCTCAAAGTTGATATTTCTAGAATTCTATTTTTTTAAAGATTGTAAAATTTAAATAAATCAGAAATTCTGCACTTCATAAATTTTAAAATTGAAAAGTTTACAAATTAAAAGATCCACAAAATCAATAATTGTTGAATTTACAATTTCAAAATCTTGAAATTTATTTTTTTATAACACTTTGAAAATTGTATGATTCTAACATTGTGAAGTTCTCAAGTTTAAAAAAAATTTTACTTGTGTGATTTTAAAATTTATTAAAATTTAAAGTCCAAAAATAACTGAAATTAACAAAAAAAAAAAATAATAACTTCCTAATATTTAAAATATTGAATAACCTTTAAATCAACAATTGTTAAATTACAAAAAAATCCGGAATTTAATGCTTCTAAAGTTTAAAAAAAATCTGTATTCTAATATTGTAAAATTTACAAAAACAAAAAAAAACTGGAATTTTTTTTATTAATTCTTTTATTATAATATTTTCAAATTCTAAAATTTACAAAAAAAAAACTGAAATTAAAAAAAAATCTAAATTTTGAAAATTCTAAAAAACATAAAATTAAATGGATCTTTTGAACAATCTAAAATTTGAAACTGTAAAAATTTTTGAATTCTAAAAATTGCAAATTAAAAATCCTCAATCCATAATCCTACAAATTCAGAACTCGAAAAAAAAACAAAATCTTAAATTAAAAATTACCATTTTTTTTATTCTAATGTTTATAAATTCAAGAAAAAATCTAAAATTCTCAAATCTGAAAATAAAAAAACAACTTAAATTTAAATATGTAATCGGCGTGGTTTTAAATTTTGAAAACTTTAATGGTATGATTAAAATTGAAAACATTGAACCACCAAATTTTAAAATTGTTAAATTTACTATACCAAAAATTCAAAAATTCGAGATTTTTATGTTTCTTAAATTTCTTAAATTCTATGCTTCTAAATTTTAAAATTCTTAGATTGGAAACATTAATAAAATTAAACATCCAAAAATAAGAAAAAAATCTGATCTTCTTAATTTAAAAAAATGTACTTCAATCTAGACTTCAATAATTGTAAAATTTAAAAAAATCAGAAAAAATGCTTTGATCTTTATTGAACCTGGATCAGAATCAGAAATTGTAAAATTTACAAATTAAAAAAATCAAAAATTCTAAAAATTAGGGGAACTATACCCTTTCTCAGCCTATTTCTATTATCGGCCTATAAGCACTTTGATCATGAATTACAGCTTATAAAAAGTGTTTTTGACTGTTCCAAAGTAATAAATAGCTCAAATAAAAGTGAGCAAGCAACTCTCCATTTTTGAAACATCTGAAAATATTGATTTAATAGCAGAAACGGCAAAAGTGATGAGAATTGGTCGAACGGCTTAGTGTGATTAAAATGGGTATATTTCCCCTAAATGTTTTAAAAATTGTGAAATTAAAAAAAATCATATTTTAAAATTTTGAAAAAAAAAACTGAAATTAAAAATTATTAGAGAAGAAATTAAATGTATGATTAAAAATTAAAAAAAATCAGGCTTCTAAAAATTTTTAATTCTTAAATTTACAAATAAAAATTCTAAAATTAACAAGTCTAAAATCCTTAAATTCAAGAATTATATGATGCATCAAATTTTAAAATTCTAAATTGTAATATTTACAAATTATTTTTTATTCAATTTTGCTATTTTATAATTCTTAATTTCTGTTTTTTTTTTAATTCAAAAATTCTAGAAATCCTACAATTTTTTTAAAAAATGCAAACTTCAAAATTTTAAAAGTTTAAAAATTCTAAAATTCTAAGCATCTTAAATTTTAAAGCTCTAAATTGCAAAATTTACAAATGAAAAAAAAAACCAAAAAGTGTTAAATTCTAGAATTTTAAAATTCTAATGTTTTTTAATTCATAAATTTTATTAAATTCTTAAATTTGAATCTTCTAGCATGCCAAGGATTGATACCTAAGAGCATGCAATGGCACTGACCTTGTTGCGTGCTCTTCGGTTGACGTCCACGTAAGGAACATCCTGGAAGGAGCGTAACTAACTACATCCGTAGTTCTGTTAGATCATCCGAATTATCTTGATCAGAACAGTATAGCTCTGGTTCCTTGCGAGTGTCCTATTTTCTTACCTCCACGTTGGCTTGGTTTTCATGATGACCTAGCTGGTGGCCTGTGGAAACGGATCGTAAACCTTTGACCACCGCGGGTCAGAGTCGAGACGGCTAAAAGAAAGGGGCGCGACAATGTGGGAAAGGGAAGTAATTTGTGATTGTAGACGGTATTGTTTTGATTCGCAGTATGTTGAGTCAACTGCTGTGGATGTACCTGAAACATCGCACAACGGGGTTGCTCTTCTCTTCATTCTCAGCTACCACCTATCTCCTATTTTTATTTTGCTCTAATATCCAACATTTGATTTTAATTTTACTAACTTTTGATTCTCTTATCTCTCAAAGCTTTTCCACTCTTTTCTCTCAATTGATACTGCTGTGACAAACTTTGTTTTGTTTTTTTTTCCTTAAAAATATACTTTTCCTTAATGTACTAGTAATATCAAGTCTATTTATCATTCGCCTAATCTTTTTTGATTTTATTGCGAATTTATTTATTTGAATAATTCTTTATCTGTCCTATAAATTATCATTACTATAATCAAAGCTTGTTTTGTATCTCTATTTATTAACTATTGTCTAATTTTACATCTAATACATCTAGCTTCTCATTTTTATTCTTCAAAATACGCTCATCATTCTCTTACTATTGATACTTGATTTTTATAAAATAAATTCTCTTTTACTGTCAATTGTTTTCAATCTTCACCCTTTTTTTAAACAAGTGAGGTTTGAGCCCTTACTCAATTTATGGAATGGTTAAAGGATTAACACAAATATTACTATTGTATTTTTGGTAAACTTTTATAACATGCTTAGGACCAAAAATTGTAACAAAACACCGCGACAAAAGAAATAGCAACAGATAAACAGACTCAACAACAGGCAAGATTTCAGGAGAAAACAATACACAGTAAATAACAATAAGTTTTTGAATTCAAACTAAAAATAAAACAGTTTTTGCTTTAATGAAAGTTGATAGGCACACTTTAGATGGTTAGGCGCTTATACTTGCATCAAACCCTACGTAATGTACCACCCCCGGCCGAGTTAAAATGCGTAACCGGAAAAGAAGGTGTGCATGCCTGGCACGAACACTCAAAGCGTGTTCTAGCGTGCCGCTCGTACTGACTCAGAGCAATGGTGAGATGTAGGTGTAAGGGCAGAGCGTGTTCGTCGGCAACCTTGTGCATAAGATCGGTCAAGGCCCGTTCTTACACTGAAAATTGCGAATTGCGAATTTATAACTTTAAAATTCCTTAAATTTAATAAAATGCCAAAAAAGAAATATAAGATAAAAACTTTAATAAATGTCAGAGTTGAGTAAACTTAAAAATTAAAAAATAAATCAATTTTTTTTTAAGTGTAATGATAAGGAAATATCCTGAAATTTTTAAATTTTAAAAATATATATATATGACACATTCCGGCGTTGCCACGCCAAAAAATTTCGGATTGGAAAGTCAATTTTCTACAAGTAGTGACTATGGAAAATTAACTTTAAGTCGAACTTTTCATTTGCCAAACCGATTACTCCGTGACGTTGCAACGAAATTTCGACCCATTTTGGTTTCATACAAATTAATAAGTCATGTTTAAGTTATTAAAAACATTTCTTATTGTTAATTCAGCTGCGATTGATGATTAGACCAATAAAACAACGAATAAATAATTAAAATGGGTCTTATATCAGTCAAAATGTGTCGTTTTTGTCGCTGGAGAATGTGTCATATGACGAAGTTTCAAAATTGATAAATTAGAAAATTCTTGGATTTTGAAATTCTAAGATCTAAGAAAAGTTCTAAAATTTTAAAACGAAGCAAAAATTAAAAAAAGTTGACGAAGAATGGAGTTTCATGTAAAATTTGTTTAAAAAAAATCATTACATTTTTTGGCAGAAAAAATGTAATATTCATAATACCAAAAATGGTCTGAATTTTTAAAAATAAAGTGCTCACGTGCTGTATGGATGGCTCAGAATGTGTCTAACTAAAATCAACTCCAATGCCGCTTTTCAAACAAAAATACTTTATTTACTTTCAGTGCTACAACGAGTACGGCGACATCATCAAAACAACGCTCGGCAAGACGCGCGAAATCAACAAGGTCAACTGCGCCATGACCATGTGTCTCAGCCTGATCAACATCTTCAAGGACATCCAGGACGCGTCGCCGGGCGGTCGCGTCTCGCGCAACTCGCAAGAATTCGCCGACCTCAAAGAACTGGCCAAGCGATTCGCGCTCTCGTTCGGACTGGACGCGGTCAAGAACCGGGAAGCGATTACGGTGTTCCACCGGGCCGGGATTCTGTTCGCGGTGACCGTTCCCGCCGACGGGTACGAAGATCCGTCCGCTCCGCCGCCCTGCATTGCCTTCCTGGAAGCGCTGGCCGAGCTGACCAACAAGCTGATCAAGCAGGACAAGAAGTTGATGTGAGTTGTGGGAAAGTCTAAACCTCTAACAAATGCTAATAAAATCAAATTCCTTTCAGTCTCAGCTTCCTGGAGCGCCGCCTGAACGCGGGAATCCCGTCCAGCCGGTCCGAGGACTGGCAGCCGCTGATGGCGTACAAAAACTCGCTGCTCCACGGCGAAACGGACCAGCTGCCGCCGGCCACTGCCGCGAAGCGGGCCTACTCGCGCAAGAAGAAGGACTATGACCGCGAGGACGACGAGGAGGAACACGACGACGAGGACGATGCGGATTACGTGGCGTAAGTTTGAGTCGGCCGCCGGATGTGAGTATTTTAAAACAAATCTTTACTGTTTGGATTTTAATCGTGGTAGTATCGTAGTGTTTAAATGTCCCACAACTAAATATATCATACTGCTGGTAGTAATTGAATGGTCGAACGATTATAATTTCGATGACAGTCCATTTTACGAAGATTTTTTAATCATTGTTTTGTGAAATTTGTTTTTCAATACACCTTAAATCGAAAGATTTTTTTTTTAATATTTTATAACCAAAAACTGACGAGCAGGCTTAGCTGAATGGTTAAGCTGTCCGCTTTGTAAGCGGATTATTCTGGGTTCGATTCCCATCTGCTCCAACCTTACATCGGATGAGGAAGTAAAATGTCGGTCCCGGCCTTGGTTGTTAGGCCGTTAAGTCATTCCAGGTGTAGGAGTCGTCTCCATGCCATAAGTACAAACAACACACCAAACCAAGCCTACTCCGGTGGAATCGCTGGCGGCGGTTGGACTCGCAATCCAAAGGTCGTCAGTTCGAATCCTGGAGTCGAAGGTTCCTTGAAGTAAAAATAGGTTTGGGTGCTCTCCCCATTCAAGTCTTCGGACTCCTTGGTTCGAGCAGAAACTTGCAATAGAGACCACGATAGACCCGGGGGTCGTAAAAGTGGATAGTTTAATTTGTTTGAGTTGAAATAAAAAATCTTCAAATTCTTTAATTCAGGTTTTTTATGATTAAAAAATATCAATATTTTCAAAAAAAAAATTGATTTAAAAAAAACTAAAATGCTATGCTTCTAAAAATTTTCAAAGTTAGAAAAAGCAAATAAAGCTATCAATAATTTAAAAAATGTTAAAATAACAAATTTATGTCTCTTTGATAAAGAAAAAAAATAATTCTAAAAATGCAAAAAAAATAATTTCAAAATATTCGCAATTTGCAATTTTCAGTGTAAGAACGGGCCTTGACCGATCTTATGCACCAGGTTCCCGACGAACACGCACTGCCCTTACACCTACATCTCACCCTTGCTCTGAGTCAGTACGAGCAACACGCTAGAACACGCTTTGAGTGTTCGTGCCAGGCATGCACACCTTCTTTTCCGGTTACGCATTTTAACTCGGCCGGGGTGGTACATTAAGTAGGGTTTTATGTAAGTATAAGCGCCTAACCGTTTAAAGTGTGCCTATCAACTTTCATTAAAGCAAAAACTGTTTTATTTTTAGTTTGAATTCAAAAACTAATTGTTATTTTACTGTGTATTGTTTTCTCCCAAAGTATTTCCTAGTGTTGAGTCGTGTTAATATGTTGCTATTTCTTTTGTCGCGGTGTTTTGTTACAATTTTTGGACCTAAGCATGTTATAAAAGTTTACCAAAAATACAATAGTAATATTTGTGTTAATCCTTTAACCGTTCCATAAATTGAGTAAGGGCTCGAACCTCACTTGCTTAAGAAAAAGGTGAAGTTTCAAAACAATGGACAGTGAAAGAAATATACTATGTAAAGAATCAATAGTAAAAGAAAGATAGTAATTTATGAAGAAGATAAAGAAATTAACAATAGTTAATAAATAGAGGTAACAAACATGCTTAGATTGTATTGAGGGCAATTTACAGGGAAGATGAGAAATTATTGAAATAGATAAATAAAGAAAAGGCACATGATAAACAAAATTGACATCGCTGCCAAATTAAGGGAAAGCAGACAGTTTGTTGCAGCAGCATCAATTAGTAAAATAGAGTGGAAAAGCGTTGAGAAATAAGAGAATCAAATAAGTAAAATCGAAATCAAATGGAGGATAATAAACCAAAGCCGTTTAAGAAAATCAGTGAAACAAAATAAACAGATGATAGATGGTAGCTGGAAATGGAAAGGAGAGAGGAAACCCCGTTCTGCAACGTTCAGGTACATCCACAGCAGTTGACTCAACATACTGCGAATCTAAACAATACCGTCTACAATCACAAATTACTTCCCTTTCCCACATTGACGCGCCCCTTTCTTCTAGCCGTCTCGACTCTGACCCTCGCTGGTCAAAGGTTTACGATCCGTTTCCGCAGGCCACCAGCTAGGTCATCATGAAAACCAAGCCAACGTGGAGGTAAGAAAATAGGACACTTGCAAGGAACCAGAGCTATACTGTCCTGATCAAGAAAGATCTAACAGGACTACGGACGTAGTCAGTGACGCTCCTTCCAGGATGTTCCTCGCCTGAGCGTCAACTGAAGAGATATCATCAGAATCATTCGCACTTGGCCTGCAAAAAATAATTTCAAAATATAAAGTTAAAAAAAACCTTGAAATTGAAAATATAAAAAATAGAGATTCTAAGAGATTGAAATTCTCATTTTTTTAGAAATTCAACTAAACCGAAACCGAGTTTTAAAATTCTACAATTTTTAATTATTAAATTATAGAATTCTTTGATTCTCAAAATTATAAAAACCAACAAATTTAAAAATCCTAGAAAATTAAAATTTTAAAGTTCTTAAAATTTCTTATTCTTTTTTATTTATAAATTCTAAATATTCAGAAATTCTAAAATAAAAAATCTTAAGTTCTAAAATCTTGAAATTATAAAAAAAACTAGAATAAAAAAAACTAATTTTGAATTTTTCAAACTTTGAAATTTTTTGTTGTATACTGCCGTTCTACGCATAATTGTCCCATGTTCAAAAAAGTGCAACTGAGAAAAACACGATTGAAATTATTCGATCGATTTCTGTGTTTCTACGCATAATTGTCCCGTGGGTTCCTGTTCGCCCTTTATGTCCCAAATCGCCCCAGTTAGCAGTTTATCTCCCTTATTTGTGATTATCTTGCTATACAACTGGTAAACAAAACATAATGCTAAGTAAAACTGATGATTCCGTGTAAGAAAATACTTTGTGGGACAATTATGCGTAGAAGTTTTACGATGGGACAAACAGAATTGGTGTTGTTTTTAATGAGTTTGCGAACAAAGTACTAGATTTTATGTGTTTTTCTTAAAGTTCACATCAAACTAAACTTAAAAATGTCATAAAGTCAAAATCGCCCAAAACTGACATGCGACAATTATGCGTAGAACGGCAGTATAATGATATTATCAAATCTAGATTATATTTTTAAAAGGTCCTATCTGAATAAGAAACACATGACTCATATCTGGAGTTTTTTTTGAAAAGGTCCAATAATCCAAATTTCCAGTTTTTGTCTTTTGGGTGTTTTTGAAACCACCTTGAGTCAGGGGTATTTAAAAACACCCAAAAAGCAAAAACTGAAAATTTGGTTTATTGGACCTTTTCAAAAAAAAAAAAAAAAGCTCCAGATATGTTGTTTTGAAAATTTCCTCTAGAAATTCTGATTGCAAAATTAACAAATTCATAAATTCAGGAAAAATAAAATTTTAGAATTCTTAAGTCCTATGTCAATTTTTATGTACAACGGTAAAAAAACGCTTCAATATCATTTCTTGTCATTTTTTTTAATTTAATGCAAAAATAAATTATATTGACAAGCAGGGTTGTTAAAATATCAAAATATCAGCTCTCAGCAACTACAATTATCTCGCCTGAATATTCATGCCTCAAATACAACTGCTCTTCTCTCTTCATTGAAACTCTCAGCGACGAACATAGCCGAACACGTTTTCGTGTTTACCCACTCGCGATTGACATTTTCCTTTTCTCTCTCATTCTCGCTTCCACGAACATCCTACCGCAACAGCGTTTAACCACAAAAGCCGCCACAAAACCAATTTTGCAAACGCAGTTTGAAGGGGCGTCATGCGTGGTCGGCTCCTAATCGCCATCTCGCGTTCTCTCATTGCAGTTTTCGGAGAGATTGAGAGACTCAGCGGTGAGAGCGCATAGTCGAGGAAAAGGGAAGGAGTGATAGAGAGAGAATGGCATCGCTGGGAATCAAGAGACACAAGAAGAGATCTCACAAGCTATAGTGACGGCTGCTATACTCTCGGATATTTTTGGTGCAGAGATAATCTATTGATAGCTTTTCTATCACTCTTTTGCAACACTGTTGACAAGACAACATTTTTTCAATGGATCAACTATGGCCCTCAAAATATACGAATTCAAAATTCAAAAAGTAAAAAAAATAAGTTCTGAAATTCTAAAATTCCAAAATTTATTAATTCTAAAATTTCAAAACAAAATCCAAAAATCATAATATAAGATCAAAACAAAAAATTAAAATGAAAGCTTGCAATTTTTTTTAAATAGTTTTTGAATAAAAAAAATCAATAATTCCAAAAACATAAAAATTTAAAATACAAAAAAAAAACCTTCACATGAAAATCACAATCACAATCTCACCCCTTAGACCTCACTCCTGATGACGGTATAAAAAAAATGTCTGATTACAAACTTTAAATTCTAAGAGTTTCAAATTGTGAAATTTACAAATATTAAAATCCAAACATTTTATAATTTTATAATTTCAATATTATACAATATACACCCTTGGGCTTTGTCATAATGAGTGTCATAGGTTTGATGCTTGTTTGGCAAAGAGTATGATTTGATTCGATGTGGAATTAAAATCGAAGTGTTCAGTATATTGCTGAAGCTTCCATTTTTACACATGGACACCACTTCATGCTGCGAGAACCCACTTTGGCGTAGTCTCAGGGCTTAATCGATGGCCGGTAAGCTGTCATCGAGACAAGGAGGTTCTCTGATAGTGGAAATATCACATTTGTACAATAAACCGCTACATATGTGATTTTTCCCTATCTTAATGTGGGTGTCAGGTTAGGATGCGGGTTTAAAAAAATAGTGTTTGTAGAATTTAGGATTTTAACTATAAATATCAACTTTTTATACTTTGCCTTTAATACAATATACACAAAAAATAAAAATTATTAAAGTTAGCATTTACTAATTTTTTGTTACTTGAAATTTTGCGATTCTAACAAAAGAATAGAAAAAATTAAACATAAAAATTGAAAATAAATCAATCACTCAATTCCTGTTTTTTGATTTTTTATGAGAAACGATGTCTCATCCTTAAGGGTTAAATTAGCTTAGATGCGAATTTTAAATTGTTGAATGTTGAATTTATTTTTTACTAATTATTTAATGCTCTACAACTCAACCACGCCTTTAGACGGGCTTCGATTTAATAAAAATCGCCAAAAATCCATTTTTCAACCAATGTTTGATCTTTAAAAAGCATTAGAAAGAAGAACTCTTAAAATTTTTATTTCACTTTGTTTACACACATCTACAAAATGTGACAGGTCATTTTTCGACGTGTGACGTTACACTTGCAAGTGTAGTAGTGAGCAAGATGTTCCACCGCAAAATCAAGATGATGATTTTTTAGATTCCTTTTACCGATTTTTCGTGCGCAAGAGAAGAGAGCCATGCTCCCTTCGGATTTTTTCTTCTTGATTATCGTCCAAAGATTTTCTTTTGATGATGATTATTCCATCGCTGATTTAAGGTTTTGTTAAAAAAGGCATATTCTGCGATAGAAAGCTAAAGTGTAAAATGGTGCAAAATCTGTTAACGGAGCTAAGAATTTTTGAAAAAAATATTGTTTATGGAAGAAATTTCTAAAGAAAAAAAAAGTTTTTAATCAAAAAATTACTTAAACTTAGTGAATTATTCATCTTATTGAATATTATATTTGAAGACGATATTAATAAGTTTGAAATAATAAAGTATTTTGATAATTTTGTCAGAATCAACGAACCAAACTGTTTTAAACTTTGTAATGATTATTTCATTCAAAATAACAACACAACCTTATATAAAAGTTAAGTATCTTTAATCTCTTTCTATGAACCTAGTCAACATCCGAGGTTGTTTGAATAACTGTCCGCCTCTTCAAATCTTCACATGCTCCCGGGCAAAATCCGTAGCCTCCCGAAGTGCCTGCTCCAGCAGCGTCTCAAACTGCGACGTCTTGACCTTCCTGCTCTTCATGTTGCACACCTCGGCCGCATTTTGTCCCTTGGGAGCGGCAACGCCCGCCTTGAACACACCCCCCACCAGCTTCAGCCACTGCTGGGCGTCAAACTGAGCGGTTTGGAAGGCGGTGGGAACACAGGCGCGTGCTTTGACCAGGTCGTCGGTGATGCTGATGACCAGGATGGGGCGATCGGGGAAGTACCGGGTCGCTTTGCTCAGCTGAACCTCCTCCATGATGATGGACGATTCGAGGAAGTGCACGAGGAAGGGGTGGGCGGGGAGGGGTCGTTCCTGCTGAAGGTTCTTCATCTCGATGTCGATGAGTTCGCGCAGGGATTCGCGGGTGTGGTCCTTGAGGCGTTTGAACAGGTCGTTGATGATGTCGAGGCAGCGCTGGCGTTCGGCGAACGGGAGGGTGATGTTGTTTTCGGAGCCGACGAGGAGGACGTTTTTCAGGCGTTGCATGCGGGCGTCCATGTTGGGCACGTCGCTGATGGTTTGCTGGTCCATGTCGTGCTTGAGCTGGCGGACGTCGTTGCCGATTTGGGCGCTTAGTTGGTGAGCTTTGACGGCCGGTTCGCCGGCTATGGCGTGGAAGGTGAAGCAGCCGGGTTTGGACTGGGCCAGGTTGGTGATGCAGAAATCTTGGAGTTCTGCGGTTTGCTGGGCGTGGGTTCCGCAGCAAAACTCGGTTGAGGTGGAAGCGCCGATGTCGACTAGACGGAGACCCCGTTCCGGGTAGATCTCGCCGGGGATGGTGGTGACCTTGTTTAGGTCTACGTCTGACGCGTTGCAGACTCGGATTCGGACGGGTTCGTTCTGGCGAATGCTTTGCCTGACGATGGTCTCGATGGCGTCGACTTCGTCCGGACCGACTTTGGCGCCACAAACGGCCAGTTCCAGGCGTAGACCTTTGTCGCCGACGAAGCTCGATCGCTGGCACATTGGCACGCCCAGGACCTTCCTGGTCGCGGCATTCAGCAGGTGCGTCGCCGTGTGATGAATTATGTTGGAAGTTCGCCTTGCGGCATCAACCGCAAGCACGACTTCGTCCCCGACGGATATCAGTCCCGTTGCGGCTCCGTCTTCGACGGAATGTATCACATAACCTTGACACTCGCCGACGGACTTGACCTCGAACTGTACGGCCGGATCCGCCGCGAGCCAGATTCTTCCGGTGTCACTTTGCTGGCCGCCGGCCTCGAAGTAAAAGTTGCTGGCTTCCGTTATCACATGGCAACCCGAGGTCGCCGATTTGACTATTGAGGTAATCTTGGTTTTTAGTTGAGGAACGTCGTACGCTTGCTTGTCCTCGTTGTAGACGTAGTTGTACTTGTACACGTTTCGAGTTGGACCGGCCTGGGTTGAGCTTAGCAGTTCGCGGGATCTGCCGAGGCTCTGCTGCAGCTGGTTGGCCAGTTCAAGCTTGGCGCCTTGCTTGAGCTGCTTGGAGAAGGTTTCGTACCCAGCTAGATCGAGTTCCAGCCGTTCATTCTCGGCGATCTTTTCGAGTAAATCTTCGTCCAGTCCGTACGTGTCGTACATCTTGTGGATAAAGGCTCCGTCCAACTTGTTTGCCCCGTCCAGTTTACGAATCTCCTTGAGGGCGTGCGGTAGTCCCGGGTGGTCGATCAGTTCCGACTCGTCGATCCAGGGGTTTCGCTTGAGAAGGTCACGTGACTCGGAGGATAGTGCGGATCGGAGCTGCCGGTAGCATTCTTCCTCGTGGCGGATGATCGTCAGGGATTCGGGTAGTTTTTTGTCCATTTCCGGGTAGGTGTCGCCGAGGATCTCCACCACCACGGGGACTAGTTCGCGCAGAAGGTGAGGACTGCCGAAGGTGCGCTCGGACAGGGAAAGAGTGCGGCGTAGGATCCGGCGAAGTTTATGGCTTTGTGATGGGAACATTCCGTCTGACAGACATGCGGTTATCATCCTTGTGTGATCCGCCACGATTCGATACGCGGTGTCAAGTTCGTAGTTTCTATGTCGGACGTCGAATACCCCTTGGTATTTGTCCTTTCTTGAAATCTGTTCCATCCGATCAAACAACGGAACGAACAAATCCGTGTCATAGTTGCTATTCTTTTGCTGCAAATGGGCCACAAGTCGCTCCAAACCCAAACCCGTGTCCACGTGACGCTGAGGAAGGTCTGTAATCCGTCCATCGCCCAACCCCCGGTTGTACTGGATAAACACAACGTTCCACACCTCGGTCAAGTCTGGCAGTCCGGCGTTCACATACCGGCTCCGTTCGGCCACGTTTCCAAACTGATCCGAGTGGTCAATGTGAATTTCGGTGCACGGTCCACACGGCCCAGAACTGCCCATCTCCCAGAAGTTGTCCCGGGCTCCAAACGGCAAGATGCGTTCCTCTGGTATTCTAGAACAGATTTGTAACCAATTAGAATCTCAAATGCTTTCACCAAGTCTCCAAACTCACCCCAAGCTGGCCCAGATTTCGCGACACTCCAGATCCGCCGGCAGTCCCATCGCAGCGTCCCCGCCAAAGTACGTCACGTACATCCTCCGCACATCAATCCGATAAACATCCTTCAGCAGACTCAGCGCCATCTCGCACGCCTCCCGCTTAAAGTAATCCCCAAACGACCAATTCCCCAGCATCTCGAAAAAAGTATGATGGTACCCATCCGTCCCCACCACCCCAATATCATTGTGCTTCCCCCCAACCCGAATACACTTCTGCGAGTTGACCGCCCTCCTACAAGGCGCCTCCCCCTCCCCCAAAAACACACTCTTAAACTGGTTCATCCCAGCATTCACGAACGCAATCGTCGGATCGCTGAACGGAACCACCGGGCTGGACCGCACCACCCGGTGGCCATGGTCGCGCACGAAAAAGTCCAAAAACCGCCGCCGGATCTCGGCCGAACTCACCTCCGGAACGGGCGCCGAGTGGCGGGCCGATGCGCTGCTCGAAGACCACGCGCCGCGGAAGCTGCGAAGACGTCGGGAGGCGCGCAGCAAAGGATGGATCATCCTCACGGACCGATAAGGAAGGAATCGACGATTGCGGATCGGATTGTGCAAGACGGGAAGATAACGCAGACCGGCAAGTCTTCGTTGCGGTCACAGGTCACACGCGCAAGGTTTTGTTTACGTTTGTTTTGACGTTTCTCAGTGTTGTTTTTGTTGTTGCAGGGGAAAATCGGCAACCTGCGTCGAGTGAGAAACTCTGGTTTAGTTAGGGTGGTCTGAACCAAGGGTTAAATGTTGAATTTTAAATTAAAAAAAATCCAAAATTAAAACAAAATTAAACTTTAGCATTATTTTTTGAAATTTTAATACTTAAAAAAAATTAATTTTTGGAAATTTAGAATTTTGAAATCTTAGAATTTCAGAACTTCAGAATACACTGCCAAAAATCAGCACTTTCGACTCAAGTGTTTGCCACTTAGGGCATCTCCACCGCAGAGATCTAATTGCGTGGCAAACCTATCGGTTGGATCCCCAGTTTTAGCTTTGCTCCGTAGCTAATACACGTTTCCGCACCGCTGGGAGCTAATTTGGCTACTGAATCAAGCCCACCGCGGGGATCTAATTTATTCATTTTCCAATTTTAGCCGTTTTGTTGACCAAAATCAATGAAACTATGTTCTAGTATGATAGAACATGCTTCCAATTGCATTTTATTTCCTAATTGTTTGCTTACATCTATAAAATATCATTTTCAAATTTTTAAAAGAGTTCATCCGATTTGCTCCCGACATGTTTGCACCCCAACATTCGCACCGCGGGTAGCAAAGCTAAAGCTAAATTAGCCTTCGAGTTCATTCAGCGAAGAAAAAGTTCATCGGGGATCCGTCTAGTAGCCAAGATAGGTGCTCGAGAAGTCCCCAACCTGCCGGTGGCTAATTTTTTCAGCGATTTTTTGAATTATTTGTATTTGTTTTGGTTGAAGATGCATTTATTTTGATTATCAAATTTTAATAAATATTAAAGAAATTAGTTATTTGGTTCAAAACGACTTTATTAAATTGAAAAATTGTGGAATTTATATTTATTTTGGTATTTTTTAAATAAAAAATAATCAGCCACCTATGTTTAATATAAGCAAACCAACACAAAAAAATTAAACATGAATGTTCAAAATTTATTAAATAACTTAACCGATTTGAACATTATACACATTATACACAAATTATTAATTAAAATTTAAATATAGGGTAGGGAGTAAAATAAAAATACGAATACATTTTTAATTATTATTATTTTTTCATTTGATTTAAAAATATTTTGAATAGTAGTACCGTAAAGGCTGATACGCAGATTGGAAGGAACGCAAAACTCCATAAACGTATTGATAAACTTGTATACGATATAATAATATTGAAAATCCCCGCCGAATCTCAAAATGCAGAATTTTGAAACTAAAAGGACATATATAGTTTTATAGTCGAAATGGAGTAAAAAAAGAAGTTGTCTTTATCCAGGTTTTTAAGCGAAGATGGCGTTCGAATGGTGAACGCCATCTTCGCTTAAAAAACTCGATAGCTGTCGGGAGACATGTCGGCCACTATTGCTAGTACCAACCAGCAACCTTTGGATTGTGAGTCCAGTGCGCTGTCCAATTGATCCACACGGACGGGATCGAAATGAAGTAAACCAGAGTGAAAAAAACTTGACAATTATCATACAAATATCTATTTTCTGACTGAAAAACTCAATAATAAAAAATCTTAAATTTGGAAATTCAAAATTAAAAATATGCAGAATTGAATAATAATTTTAATATTAAAGTATTTATAAATTCAAGAGCTCAACAATTTATAAAAAAAAACAGAAATTACAAGTCGAAATTCCAAAAGCTTAAAACTCTGAAATTTAGAAATTCGAAAATAAAAATTTACGAAAAAAACACTATTTTTATCAAAAATACAAAAAATTGAATTCAAAATCAGGAATTTGAAAATTTAAGAAATTAAGAATTTAAAAATTTGGGAATTTAAGAATTCAAGAATTTAAGAATTTAAGAATTTAAGAATTTAAGAATTTAAGAATTTAAGAATTTAAGAATTTAAGAATTTAAGAATTTAAGAATTTAATAATTTAAGAATTTAAGAATTTAAGAATTTAAGAATTTAAGAATTTAAGAATTTAAGAATTTAAGAATTTAAGAATTTAAGAATTTAAGAATTTAAGAATTTAAGAATTTAAGAATTTAAGAATTTAAGAATTTAAGAATTTAAGAATTTAAGAATTTAAGAATTTAAGAATTTAAGAATTTAAGAATTTAAGAATTTAAGAATTTAAGAATTTAAGAATTTAAGAATTTAAGAATTTAAGAATTTAAGAATTTAAGAATTTAAGAATTTAAGAATTTAAGAATTTAAGAATTTAAGAATTTAAGAATTTAAGAATTTAAGAATTTAAGAATTTAAGAATTTAAGAATTTAAGAATTTAAGAATTTAAGAATTTAAGAATTTAAGAATTTAAGAATTTAAGAATTTAAGAATTTAAGAATTTAAGAATTTAAGAATTTAAGAATTTAAGAATTTAAGAATTTAAGAATTTAAGAATTTAAGAATTTAAGAATTTAAGAATTTAAGAATTTAAGAATTTAAGAATTTAAGAATTTAAGAATTTAAGAATTTAAGAATTTAAGAATTTAAGAATTTAAGAATTTAAGAATTTAAGAATTTAAGAATTTAAGAATTTAAGAATTTAAGAATTTAAGAATTTAAGAATTTAAGAATTTAAGAATTTAAGAATTTAAGAATTTAAGAATTTAAGAATTTAAGAATTTAAGAATTTAAGAATTTAAGAATTTAAGAATTTAAGAATTTAAGAATTTAAGAATTTAAGAATTTAAGAATTTAAGAATTTAAGAATTTAAGAATTTAAGAATTTAAGAATTTAAGAATTTAAGAATTTAAGAATTTAAGAATTTAAGAATTTAAGAATTTAAGAATTTAAGAATTTAAGAATTTAAGAATTTAAGAATTTAAGAATTTAAGAATTTAAGAATTTAAGAATTTAAGAATTTAAGAATTTAAGAATTTAAGAATTTAAGAATTTAAGAATTTAAGAATTTAAGAATTTAAGAATTTAAGAATTTAAGAATTTAAGAATTTAAGAATTTAAGAATTTAAGAATTTAAGAATTTAAGAATTTAAGAATTTAAGAATTTAAGAATTTAAGAATTTAAGAATTTAAGAATTTAAGAATTTAAGAATTTAAGAATTTAAGAATTTAAGAATTTAAGAATTTAAGAATTTAAGAATTTAAGAATTTAAGAATTTAAGAATTTAAGAATTTAAGAATTTAAGAATTTAAGAATTTAAGAATTTAAGAATTTAAGAATTTAAGAATTTAAGAATTTAAGAATTTAAGAATTTAAGAATTTAAGAATTTAAGAATTTAAGAATTTAAGAATTTAAGAATTTAAGAATTTAAGAATTTAAGAATTTAAGAATTTAAGAATTTAAGAATTTAAGAATTTAAGAATTTAAGAATTTAAGAATTTAAGAATTTAAGAATTTAAGAATTTAAGAATTTAAGAATTTAAGAATTTAAGAATTTAAGAATTTAAGAATTTAAGAATTTAAGAATTTAAGAATTTAAGAATTTAAGAATTTAAGAATTTAAGAATTTAAGAATTTAAGAATTTAAGAATTTAAGAATTTAAGAATTTAAGAATTTAAGAATTTAAGAATTTAAGAATTTAAGAATTTAAGAATTTAAGAATTTAAGAATTTAAGAATTTAAGAATTTAAGAATTTAAGAATTTAAGAATTTAAGAATTTAAGAATTTAAGAATTTAAGAATTTAAGAATTTAAGAATTTAAGAATTTAAGAATTTAAGAATTTAAGAATTTAAGAATTTAAGAATTTAAGAATTTAAGAATTTAAGAATTTAAGAATTTAAGAATTTAAGAATTTAAGAATTTAAGAATTTAAGAATTTAAGAATTTAAGAATATAAGAATTTAAGAATTTAAGAATTTAGGAATTTAAGATCAGGATTGCAACTCAATACAAATGACTTGTCTCTTGCATGTCCGGCAGTAAATCGGTAATGCGTTGACCAAAATTAATCAAACACAGCCCCAATCTAACCTAAAAAACAAAACTGCATCACCCCAGATTACTAAAAGTCATTTTTCATGCGTGAACTTGCAGCACGGGAGGGAAAATATCTCCAAACCCGAAGAATTGAAATTGAAAAATCAATCATCACTCCTAATGTAAACATTTACTGACGTGAGCAGGATAAACTCTTTGTTTACAAACTCACATTGGCCTAATTACATTGTTTTGCTTGAAAAAACCATCCGTCAGACGATTTGCTCCCGGTAGATCCCGGAGCTAACCTGAGTTTTGTTTAGATTCGGATGAACACGGATGAACTCGAACCTAAATTAGCTCTCACACAAGTACCGCGGTGGGCTTGACGCGGGTGCCAAATTAGCTTTGCAACGCAATTAGGTCCCTGCGGTGGAGATGCCCTTAAACCGTCGCATTTGGATCGCCACATAGTTTTTAAGTGTCGATCACATGATTGAATGTATGCATGAACCTTGTTAAATCAAATAGCTTTTACACTTAATTTTTGAGTGCCTATTTTTTGAAAGTCAACTGCTTTTGACATTGATAATTATGTTTTCTCATATTGCTTTTTGTTCGGATTTCTTTTATTGATGCTTCATAAGATAAATTTTGATTTATTATTATTTTAATTCAACACATATATTTTTTAAAAGATATCACAAAAAATAAAACTTAATCTAAAGTCCACCATCAACTGAAGCCAATTCTACTCCTGACTTTAGTTCCAGTTTTTATTTTCCCCAACTTTTACCGGACCTCGAGCTTGCCTAAAATCTGGAAGCCTGTTCGGGTCCTCAAAATCTTTGACGGAATACTCGGTGTCGATACTGGCCACGATTGAGTATTCAACAGATTGCCCGTGGTTTTGCCGTGGAATATCTCCCCGATGATGATGATGGTTGCCGTACCGTCTACCAAAAACGAGCATACCTGTTAAATTTCGAGAAAACAATTATGGGTCATTCCATCTAAAGCGGAACAGCATTTGGAAATTACCATCTCCGATTCTGCTCAAATTTGGCAGAGCTGTTGAGACTATCAAAACATGCAAAAATCCCGAATTTGATCCAAATCGGACCACCCCTTCTATTTTTGTACCCTCCCAAAAAATCGACTTTTTGGCGATTTTTGAGCGAAACCCCTATCTTCAAACGACGATAACTCAGGAACCACAAATCTTAGAGAGTCGGTCTTAGACTCAATTTTGAAGGAAATTGGACGTAGAATCCATTTCCGTGATCAAAATTTGGATTAATATTTTATTTTTTCTACCTGTATTGCGCAATTAAAAACTTTGAATGGCCGTATCTCAAACCAGCCCTATTTATTTTTTAAATTTGACCTCACCATCGTATTTCCCGTCCAATTTTACATAAGAATCACTTATCGACAGAAAGGAATATGTTTCGTTCCAGAGATATCGAATTTTAAAGTTTTGAGTATTTGAAATTACCTAAATTAGCTACACTCGCCGCATATGCTAGAAGCACTCAGTCGTGCTGATCAATAATTACTACCTGGTGTTCTGTAAGATGAATTATTTTTATAATTTTATACGATTTTGAGATAATCAATACCTTGAACAATCTATTTTTTGTTTAAGGAATATTTATTGGGTAATTTTGAATGCACTGTTTTTCCTGATCTCAGTGTCATTGATCCATATTAGGTAAAATTTGAACTTTTAATATTTATTTGCAAATGCTACAACGTTTTACAGCACAATTAAAAAAAAATAACATATTTCTATTGTTTTCATATTTTTCCTAATTCCTCATTTCTTCCCACTTCATCAAATTATTTCTTTTATTTGAAGCAAGAACAAATGTAGAGCTGGATGTAGTAGATGAAATAATTCTCATGGGTTCTAGAGCTTTTGCCATGTGCGGTAGCAAAATAGTGCCATTCAGCAATAAACCCCAAAATCTGCCTTACGGTTTGAAAGATTGAGCATGATCATATTAAACCGATTTTTATATTGTGAGCCATATACTTCTGATACATGTGGACAGCAGCTGTATCGTCTTCCAAGATTTCGAAATGATTGACAAAAAAAGATAGTTGTTCGGACGGTGTCGAAATCAACACCACTTAATTTGATCTTAATCAGATAATAAATCCGATAAATCTTTCTGATTTTCTTACATTTGTCAGTTTTATGTTTTCCAGAAATCCTCTTGCTTAATCATGCTTCACGAGAGTTTTATTCATGTTAATTCATAATTTTTAACACGATAATGTATCGTACACTTTTTCTTAAGTGTTACTTACAAGATCAATTTCAATGCTAGTTCAGCGGGAATTCCATTCTGCCCTGTATTGCGTGTCGTTCTTGCTCTGTCCTGTGGGTTAGCACATAAATTCACCGTATACTTTTTGTTTATTTATGATTAATACAGCAGTTCCCTACAATTTTTGCCTAATTTGCTAATGATTAATTGGGATGAAATCTTATTTCAATAAATAACCAGGTAGCAGTTATTGATCAGCGCGCCCGAGTGCTTCTAGCATATGCTGCGAGTGTAGCTAATTTAGGTAATCTCAAATACTTAAAACTTTAAAATTCGATATCTCTAGAACGAAACATATTCCTTTCTGTAGATACGTGATTCTTATGTAAAATTGGACGGGGAATACGATGGTGAGGTCAAATTAAAAAAATAAATAGGGCTGTTTTGAGATACGGCCATTCAAAGTTTTCAATTGCGCAATACAGGTAGAAAAAAAAACATTTTAATCCAAATTTTAATCACGAAAATGGATTCTACGTCCAATTTCCTTTAAAATTGAGTCTAAGACCGACTCTCTAAGATTTGTGGTTCCTGAGTTATCGTCGTTTGAAAATAGGGGTTTCGCTCAAAAATCGCCAAAAAGTCGATTTTTTGGAAGGGTACAAAAATGGAGGGGGTTGTCCGATTTGGATGAAATTCGGGATTTTTGCATGTTTTGATAGTCTCAACAGCTCTGCCAAATTTGAGCAGAATCGGAGATGGTAATTTTCAAATTTGCATTTTTTCTTGCACACTTCAGGTGGAATGACCCTTATTAGAATACTTTTGATTTAAAATGCTTCAAAAATACATTACCACTGGGCAGATTTGAGCCGTTTATCCGGAAAATATTTCTTACTTGGCAAACAACGTGGCGACCGAAAAAAGTTCAGACAGACTGATTTTTTTGTGATCAGTTTGACAGTTTCAAAAATCCAAACACAAGTCCAGCAAGTGGTAAATACACATTTTTTAAGTGAACTACCCCTTAAAGTTGCCGCATTTTTAAAAACATTCTGATTCATTAGAAAAACACTTAAAATTAATGGTTGTCTTCCTCAAGATGTCACAACATTGTTTTCACTTGAAGCTGAAGTGCGCATTTTTAGCAGTGTAGGGTCCTGAAGCCATATGTTAATTTTTATGTACACCGGTAAAAAACACGATTAAAAACCGTTTTTGATCACTTTTTTTTTCATTTTGATGCAAAAAAAAATTACAAGGCTATATTTTCTCGATGAATCAACAATGGTCCCCTTGGAACGAACTGTCAAGTAGGACCTTATCTATCAAGAAGGGCTGCGAACTATTTTTTCCATTGATTTAAAAATCCATTTTAAATCCTTTGCGGTCGTACGAAGGGTCATTGTACTCAGAAAAAGTAAGCTTTATGGTTGTGAACAGTAAAATCACTAATCTAAACTTCATTTTGGGGACCCAATTCAAGAAATTCAGAATTTAAAAATTTTATAATTTATTTATTTTTTCAATTTGAGAATTTCAGAATTTCAGAACTTCAAAATTTCAGAATTTAAGAATATAAAAATATTAAAATTTTGGAATTTTAGAAATTTAGAAATATGTAATCAATTTTTAAACTTAAGAATTTTATATTTATACGAATTTAAGAATTTAAAAATTCAAGAGTGCAATTTTGGAAATTAAGTAATTTAAAAAATTTAGAACTTAAGAAATTTAGAATTTGAGAACTTCAGAATTTTAGAAATTAGGAAATTTAGAATTTTAGAACTTCAGAATTTTAGAAATTAAGAAATTTAGAATTTTAGAAATTTAGAATTTTAGAAATTTAGAATTTTAGAAATTTAGAATTTTAGAAATTTAGAATTTTGTGAACTAACAATGTCTTAAATATTTAGAATTTTAGAATTTTATAATTCGATAATTTTAGAACATTAAATATTAACATTAAAAAATAGTTTTATAGTTTTTAGCATTGTAGAATAAGGCCGTTACAAATATTTTTTGGAGTTTATGTACCTCGACTCTGACCTATGTCGAGGGGGGGGGGGGGTTTCATTTTACACATGCCCTGTTGTATTTTTTAAGTATCAAGGTTTTTTTTCCAGTCGAAAAAGATTTTTTTGCATTTTTACCAATATTTAAAATATTTTTGAACGAACTTAAACATGTCAAAAATGTTAATAAACACAGGGGAATGCATTTTTAAATGTTTTCAGCTGATTGCACTCAAAATGTCGTTAAAAATATTTGCAACGGCCTATTAGAGTTTAGAATTTTTAGAATCTAAGATTTTCAGAATTTTTTAATAAATATTCAAATATTTTAGAAATTTAAAATATTAGAAATTCAGAAAATTAGAATTTTAGAAATTTAGAAATTAAGAATATTAGAAATTAAGAATTTCAGAAATTTATGATTTTTAGAATTTTTTTATTTTAGAAATTTGGAATTTAAGAATTAAGTATTTTAGAAATTAAGAACTTCAGAAATTTTGATTTTTAGGAATCTTGAGTTTTACAATTTAGGATTTCGAACTTGAGATTTCAAGTCATGTTTTGTTATAAGTTTTATAGTTTTAAAATTTAGGAGTATAAGATTTTTTTTAGACATTAGAATTTTTTAAGGAATAAGAATTTTAGAATTTTAAAACATCAGAATTGTTTTATTTGACAATGTTAGAACTTAAAAAAATTATTATTTTAGAATTTTGGAATGTTAGAAATTTTTGAATTACAGAATTTTTAATATTTTGAGGCCGTGCAATTTTAAAATTTTAAAATTGTGGGATTCTAGAAACATTAAAATATTCTGTTAAGCATTGATTTTTTTAATTGTTTTGTACACTTAAAAAAATGAAAATCCTGCAATTTCTGATTTTTTGATGCTAGAATTTTAAAGCTTTAGAATTTTAAATATTCATAAATTTAGAATTTTAGAATGTAAGATTTTCAGAATTCTAGATGTTTTGTATTTTGAAATTCTTGAGTTATGAATATTTAAGTATTTAAAAATTGTATTATCTTTTTTAGAATTTGAAGGTTTATAAATTTGAAAAATCTTAGAATTCAAGAATTTAATAGTTTTAGAATTTTAGGATAATTGAATATTAGAAATTTAATTTTTATTAATTTTCAGTATCTAAAAAACTATTTTTCCAACGAACTGCAAAATTAAAATATTTTGTAATAAGCATGGCGCAAAATTTTTGAGCTTGCGATTGTTAAAAATTTTGATTAAAAAAATATTCTAAAAGACCACTAAAGTGTAACGCTTTCGAATCATAAAATTCAAAAAAAGTATTAAACCTTGAAAAAATATTTTCGAAAGAATGTTTTCGGCAAAAATATTAAAACTTTTAAACTAATTTTGAATGTCAAAACGTACATATTTCGTACATATTTCAGATTTAGAAAAAATAACAATATTGATCAAAATCGAATATAAATTTGCTCATAATGAAACAAAGGCTTGGCATCATTCTCAAATTCAAAACACTCTTCTATTTACATACACTAGGTAATTGTCTTTATTTAATAATTAATTATATTGTTTATTCCATTATTATTTATACTTTTTTCTTCTTCTTCTTCTTCCTCCGTGGGTGTTGTCTTTCCTTTACTTTGTATTGATTTTCGCCACCATTTTTCGCGTGTTGTTTGCTTTTGTTTTGTTTTTGCTTATTCAGCTGCTTTTGGTTTCCACTCGCTGTCGCTTTGCGAGCACTGATTTACTCTTTTCATTCTTTTTTTTCAACATCGTTACCGCTAATCGCTTCTGGTTCTCCCACAAAAGTATAGATAATAATTAATAGTTTTTACAATTTTCAAAGCTATATATATGTAATTTTTTATATGTTTTTTTCCCATTTTCTTTTTTTGTTTATTATTATTTGTTTTGTCAGTATATATATGTTCATTTTGTTTGTTTGTTTAAAGATATTCAATCGAAAAGGAAAAGAAAAATAAACTCAACGTTTCCATGAAATATTTCCTCTATTAAATTTAAGTTAATTACATAACACATGTTTGCTTCAATTGTTTTCCATCGTTTTACTTTTACTCTCAAACGTTCAATTTTGATGTGTGTTTCGTATGTCTGTCCCTTTATCTTTGTCTGTGTGTGTGTTTTGAATGAGATTTAAACTGCTGAGCTGAGTAGCTTTGGTTTGTTTCTTTCTTTCTTTCTGTGAGTGTGGAATGTTTTTGTTTTGTTCTGCTATCTTACGCTTTGCTCTCTTCTGTCTGATATATTTTACTTTTTAACTTTGTTTTATTTGTTGTTGTAAACTAAACTTTTTTCTTTCTTTTTTTTTCACTATGTGTTGCATCGTTGAGTTGAGTTTATCATTTTTTGTTCTTTGTATTATTCTTTCATATTCTCGTGATTAGTTCATTGCGTGAAACTAGCGGAAAAATTAGAGCGTTATGTTTTTTGTCTCCCTCTTTTCGTACGAAAAGAGAGAAAGAGAGGTTTAGAAAGGGGAGTCAGGGCACTCTAAAATACCCTGCCTGCAGCTAGTCGAGGAAATACGCATGATTACAGTTATTTTGGTGTAAGTTTTACAAAATGTCTGACAAATTATTAAACCAGTTTCCCTTTTACCATGTGTGTGTGGTGGCTGACCAGTGGATATGAGATTTGATGGATTGTGGCGAGCTGATTTCGTTCAAACGATTTCCTCCACTCTAGGGAATCTAATCGAAGGAAAGATTTTTGTTTCGTTCTCTATCTTTACTTTTTTTTTGTTGAATTAGGACACAGAGAGGTGTTTTCGAGGAAAAAATCTGATTGATTATCGTGACAATGCATTTTTTGTTGTTGTTGTGTTAAAACTGTTCTACATTCAGCCTGATTGAAACTTCAAAAAATTGTGTTCACATTTGCGCGCCACTGAATACCGGCCTTCGTCGTTTGACGGTTCACCTTTATGGCAGTGAGCGCCATTATGGTGCGCGCGCGCGTGACATTTGCTAAGAAGCGTTCTATTTCAGTGTGGTAAACAACATTATAGCACATGCACGGTGTGCGCTGCATGGAACCAAACTAAACAAAATGGCGGCGTGTGTGTGTATGCGATTTAATCTTTTGTTTTTCTATTGAAACAATGACAAAAGTCGTACCGTTTTAACGTGTTTTTTTCTTCTTCTTTCTTTTCTCGCTAATGATTATATCGGTTTAGTAGTATTTTTTTTGCTTGTTAGCTTGCTGGTTTCCCACTATTTTTTGTTAATTGTGTCCTATAGTAAATTTGTGTTTTCCCTAAAGTTCAAATTTATAACAATTTTTGTTTGCTCTAACTCCATGCTGTCTCGCTGTCTTTCTTTCTTTGCCATTATAGCAAACCAAACAACGAGTCTGGGTGTTTGCTTATCTCGTTGAAACTTAAGGATATTTGCTTTATTTTTTTAATTTTCTTTTTGTGAAGTTAGTCAACGAAAACTTGTGTAGTTTTGAGTTGTTTTTCACTTTGATGTCTATTAAGTTGATCTTCTCAGTAGTTTCTCACAGATTTTTTTTTGTTGGTGTTTTTGCGACACTTGGAGACATGAGAGTGCATTTTATGGTTGATTGGTGGAATTTATGTGTGTGTTGGTTTCTTTTTTTTCTCGTGAGGGGTTGCGTTAAGTGTATTTCTTGCTGTAACTTTTAGTACTGGTTAATGTAACTGGGTTTCGTTTGAGTATCATCATTAGAACATTTCGCACTTTCTTCTTTACTTTTTTTTAAGAAGAAAGGCTCGTGGAAAACTTGGAGTAACGTTCCTAACGAAGAATGTATTGTTTGCCCTTTTTTGTTTTGCAACTTTGTGACAAAACATTAAACGAGATCAGTAACAACATATAGAAATTTATTTAGTTAGGTATAATCAATGACAAAGGTAAAAATAAACGATCTTTTTTTTAGTTTTTTGGTTTCTCTTGTTCGATAAATATGTATAATAGATCATATGTAAAGAGTTTGTTTTTCGTCACTATATACGTTAATTATTTTGTTCAAATTGTTTCATTTAATGTGAGTGCTTTGTGTGTGTGTGTCTTTTTCTTGTTTTTATTTTCACCTTTTTTTGTTGAATAACTTTAAGTTTTTTTTCTTCTTCCTCTTATGATTTTGTTTCTCTCTGGCTGCTGCCGCTGCTTTATTTTCTGTGTGTTTAGTTTTTAAACTGATGCTGATTGGAAACTAGCGATGCAATGTCCTGGACGAGTGCCGCAGGGGCTGCCGCCGGCGCCGGGCCTCCTTGGACCTGCATTGGCATCTGCTGCATCGGCTGCTGCGGCATCATCATCATCGGCTGCTGGGGTTGCTCAGCTGGCATAAATTTCGCTAAAGGATTTTTGAAAAAAATAGTACGAAAAAAGAAAAAAAAAAACACGCATTAGTTCAAACCTGACCCCGGTGGCAACTAAACGCACACCAATTCCTTCGGAAAGACCTCTCCCGGATGGGGAGAGAGAGAGTTCCGGCGGTTTTCTACACGCGGAAAAGAGCAAACCAAAAAAATGTTCAACTTTACATTTAGTCGAGAGACAGGTGTTGCTGGCGCTAGGTTGTACAATATACAGAAGTTAGAGAGAGAGTTTCACACAATCAACATTGGCAGCTACGGACAAACCACGCTTGCTACGGTTAGGTTAGGTTTAGTTTGTTAGTAGTAGGCGCAGTCGCGATGCAATGCGGGTCGCACCACCTGCTTGCGGCGTCACCTCGTCTACCCTGATGAAAAAGTAGGCTGGTGGCGCCGCCAGCCGGTGCCGTCCCCCCAGCTCGAATACATTTACACGCAGGCTTGCTTGGATTGGGTTGGCGGCGTTTAAACATCTCAAATACAGATAGTTGTAGGTGTAGGGTTGCTAAGGTTGCAGCTTTTTTTCTCTCTCTTCTGATTAGTTGACTAACCAGAAGAGAGTATTTTTTATTGTACAGGCGAATCGACTACCGGAGGTGGAACGAAAATCTGCGATGCGAGACAGTGAGCGAGAGAGCAACGCTCTCTTCCTCACTGTCTTGCTGGCATTTCGACTGCTCCTCCGGAGCGATTGTTTTAGAAAGCGACAACAACAAACAACCGGAGAGGGAGGGAGAGAGAGAGTGTGTGGACGCAACTCGGACAGTTGTACAGAGAACACGAGTGTCGTGTCGGGTGGTTTTTGTGTGGACAGACGGAAGAGAGTTTTTTAACGCAGTTTTGGAGGACTTGGTGTTTTGGTGCATAAGTTTAGTAAAACTTGGATTATTTTTGTGTGTATAAAACCGGCTGGTAATTTCTAATTTTTTGGTTAAAATTGAAATGTTCTGTTCATCAAAATTAATTTAAATTATTTGCATTACTGTGCAGATTAGATTATCTGTAAAGTTTCAGAAAATAGCTGATAAAATTATTTTTTCTTTGTGGGAATATTTCGTAAGCTTTGCAAAATTATAGGGAATGTTATGGTAACATGATTATTCTTTTTTGTAGTAATTTTTTTTATAAACAGCACTTAAAATTTCAAGGTTATTTTTACTTATAATTATTTGTATTCGGGTTAGAAGATATCCAGATTTTTAAGCGAAGATGGCGTTCGAATTGTGAACGCCCGAAATGTCAAAATCACGCAGTGGTACCAACATTACGAAAGAAGTGTGCCATGGCATGACAGCCATACTTTTTTTCTAATGTTGGTGCTACTGCGCGATTTTGACAATTCGGGCATTCACAATTCGAACGCCATCTTCGCTTAAAAACCTGGATAGAATAGAAAAAAACAGAAATAAATCTTCGAAAAATTATTTTTTGTGGAATTTGTAAATTTTGTAGATTTTGTCCAGATTATTCAAGAGGGATTTAATAAATCATAATGATTTGTTGCATAGGAGCCTTTCTCTGAGACTCTGGACAACGCTTGTTTTTTTTTTAATTGAATGAAACTTTGTATGTACTTTTCAAATGTAAAAAAAAAAATCATTTTGTGTCATTAGTTTATTTATACAAATCTCCATACCATTTTGAAAGCTGTCCATACCAAAAGGCTATTGAAATATTCAAAAATCTGTATTTTAGTGCGGTTTTTCTGATCGATTGTTGTCGTGGGCGAAGTTGTAGGTATTATATAGTAATAAATATTTGGACTTCTCCGGAAAAAATACAAAAATAAAAAAAATGTTTTTTTTTTTGTTAGGCTTTTCACACAAAAAAATATTATTGCCAAAACAATATCAAAAAAAAATCTCATTTTTTCAGCTATGGAACAAGTTAGTAAAAAATCTGCTGGGTGCCATAAACCACATGGACATATTTTTGTTTTTGAAATTCTAGAGTATCCACGACGTGCATGGCTCCTTGGCATTGCTGCCAATTTAAAAAAATATAACTTATTTTTTCTGTTTGCTTCTCTTTCGGATGCTGTATCTCAGCAATCATTGGTCTAATCTTTAATCTGACCTTTTCGAAAAAAACATATTTTCAGAGATAGTCATAACAAAGCTTATGCAAAAAATAAGTAGCGAAATCACCAAAAAATAAAAAAATAAATGGTGGCTTTAACTTCAAAACAGTGCACGATATCGAAATTTCTGTAAAGTTACATTAAAAAACAATTTTTTTTTCCACAATTTTTTGAAAATCAGGATAAGCGAAAAATTGGAAACACTAAAATCGAATGCATGTAATTTTTTTTTGTAAACACAGCCGACGCAATTCTAACCCAGCACCAACAATTCGGACTAGCGCCTTAGCCCGCTCGGCCATCAGACCGTAAAATAATGGAAAGGATAAACGCATATATGAGCTTGACATTTTGGTCAAGTAGGTTTCCCATACTGATGGACTACACATTTCGAGTGTAATATTTACATAGAATTTAATAAAATAATGCAAAATTTGTTTTACACGCAGCACGCGGCCTTTTACTTTTTTTTGCTGTGCAGGATACATCAAATCGATCAGAAAATCCGTTCTCAAAATACTGATTTTTAATTTGCCTTTTTGTATGGATAGCAAAATTGTTTCGACCTTTGTATGGACGAACTAATGATGCAAAATATCTTCTTTGGTCATAAAAAAGGACACACAAAGCTGATTAAAAAATTTAAGTATTTCATTTTCAATAAATTAGATCATTTTTTAGATGATTGTTTTCAAGTAATGTGATAGAGAGAGACGTATTTTTAAAGAGATTATAGAGTTATGTTAGATGTGAATTTTGATGTGAATGTCATTTCTCATGTCTGGTGTCTTCCTTGTAAAAAGTAGTAGTGAGTATAAATATTATATGAATAAACGACATTTGTAAGAAGAATGTATAAAAGACAACGGAGAATTTAATATATATCCAGAGTTTTTTTTTTGAAAAAGGTCCTATAAACCAAATTTTAAATTTTTGCTTTTTTGGTGTTTTTGAATACCCCTGACTCAAGGCGGTTCTAAAAACACCCAAAAAGCAAAAATTGAAAATTTGGTTTATAGGACTTTTTCAATAAAAAAAACTCTAGATATGTTTTGTGTACTCGTAAAAAAGTAGTGGGAACTTGCATAGTAAAATGTACACGCTCATTCAAAATCAATCAGTTTTTTGCAAAAATCGAACTTACTCAAATTTGAGTAAATTTCACTCAGAATTCAACGAGCTGAGTAGGTTTGATTTTGACGAAAACTGAGTGATTTAAAATGAGAGTGTAGAGAGGGGGAAAAATGTGTGAGTTTTGAATGTTTGAAAGCGTGATGCTTTGAGGGTATATTTCGAAAGTGTTGAACTGGAACAAACTGCTTCGTTGCGTTTTTTTTCTTGAATTGAAGTTTAACATTGACAATGAATGGCATGCAGTGTAGCTAAGGGATTTCTACCGTGAGTTCTAATTCTAATTAAGCATTATTAGATGTTTAACATTAATCTTATTACAAATTACAGACACTATTGGTACTACGAAATAATCATGCATTCATGAGCTGTGTCTAATTGCGAAAAATTAACAAAAGCAGAAAAACAACAAAAATGTGCAATTGTGTGCTGTTGAAATAAACAATTGAATTAAACAGTAACAAAAAAACTTGTCATGCTTGAAAAACATAAATATTAAGTAGAGATATAGTTTCAAAATGAAAGAAGACATCAGAGACTCTTTTTGTTTTTCGCAGAATGACATGGCTTTCATGACTTCCAAATGTAAAGCTTAACTCTACACTCTCATTTCAACGTGGTTGAAACATAAGTTAAGGGGAACCGGGAAGTTTTGTAAAAAAAAACATGGCCGCTCGGCCATTGCCGAAAAATGTCAAAGAATAGATTGTCATACTGCTTCGCAGATATTTCGACGGTAAACAAACCAAAAATCCAGTAAGTGTAACACAGTGTGTGGGCGTGAGTTTTCGCGAATTACATCAGTCACAAAACACGAGCACGATAGACGGTGCAGTTTTTTTTTGGGTTCGATTTTCAATCGCTAAGTGCAAATTTATGTACAAAATAAAAGTTAACTTAAAATGGACAGGGAGGGACCAAAAAACAAATTTTCTACCAATTACTATTTTAAACGAAAACCAAACACGAAAAACAAATCTTGCTTCCAGACAGTTGGGTTAACAAAAAAAACAAAACTAATAGGGTGATACTGCATTGCTTTTGCTCGGGATAAGGTTACGTTTAAAAATATCAGAAAATTTTGTCCATACTGTTACTATTTTTCAGATTTTTTTTTCGCTGTAGTAGCTTGCCGAAGGTGGTGATAGTAGGTAGGTAGGTAGGTGGGTAGTAGACAATAACTTGCTTTAGACGTAAATTATCTGCTCTGCGGCTCTGTGTGTTATGGATTAGAGGATTTTTAGCTCAATTGCTCCGCCAAATTCGGCAAACACGTGTGCTTGCGCTTGCGCATTCTCGTGAGAAATGGAACAAGGTCTGCAAATTTTCTGTTATTTTTCTGAAGGGCGCGCGCTCCACGTTTGCTCTTTTTTTCTTTGCGTATTGGGGCTTTGGATTTTGGAATATATTTGATTTGAGGTTGGCCGTGATTTGCAGATTGTTTTTTTTTTGGTTTTTGGTTTAGTTTCTGGCTGCAATTTGGAAAAAATGGAGAAAAAGAGAAAAAAAGAAGAAATAGAATGAGGCCGAGAAATATAAATTTCGAAAACGTGACTTACGTCACTTTGGTGGTTACTTTTATCCCGGAACAAAGTTTAGTGTTTTGCTAAATGGTATTATTCTGCCGTGACTCAGTCAGTAAAACAAGTCTCGGTGTAGTGTGGAACCACAGAAAGCAGACGTAAATCTGTTTAAACTTCCATTACTCAACAATTTAACGGTCAATTCAAATGAGCTATCTTTAATTCACCACAGCGCTGTGGCGTTTTCAACATTACAGTGGTGAGTTTCTGCTGACAGTTTAAAATGACCGTTTGATTTCTGATTGATGGATTTTTTCAAAAGAGATTTACGTCTATTTTTTACGCGTGTTTGTATAGTGTTGTAATGCGCAGAGAAACAAAATTAAAAAAGGATTTTTTTTCTGTAATTTAAAACAAAGCTGGTTGTAAATTGATTGTTAAGTATTAGACAGAAAAGGTTGAAACACGACATAAAAAATATTTTAAATGTCAAAATCGACGTTTTAGCATAATTTGAAGGAAAATAACACAAACATAGTAAGACCTTAAAAGATTTTAAATAAACGTGACTTGAATGAGAGCACAAGAGACGAAGAAATGACGCGCTATAGAGGAACATTGTAGAAGCTTGTTTTACAATGAAAAGTTGCAGAAAATAAAAACAACGGTCGAACCTGAGACGGATCCCTAGAGAAGTTTTGTCCGTTCTTTCGTTTGTCATTTGTTAAGTTCGTATTGTCCTTGTTTCTTTTTAATCCTGACATTTCAACTCGAATTTAAAGGTCTTTTTAAAACTTTCTCTATGATGGTCGTTTTTTGTTTTTTAATGTCACTCGTGAAATGGGCAAAACTAAACGTATGAAAAGGTAGTGACTAAACGGTTTTATTGTATTGGTTTGCTGTTTCGTTTCCCCACTCGTTTTTCGTTTCATGGGTCATTATCAGTTATCTAGATAAGTATTTTGATGGTTTCAGTTATTGGTCTACATGAAGTTAGCTACAGAAGGGGGAATATATTTTGATTAGTACAATTGCTAGATTAGTTTCTCGATCGCTGTTCGAATTCTGATCACTTGAAAGAGTTGCAGTGTGTTTGTAAACAATATCAAACAACGTTTTGTTGTGAATGTCGGTGTTAGAAAATCACACTGAAATTGTCGTAAACGTGTAAAAAAATGTTGCGCATGTTAAACAGTCACAGGTGGTGTGGTATCACATTTATTCACAGTTTTTTTTGAAGTGGGTGATTCGTTACTTACCTACAAGGATTCCAATTATAACAAGGCCAATCACACCCATAATTATCATCATCTAAAAAAAAAGAAAACGTTGGTTAGGAAGGGTAACAATTAATTTGCTGTTTTTATGTTTTTGTGTATCGATAGCGGTGTGCTCTCTTATACTAACTGACATTTTGGTAGTTGCGAGAAAATCGATTTTTAAACTTTGAATTACTGTTTCTGGAAAACTATTCGACAAACAATTGTTCTAACAATTTTAAAGTATGCACCTGACATTACTTAAACTGCCCATGTTCGCATAAATGTCCCATATGCATTTTTGTCGATTTTGACTTAGATATTGGAATAGCTTCGTTTGTTGTGTTCCTTTAAGCTAAACTAATAATATTTACCACTTTGTTCCAGAAATTCGGTAATCAACGACAAATTTGTTTGTCCCATCTGAAAAATGTTCAAATATGAGTCCCATCGTGATAATGTTCACAAACCAGTCCCTCTACAAAATATTATGGCCTGAACATACCTTTCGGATACTCCAATCTTTAAAATATAGTCAGCAATTATACAGACCGGCCATCTTGAAGGGTTTTCATCAATTTCACGGTCACACAAATCTCCCAAATGGCTGATTCAATCATTTTAAAAGAATGCAAATTTTCTCCATTTTCTGCTGAAAAGTTTGTTTACTACTGGGGTTACCTAGGCAGCATGCTGCGATCGGGCTGGTTTGCGAACATATTGATGCTCTATGTAGAAAATGTTCACATACCAGGTCCCATCTTGCGTACTTTTTTGAAATGAAAGAGAAAAACCAACACTAATTTCAATACAAACTTATCAAAAGCATAAACAAGAGCATGTTTGAGAACTATGTTGAATGATTTTTGAGTATAATGGTTGTATATTTAAAATTAATGAGAGAACGTTTTTCAAACTTCCAAGCTCGTTTTCTCAACTTGTTGAAAATGTATATGGGACATTTATGCGATCATGGGCAGTAAAGACATTGTGAAATATAAAAACTTTTGAAATGCTAGAAAAATTTTAGCTGAGAAAATAAGAAAAAAAATCATGCTAGCAATTGGCACAAGTGTGTTTTGGGAGGTAATTTGTATGAGTTAGCACAAACGTGCACAGGGCTTTGGTACAAAAGCGTGCAAAGTAATTTTATTGTTAAAATAGTTCACATTAGTTGTTTCAATGTAATTTTTTCACGAGTTGGTTAATTTAAGCGTAAGAAAAACATTTTATATCAAAACTTTTTTCAAACACTGATTTTAGTTTGAATTTGGTAGGAAAATTAACCTTTTGGAAAAATTAGCATTTAAATCAAAATTTTTGTATAAAAAAATTAGTGAAATTATATTTTTTTATGAATATAATTGTAAAACCATCCATAATACATCAACTATGACGAATACTAGGTTGATGTATTCCTAAAAACATAAGAAAATGATGTTGTAAAAACTTTTAGCTTGTTTATTTTATTTCAATTATATCATACGACCTTTCAAAAACGAATGGTATCCAAGGCACAAACCGTTATTTAGATTTATGGTGAATTGCAGTTGGAACAAGTGTGTCTCATGCAATGGAATCGATGAATGTATTGAATAGAACAAATGTGCCTCAAACAAATTAAATACGTAATATTTTTAAGTATGGACGACCCATACAGTTGTGCCAAGTGTGCACATCAACTATGAAAGATGTTGTTACGTAGTTTTTTGCATGGACGACCCCTGCAGTTGAGCTAAGAGTGCACAACGACTTGAAGAATGGTAAAATTTGACTTTTAGGTTGGGCTAAGTGGATAATGGGTTGGGGAAAAATGTTGTTACGTCGTTTTTTTTTGCATGGACGACCCCTGCAGTTGAGCTAAGAGTGCACAACGACTTGAAGAATGTTTAAAATTGACTTTTAGGTTGGGCTAAGTGAGTAATGGGTTGGGGAAAAACGACTTGAAGAATGTTTCAAATTGGACTTTTGGGTTGGGCTAAGTGGGTAATGGGTTGGGGAAAAATGTTGTTACGTCGTTTTTTTTTGCATGGACGACCCCTGCAGTTGAGCTAAGAGTGCACAACGACTTGAAGAATATTAAATTTGACTTTTGGGTTGGGCTAAGTGGGTAATGGGTTGGGGAAAAATGTTGTTACGTCGTTTTTTTTGCATGGACGACCCCTGCAGTTGTGCTAGGAGTGCACAACGACTTGAAGAATGTTTCAAATTGGACTTTTGGGTTGAGCTAAGTGGGTAATGGGTTGGGGAAAAATGTTGTTACGTCGTTTTTTTTTGCATGGACGACCCCTGCAGTTGAGCTAAGAGTGCACAACGACTTGAAGAATATTAAATTTGACTTTTAGGTTGGGCTAAGTGGATAATGGGTTGGGGAAAAATGTTGTTACGTCGTTTTTTTTTTGCATGGACGACCCCTGCAGTTGAGCTAAGAGTGCACAACGACTTGAAGAATGTTTCAAATTGGACTTTTGGGTTGGGCTAAGTGGGTAATGGGTTGGGGAAAAATGTTGTTACGTCGTTTTTTTTGCATGGACGACCCCTGCAGTTGAGCTAAGAGTGCACAACGACTTGAAGAATATTAAATTTGACTTTTGGGTTGGGCTAAGTGGGTAATGGGTTGGGGAAAAATGTTGTTACGTCGTTTTTTTTTGCATGGACGACCCCTGCAGTTGAGCTAAGAGTGCACAACGACTTGAAGAATGTTTAAAATTGACTTTTAGGTTGGGCTAAGTGGGTAATGGGTTGGGGAAAAATGTTGTTACGTCGTTTTTTTTTGCATGGACGACCCCTGCAGTTGAGCTAAGAGTGCACAACGACTTGAAGAATGTTTCAAATTGGACTTTTGGGTTGGGCTAAGTGGGTAATGGGTTGGGGAAAAATGTTGTTACGTCGTTTTTTTTGCATGGACGACCCCTGCAGTTGAGCTAAGAGTGCACAACGACTTGAAGAATATTAAATTTGACTTTTGGGTTGGGCTAAGTGGGTAATGGGTTGGGGAAAAATGTTGTTACGTCGTTTTTTTTGCATGGACGACCCCTGCAGTTGAGCTAAGAGTGCACAACGACTTGAAGAATATTAAATTTGACTTTTGGGTTGGGCTAAGTGGGTAATGGGTTGGGGAAAAATGTTGTTACGTCGTTTTTTTTTGCATGGACGACCCCTGCAGTTGAGCTAAGAGTGCACAACGACTTGAAGAATATTAAATTTGACTTTTGGGTTGGGCTAAGTGGGTAATGGGTTGGGGAAAAATGTTGTTACGTCGTTTTTTTTGCATGGACGACCCCTGCAGTTGAGCTAAGAGTGCACAACGACTTGAAGAATATTAAATTTGACTTTTGGGTTGGGCTAAGTGGGTAATGGGTTGGGGAAAAATGTTGTTACGTCGTTTTTTTTTGCATGGACGACCCCTGCAGTTGAGCTAAGAGTGCACAACGACTTGAAGAATATTAAATTTGACTTTTAGGTTGGGCTAAGTGAGTAATGGGTTGGGGAAAAATGTTGTTACGTTGTTTTTTTTTTTTGCATGGACGACCCCTGCAGTTGAGCTAAGAGTGCACAACGACTTGAAGAATATTAAATTTGACTTTTGGGTTGGGCTAAGTGGGTAATGGGTTGGGGAAAAATGTTGTTACGTCGTTTTTTTTTGCATGGACGACCCCTGCAGTTGAGCTAAGAGTGCACAACGACTTGAAGAATGTTTAAATTTGACTTTTAGGTTGGGCTAAGTGAGTAATGGGTTGGGGAAAAATGTTGTTACGTCGTTTTTTTTTTGCATGGACGACCCCTGCAGTTGAGCTAAGAGTGCACAACGACTTGAAGAATATTAAATTTGACTTTTGGGTTGGGCTAAGTGGGTAATGGGTTGGGGAAAAATGTTGTTACGTCGTTTTTTTTTGCATGGACGACCCCTGCAGTTGAGCTAAGAGTGCACAACGACTTGAAGAATATTAAATTTGACTTTTGGGTTGGGCTAAGTGGGTAATGGGTTGGGGAAAAATGTTGTTACGTCGTTTTTTTTGCATGGACGACCCCTGCAGTTGAGCTAAGAGTGCACAACGACTTGAAGAATATTAAATTTGACTTTTGGGTTGGGCTAAGTGGGTAATGGGTTGGGGAAAAATGTTGTTACGTCGTTTTTTTTGCATGGACGACCCCTGCAGTTGAGCTAAGAGTGCACAACGACTTGAAGAATGTTTAAATTTGACTTTTAGGTTGGGCTAAGTGAGTAATGGGTTGGGGAAAAATGTTGTTACGTCGTTTTTTTTTTGCATGGACGACCCCTGCAGTTGAGCTAAGAGTGCACAACGACTTGAAGAATATTAAATTTGACTTTTGGGTTGGGCTAAGTGGGTAATGGGTTGGGGAAAAATGTTGTTACGTCGTTTTTTTTTGCATGGACGACCCCTGCAGTTGAGCTAAGAGTGCACAACGACTTGAAGAATATTAAATTTGACTTTTGGGTTGGGCTAAGTGGGTAATGGGTTGGGGAAAAATGTTGTTACGTCGTTTTTTTGCATGGACGACCCCTGCAGTTGAACTAAGAGTGCACAACGACTTGAAGAATATTAAATTGGATTTTTGGTTGGGCTAAGTGGGTCGTGAGTTTTTTTTTTATCTTTTTAAGTACTTTGTATGGGATTTTGTATGAGCTATATTGTACAGGAAACATGTATGCAAAGTTTCAGCTACGTAACAACATTTTACAAGTGGGTTCCAACCCAAAAGACCAAATTGAAAAGATTCTTTAAGTCGTTGTCCACTCTCAGCTTAACTGCAGGGTTCGTTTATGCAAAAAAATACTACGTATTGTTAGTGGGGGTGAAAGTATTTTTTTTACGGATTTTACCATTTCTCAGGTGCGTCTCTATGACTCTAAATTCTGTTAAAATGATATAATATTGTATAGTAGCCCAACTCAAAAGTCCAATTTGAAACATTCTTCATGTCGTTGTGCACGCTTAGCTCAACTTTAGGGGTCGTCCATGCAAAAAAACGACGTAACAATAATTTTCCCCAACTCATTGCCCGCTTAGCCCAACCCAAAAGTCCAATTTGAAACATTTTTCAAGTCGTTGTGCACTCCTAGCACAACTGAAGGGGTCGTCCATGAAAAAAAACGACGTAACAACATTTTTCCCAACCCATTACCCACTTAGCCCAACCTAAAAGTCCACTTTGAAACATTCTTCAAGTCGTTGTGCACTCCTAGCACAACTGAAGGGGTCGTCCATGCAAAAAAAAACGACGTAACAATAATTTTCCCCAACCCAATGCCCACTTAGCCCAACCCAAAAGTCCAGTTTGAAACATTCTTCAAGTCGTTGTGCACTCCTAGCACAACTGCAGGGGTCGTCCATGAAAAAAAACGATGTAACAACATTTTTTCCCAACCCATTACTCACTTAGCCCAACCTAAAAGTCAAATTTAAACATTCTTCAAGTCGTTGTGCACTCTTAGCACAACTGTAGGGGTCGTCCATGAAAAAAAACGACTTAACAGCATTTTCCCCCAACCCATTACCCACTTAGCCCAACCCAAAAGTCCAATTTGAAACATTCTTCAAGTCGTTGTGCACTCCTAGCACAACTGAAGGGGTCGTCCATGCAAAAAAAACGACGTAACAATAATTTTCCCCAACCCAATGCCCACTTAGCCCAACCCAAAAGTCCAGTTTGAAACATTCTTCAAGTCGTTGTGCACTCCTAGCACAACTGAAGGGGTCGTCCATGAAAAAAAACGATGTAACAACATTTTTCCCCAACCCATTACCCACTTAGCCCAACCTAAAAGTCCACTTTGAAACATTCTTCAAGTCGTTGTGCACTCTTAGCACAACTGAAGGGGTCGTCCATGAAAAAAAAAACGACGTAACAACATTTTTCCCCAACCCATTACTCACTTAGCCCAACCTAAAAGTCAAATTTAAACATTCTTCAAGTCGTTGTGCACTCTTAGCACAACTGTAGGGGTCGTCCATGAAAAAAACGACGTAACAACATTTTTCTCCAACCCATTACCCACTTAGCCCAACCCAAAAGTCTAATTTGAAACATTCTTCAAGTCGTTGTGCACTCCTAGCACAACTGAAGGGGTCGTCCATGAAAAAAAAACGACGTAACAACATTTTTCCCCAACCCATTACCCACTTAGCCCAACCTAAAAGTCAATTTTAAACATTCTTCAAGTCGTTGTGCACTCTTAGCACAACTGAAGGGGTCGTCCATGAAAAAAAAACGACGTAACAACATTTTTCCCCAACCCATTATCCACTTAGCCCAACCTAAAAGTCAATTTTAAACATTCTTCAAGTCGTTGTGCACTCCTAGCACAACTGAAGGGGTCGTCCATGAAAAAAAAACGACGTAACAACATTTTTCCCCAACCCATTACCCACTTAGCCCAACCCAAAAGTCAAATTTGAAACATTCTTCAAGTCGTTGTGCACTCCTAGCACAACTGAAGGGGTCGTCCATGCAAAAAAAAAAACGACGTAACAATAATTTTCCCCAACCCAATGCCCACTTAGCCCAACCCAAAAGTCCACTTTGAAACATTCTTCAAGTCGTTGTGCATTCTTAGCACAACTGAAGGGGTTGTCCATGAAAAAAAACGACGTAACAACATTTTTCCCCAACCCATTACCCACTTAGCCCAACCCAAAAGTCCAATTTGAAACATTCTTCAAGTCGTTGTGCACTCCTAGCACAACTGAAGGGGTCGTCCATGAAAAAAAACGACGTTACAACATTTTTCCCAACCCATTACCCACTTAGCCCAACCTAAAAGTCAATTTTAAACATTCTTCAAGTCGTTGTGCACTCTTAGCACAACTGAAGGGGTCGTCCATGAAAAAAAAAACGACGTAACAACATTTTTCCCCAACCCAAAAGTCCAATTTGAAACATTCTTCAAGTCGTTGTGCACTCTTAGTACAACTGCAGGGGTCGTCCATGCAAAGAAAACTACGTAACAACATTTTAAACTAGCCTACAGAACCTAAGTACACTAATCCTAATCAATGGGTCGTCCAAACAAAAAAAAACTACTCCACGAAACCATTTTAACACACTTCACCTAACTGATAATTCCTTCTCGCTTCCAAATGTGCACACTTGTGCTATTTGCCTTCCAAAATAGTGCTCCATAATATTGCTCAAACTAGTAAGGACACCTGGCAATTTACCATAATATTATAGTGTAATCGTAATTTTATGGATTTGCGTGTTTTCAAAAGGTCAAGCCATGATGAAAAATAAGAGAGCACATCCATGATGCGTTCGAAAATGTCAGTTAGTACAAATGGTTGCAAGGCGATATCTCCGCGTAGGAAACGAATTTTTCAGATCTGTTAGAAGCGTTTTGTAGGGAATTTAATTAGCTAAAAGATGGCATCATTAACTCATTTTGGCCCAATTTTCAGTTAGAACATTAGAGCACACCGCTATCGGTATGTTGAAGTTAGTAGCAAATTTCGCGTGTAAATGAGCAGGGGTTGATTCAAATTCATTTTCTTACATTTTAACCCATCTTTTATTTGTTTTGAAAGCCGATATTTGTCTTTTGAAAATATTTTATTACTTTAAAATATATTGTTACTTTAAAATATGTATTTCTTTGAAACAACAACAAACTTGGGAACTTTTTTTTACCATTTTTAATTACATGAGACACTTTAAAGCTTTATTTTTTCAGCAGCATACGATTGCTTGCTTTTAGAATGAAATTATATCCCTTAAGAGGCAGTTTTTGTAAATATTGCTCGGTTTGTTCTAGAGGTCGTATCGAGGTGCTCCGAGTTGGATGAAACTTTCAACGTTTGTTTGTCTATACATAAGATGAACTCATGCCAAATATGAGCCCTCTAAGACAAAGGGAAGTGGGGTAAAACGGGCTTTGAAGTTTGAGGTCAAAAAAACATAAAAAATCTTAAAATTGCTCGCATTTCCGTAAAACTTTATCAATTCCAACTCTCTTAGATGCATTCGAAAGGTCTTTTGAAGCACTTCAAAATGTGCCATAGACATCCAGGATTGGTTTGATTTTTTCTCATAGCTTTTGCAAATCGCTGTTAAAAATGGATTTTTTTAAAACCTTAATATCTTTTTGCAACAGCCTCTAACACCCATAATCCCATGGGTCAAAAGTTAGGGAATTTAATGGACTATAAGCCTACGGTTTTAACTTTTTGGCCAATCGCAGTTTTTCTCATAGTTTTCGATTTTTCTATAACAAACATTTTACAACGTTAGTTTTTGCCCTGTAGGCCAAGAAGACGGCACTTTTTGGTCTCAGTTTTGTCATATTCGGAATCCTTGGACAATTTCACGTAAGTTAGAAGTATTGGAGATGTAAATTTGATTTAAAAAATAATTAAATAAAACATTTTTGAAAAAAGAAATAGATCTTATTTACTCTGTGATCAATACGTCAAATGCTGTATCAAGTAGGCGAATATCTGTTTTACCCCTAATCCGACAAAATGTTACAAACTATTTTAATTCATTCTAAATGGCATTTTGTCCAATCAAATTTACAACTGCAATACTTCTAACTAACGTTAAATTGTCCGAGGATTCCGAATATGGCAAAATTGAGAACAAAAAGTGCCGCTATGACGGCCTACAGGGCAAAAACTAACGTTGTAAAATGTTCGTTATAGAAAAATCGAAAAACTATGAGAAAAACTGCGATTGGCCAAAAAGTTATTTCCTTAGGCTTATAGTCCATGAAATAACCTATCTTTTGACCTATTTGAGTACGGGTGTTGGAGGCTGTTGCAAAAAGATATTAAGGTTTTAAAAAAATCCATTTTTAACAGTAATTTGCAAAAGCTATGAGAAAAAAATCAAACCAATTCTGGATGTCTATGGCACACTTTGAAGTGCATCAAAAGACCTTTCGAATGCATCTAAGAGAGTTGGAATTGATCAAGTTTTACGGAAATGCGAGCAATTTTAAGATTTTTTATGTTTTTTGGACCTCAAACTTCAAAGCCCGTTTTACCCCACTTCCCTTTGTCGTAGAGGGCTCATATTTGGCATGAGTTCAACTCATGTATAGACAAACAAACGCTGAAAGTTTTATCCAAATTGGAGCACCTCGATACGACCTGTTGCACATTGATGAATAACTCGCTCTTAAACACACTATGCCAATGGTCGCAACGCTTGCTTAGAGCGTATCCTAGACCTTTTACCTTCCCAAAAACCGTCCAACTCAAAGTGGAGAATCAACACTTCCGTCTTCCAAATCCCTTTCCAATTGGGGCTTAGACAATCACCACATCACATGGCGAAATCCAGTATGCAATTCGCTAAAATCACCGTCTCCTAGCGGAGCGAAGCGACAAAGGTCCAAAAACCAAGTGTTTTAAAAACACGTTGTTAGAAAAAATAACGCTTAAAAAGCAAAAAAAAAAACTGCAGATTTCAATACTTTTACAAGAGATTGAAAAAATCAAATGAACAATTATTTGTAAAGAAGGCCGATTTTTTTATTTGGCGGAAAATTTGGCAAAGCTTTCCTATGACAAAGAAGGCATTATTCATCTTTGGTTTGTCCGTACAAGTTCAATTCAGGAAAAAAGTAACACTCAAATACAAAAAGTTAAATTACCATAATACATTTTTTTTTTAATTATGTGTAACTTTTTTAGCCACAGAGAGGCATGGACACAACATTTTTCACGAGATATTCATTTTTGAAAATTTAAAGGTTTTTCAAAACATTTAAAAATGTTCTCTTAAAAATCTCTGTGTAATTTTCGAAAAAATATTTCTAAAACCAAGCCTAACATTTAATAAAGGCTACACACACAAATCTATTGAAATTGCTAAATTTATCAGAGAATTTTTTTTAACATTACAAATCGGAAAAATAGTTGCCGAGATACCGTCAGCTGAAATATAAAGGCTAATTGGAAATTGAAAATCGGAAAAAAATGTACAGTGCTTTTCGATTGCAAATTTGAAAGTAAGAAAAAACTATAAATTAGGGTACACTTTCAATATTTTTGAAAAATCATGACATTTTTGTCGCATAAAAAATGCGGATTTGGGAAATTATATTTTTTTAAGTCAATAAAAATGGGTAATTTTTTTAAGAGTGTAATTATTTTTTCTTCATTATCTTCAACATAACCAACAACTTAGCTGGAGACACCAAATCGATCAGAAATAGATACAGATTTTCGAATATTTATTTAGAGTGTAACAAAAATTACCTTTTTTAGCGTGCATTAAGGGGCTTGTTTCGGTTGACAAATGAGCTTGTAAAATACCTAATTAGTTCGAAAGTTTCACCCAAATAATGTTTTTACTGTCATAAAATAATATTCGAGGCTTTCTACGTCTCCTGGACGAAAGTTGAACGCTTTTACCAAATAACCATGCGTCTCCATCAAAGCAGTCGAAAAAATCGAATAAAACACCATGCTTCTCCACCAAACTTAAAAATTTCAATACCCCTCCCGTTTGGGGTGTTTGTTTGATCCCCACCGAATATGTACTACAAAGTACTCACTTTCAGGTTCTGCAGCCAGAATTTCCTCTTGAGTTTGCCGGCTTGCTGTTCAAACTGTGAGGCACCCTGCTGCAGGGCGTCGGCCCGGTCGTCCAGCTCGGACAGTTTCTGATCTCTCTCCAGCACCTTCTCCACGTTCGTCTTCATGATGTCCACAACCTGTTTGCCAAGTTGAATTGTTAAAAATTAAAATGCATTCAGAGTGGCACTCGGGACTAACTCACCTCATCTACTTGTGCCTGCGTCTGCTGGAGTCGCTTCTGTGCCGCGATCTGCTGGGGCGTCCGGGGTCCACCGACGATTCCATCCGCTCCCGGCTCACCGGCCGCTCCCGGTGCGAGTCCATCTGGAGCTGACCTGGTGGAGTTTGAAAAAGAAAGGAAGAAGCAAATCGAAGAAAAGAATGCAAAAGGAAAGAGGGAAATTAGTGATTGCTTGCAGGGGTTTGTACGTTAACTGACTGGCAATTAGCCAGCAGTGCCGATTCCGAGCTCCTGACGAAGGGAAATGGGCAAAAGGAAATAACTCGGAATAGCGGTGAAATATGTTGTTGTTGCAACAAAGCTATAGGTTTGTAATTTCAATCTATATTAAAGAACGCTGGACCGTATTGAGTGGATGACCTCGTTCTTACAGCTAATTTGAATATTTATTTTTTGAACTCCCAATAATTAAAAAAAAAATTGTAACAAGAAATGAGAACGAATATTATAGAAAAGGATAAACTTACCCAGACTGTTATTGAATTATGGAAACTAGCAAGAATTTGCCAGTATTTTTTAATGTATATCATATAAATGCTGTAATATATTGAACCGTTTCGCAGTTATGAGTTTTAATTTTATTCAGTTCTACTGAATTGCAAAATCATCGATTTTGCTTTAATTTCTTCTAGAAAATTGAAAACGTAGCCATTCACAGTCAACAGAAATTTTAGAGCATATTCTAGAGTTTGTTTTTTTAAATGGTCCTATTAACTATTGTCTTTCATATGTTTATAGGACCTATTCAAAAAAACTCTAAATATTTATTACTATGTATCACCATATGGAATATCCATTTATGCTTAGGATATTTTGTGTATGTGTCAAAATCGGTGATCCTTGTTCAAGAGAATGTGAAAACTGTAAGACTGGGTTAGGTTTGCTTAGTTGAACTGTTCTTTTTGATCAATTTTAGACAGAAAAACTCATCGATAGTTACATAGAAGTTTTATTCACTGCTTGTAAAACTTCCTTGTTTAACTTTTGAGTCAAACAAGGAGAGTGGAGAATTGCTTGCTTGAGATATTTATTACTTTGAAAAAGTCAAAAACACTTTAGGAAAGCTGCACGCCATGGCTGAAGATGATTTTTATTGCAAATCAATGTACCTTGAAAAATTCTTCGTGGAAAGAACGCTTTTCAAATATCCGTGTCCTAGAAAATATTTTAACAAGGGATTTTTAATTTATTTCAATTTTAAATTTTCCGTATATTTCAAATGAGGCGCGCGATATTTTCGAATCTTCACCTAAAACAAAGCTTCATTCGGTTGAGCTCCCCCACAAAATACATGAAAAAACTTTTAAAATAATGGAAAAACTCAAAAATCCCTAGGTAAACTGTCTAACTTTGTCATGTGACCAAACCGTCTGAAAAAAGCTTGTCCAACCATTATATAAATAAACATGGATCTCTAGGATTTAGATTTTTTTGAGATCTTTAATTTTGTATGTTGAGCAATTCTCTGAGATTTCGGTCATTCGATTTTTTTTTGTATTTTTTAATCCGGCTGAAACTTTTTTGGTGCCTTCGGTATGCCCAAAAAAGCCATTTTGCATCATTAGTTCGTTCATATAATTTTCCATACAAGTTTGGCAGCTGTCCATACAAAAATGATATGTGAAAATTCAAAAATCTGTATCTTTTGAAGGAATTTTTTGATCGATTTGGTGTCTTCGGCAAAGTTGTAGGTATGGATATGGACTAAACTAAAAAAAAATGATACACGGTAACAAAATTTTTGGTGATTTTTAATTTATCTTTTTGTCACTAAAACTTGATTTGCAAAAAAACACTATTTTTATTTTTTTTTATTTTTTGATATGTTTTAGAGGACATAAAATCCCAACTTTTCAGAAATTTCCAGAATGGGCACAACAATCTTTGACCGAGTTATGATTTTTTGAATCAATACTGATTTTTTCAAAAAATCGAAATATTGGTCGCAAAAATTTTTCAACTTCATTTTTCGATGTAAAATTAAATTTGCAATCAAAAAGTACTTTAGTGAAATTTTGATAAAGTGCACCGTTTTCAGGTTAAATCCATATTTAGGTAACTTTTTTGAAAATAGTCGCAGTTTTTCATTTTTTTAAATTAGTGCACATGTTTGCCCACTTTTGAATTTTTTTTTTGAAAAGCCGAGAAAATTCTCTATATTTTGCTTTATTGAACTTTGTTGAAACGACCCATAGTTGCTGAGATATTGCCATGCAAAGGTTAAAAACAGGAAAATTTATGTTTTCTAATCTCACCCAAACAACCCACCATTTTCTAATGTCGATATCTCAGCAACTATAGGTCCGATTTACAATATTAAAATATGAAACATTCGTGAAATTTCACGATCTTTTCGAAAAAAATATTTTCAAAAATTTAAAATCAAGACTAACTTTTCAGATGGGCGTAATATTGAAAGTTTGGCCCATTTGAAATGCGACCGATATTTCGATTTTTTGAAAAAATCAGTATTGATTCAAAAAATCATAACTCGGTCAAAGATTTTTGCCCATTCTGGAAATTTTTGAAAAGTTGGCATTTTATGTCCTCTAAAACATATCAAAAAATAAAAAAAATAAAAATAGTGTTTTTTTGCAAATCAAGTTTTAGTGACAAAAAGTTAAATTAAAAATCACCAAAAAATTTTTTACCGTGTATCATTTTTTTTTCAGTGTAGTCCATATCCATACCTACAACTTTGCCGAAGACACCAAATCGATCAAAAAATTCCTTCAAAAGATACAGATTTTTGAATTTTCACATATCATTTTTGTATGGACAGCTGCCAAATTTGTATGGAAAATTATATGAACGAACTAATGATGCAAAATGGCTTTTTTGGGCATACTGAAGGCACCAAAAAAGTTTCAGCCGGATTAAAAAATACAAAAATTAAAATTAAAGAAAAAAGACCCATTCCGTAGAGAACTGCTCTGTTTTTTTTTTATTGGGATATACATTTTAGAATCGAAAATGACAAAACTTTTTATGGTAAAATGTGTATTTAAAAAAAATCTTTATGAAAAGCACCCCTGCAAAAAATATTTTTGAAAAGCTGTGAAAATGTTCTAAATTTTTTTTTTGATTTTTTTTATCAAAATGCTGGTTGTTGAGATACAGCCTTTTATAGTTTAAATTTTGTGAGAATAGTTTTTTTCAGTGTCACCATATTAGCCCTCACTTTCCAACTACATATTCAACTAGCGATATCTCAGAAACTATTGCTCTTTTTAATAAAAATAAATTCAAAATCAAAAAATCAAACCCACCATTAGAAAATCTCCAATATGTGTTATTAGTCCTTTCAAACGGTTTTTTTTAAATTAATAATCAATCTTTTTTTTTTGTCGAGTTCTACAACAAATAAACGTGAGAATTTGATGACAATTTTTTAAACAATTTTCCACTAATAGCTGATATTAGCAGAAAAAAATCTAATCTCTGATGATTTTTTTTAATACAATTAAAAAACGAATGTATGACAAAAGGTCGAAAGACATAAGGTTGAATGGACAAAAGGTCGAATGGACAAAACGTCGAAAGGACAAAAGGTCGACTTAAAAAAAACATTTTACAAAACAAAACTTTTGATGTGAGCCTAAATACACAAATATTGAAAAGCAGCTATGGAAAGGTGATTTGAACGTTTTTCTTTAATTTCACTTCTATATTCTTAAAAATTTAGAGGTCTTCTGAATAAAAACTTGCCCCCGGATTTTTGAAGACTTTTTGAATAGGAGGGGGGGGGGAGGGGTGGTTAGAGGGGGGTTTATCTTTAAAAATATAAATAAATGCGATCGATTTTTTTTATAAATACAGCTATGTTTTTGAAGTCATATTTTTCTTATTTTCTTTTTTGACCATGAAAGATAGATTAAAAAATATTATAGAAGTCGACCTTTTTTAAAAAAAGAACGGTTTGAAAGAATTGAAAAACTCACAAAAATATTACGACAATCAAAAATAGGTTGTTTTAAAAAATAAATACTTGAAAAATATTTTAGAAGTCGAACTTATTTTGGAAGAACTGCTCATTTTTGAAAGAATGGAAATCTTCTCAAAAAATGGTTTGGAAGTAATTCTGTTTATTTAAGAAAATAATCATTACTAGGATGGATGGATAAACCAAGGATAAACTCACAGAAAAAAAATATCTTTTTAAAAAAGTTAAAATTATAATTATTTGTTTAATTTTTTCACATTCGACCTTTTGTCCTTTCGACGTTTTATCCACTTTCGACCTTTTGTCCATTCGACCTTATGTCTTTCGACCTTTTGTCGCATATCCTATAAAAACTTATTTTTTTACATTGATTTTCTAAAACCTAAAGTTTCACGAAAAATCTTGCCAATTCAGGCAATCGCGAAGAAAAAATCACTAGAGAGCAAACAATTATTTCTAGTTTTGGTAAACAAGAATTAAGGAAAGACAATTTTCCAAAAAAATAATATTTTTTTTGGCTCAAAATTTGTTTTGGAGCCGCACAAATTGTTTAACGCTCATACAATTTCTTTTCAAATCTCCGGAAACAATTTTCCTTCAGGTGAATCAAGAATTTTCCAACACAAACTTTCCAATCATTCGCACCGAAATTCCCAAGCTCGCCCAAATCAACTCAATGAAACAAACCGTGAAATCCGGAGAAATCCTTCGTGGAAATTTTCCATTATCATGGCGGGGCAAATGCCATCAACTGAGGCAACGCCAACGCGCATTTTCACGCCAAACGCCAACGCATCGAATGCGCCGCGGTTGTTGATTCTACACCCGACCGCACCAAGTCAAGCCCGGTGTGAAGGACACGTGCGACGAAACCTTTCGGGACCTCCTTCGCCCGGTGTGGACTGTGGACGGCCAGTGGCGTGGGTGTTTCCCAGATGGAGGGTGTGTTCGTAAGCCACCCCCCCAGAAATTGTTGGAATTTAAGCCTTCGGGACGGGGTATTGTTTCGATTCGATTAATTATCGCGCTTGATTGAGAGTGAAGGTTGAACGACAAAGATTTTGGGTTTCTTTAAATTAACTTCTCATTACCATTTTGATTGATTGTGTAAGACATATTTAAGTTTAACATCTGATTCCTTTGGGAACCAACAACGAGAGAGGTACTCCTCGATATTAGCTCCTGAAAAGTGCTAAAAAGTGCAAAAATGCCTCACGGCAAGAAAAAGAGGCGGTCCTCACCAGCAGGATCGGCAGATTTGAAGAAGCTAAAGAATGCCGAAGCGCTACCTGTAAAGCCAGGCAGTTTGAGCAAGGACGCTCAAAATTCGTCTGGAAACCAGTTCGCTACCCTCCCTGTGGACGTGAGCGAGAAGGAAGAATTGTGAAAACATCGTCATCGGATTCGGTGCGAAAGTGGCTGACCGGGTTTATCAAATCTGGTGCTTTACGAGCTTCCATTCGCTTGTGTGCTGATGGACTCAAAATTCTGCTACCTACCAGAAAGGATTACAACTACGTTCGGGATTTCCTGAACAACACAAAGATTGAATACTACAGCCATGACGATCCAGGTAAACGCCCCATGAAACAGGTCCTCCGAGGCCTGTACGACATGGATGTGAGTGTGCTGAAAGAAGAGCTCAAAACTCTTAAGTTGAACGTGATCGAAGTCTTCAAGATGACGAGACACAACAAGGACATCAAGTATCGTGATCAACTGTATCTGGTTCATCTCGAGAAAGGATCGACAACGCCGTCTGAGCTGAAAGCAGTTCGGGCAATTTTCAACATCATCGTGACTTGGGAACGTTATCGTCCAGTGCACCGTGACGTGACACAGTGTTCGAACTGTTTGCAGTATGGACATGGTGGAAGGAACTGTTTCATCAAGAGACGTTGTGCAACCTGCGGAGGTGAGCACAAAACTCAAGCTTGCGAAACAATCAACGAGTACATCGAAGCGAAATGCTTCAATTGCGGCGGCGACCATTCGACCAAGAATCGGAGCTGCCCAAAACGTGCTGAGTTTGTAAAAATTCGGCAGCAAGCGACGACGAGGCACCAACCAAATCGTCGCAAAACACCACCAGCATACAAGGACGTGGGTTTTCCTGCTTTGGCGTCACCAGGAGCGGGATCTGCTCGAGTGGTTCCAAATCTACAGCCATTGCCGTTGAATTAGCGGCAAAAAGATGCAGAGAATAGAATACAACACCTCCAGGCTTCAGTCAGAAACCGAGGGAAAACCAACCAGTATCAAAAGATGAAGGTAGTAGTGACCTGTTTTCACCACAAGAACTTTTTAAAATTTTCATCGAGATGACAAAAACTATGCGTGGGTGCAAAACTCGCCAGGAACAAGTAAGAACCTTTGGAGCATTCATCTTAAAATACAGTTCGTAGTTTACTCGTTCTAATGATGTTGAATAATTCAAAGAATTTTTATTTTAGTTTTAAGTTAGGATTAGTTGTTAAAGTGATTTTTTTCTTTTTTACCCAAATGTATTCAATTCAATGCAAAAATGTAAAACAATTTGAAGTAAATAAAATAAATGTGATTAGTTAATAATAAAACGAAAAATGAAACAAAGATGAAGAGAATTAAGCCATACCACTTAGCATGTAAAAGAAATGTAATTATTATAAGAAAGTTCAATAAAGATATATTTAATTTAAAAAAAAGGTGTAACATCTAAGTAATAATAATTTTCACTTAGTTTTCTTCTCAAAGTTCTTTTTCCCGTTTGCGTATTTTTGCGCGCGATGCGTCTGAAACCCCAAAAAATCATATCTTGGAATTTTGACAATGAAGCTTTACCATTTTGAGATATGATATGCTATGCAAAATTGTCCGAGGAATCTGATTAAAAATATTTTCAAATATAGGCCCGAGACCTCCAAAACCGCCCTTCAAGTTTTCATACGAACATTTCAAATATTAGGCTAGATTTTTGAAATTCCAAGTCAATCACATTTCATTAGTGAGCTTAAATCGGTTGAAATGGTGCGTAGTTATGATCTTTTGAAAAATGTTTTTTTTTTAGCGAAAATAGACGAAAATTTCCATTTTCTGGACCACCCTAACAAGGCGTAGGTCACCCTAATTGCCAAACAAAAAATACGGGACTTATTATGTCGGCCAAGAACCCGTCCAATTTTCAACTTTTTTTCCGAATCGTGCTGTTTTCCTGTGCACAAAGTGGTCAAAAATTGATTGAAGGGTCCATAAACAACTTAATTTAAAAACTGCTTATGTGATTTGTATCTTAAAAACTGTATTTTTAATGTTTTTATATTTTTGGTAAGTTTGAGATGACCAAAAAGAAAGCCATAGGCCAACACTTATTTTTTTTCACGGAGGTATGAATCTAAAAGAAAAATTATGATTTTTTTCAATATTCAAAATATACTTCACTAAAATGTCTAAACATTGACATATGAGGGTAATTTAGGGTGAAAATTAAAAAAAAATGTTTTTTTTTAAATAGAATCCATGTAAGTCCATTTATGAAAACCTTACATTTAAACAGTAGAGAAAATTATTTTAAATTTTTTAGCTTGGACTATGAAAATCGGAAAAAAACCTTTGGCTGATGAAAATGTTTGTGAATTTTTCCACAACGATATTATCACAATTTTCAATAAATTTCAAAATCAAGCATAATAATTCAAAAAGTAAAAAACACAAACCTTGGCCCTTTTGAAATGTTAGGCTTAATTTTGTAATCCTGAAAGTATGTTTATTCGAATGATTGGAAAATTTCACAATAATTAAAACATGGACCGATGATAGTCGAGTTAACGTGATGTGAATTTTGAATGGTTGATTGTCTCTTTAAAAAATGCATTTTTTCAATATTTCATCACTTATCATTTATTTCATCACCGCCATTTTGGCCGCCATCTTGGATCTGAAAATTCTAAATCACTTTAGGATAATTTAAGGGTCATACTTAAGCTCTACAATCAAAAATAAGACAACGAAAAAATATTTTTTTCGTGATTCGATTATAGGCAATCAAACGTCAAAATTACCCCTCACTAGAGTGCGCTGAAACTCGGGGTGATGTTTTCATTATAACCTACAGCGAGTAAGTTGGTTTGAAATTTGAAATGGTTTTATTTCATCATAAAATCGACATTTATAGCAAATTATACCATTTTCAGGTAAGAAATAGATAGCTTAATTGATATAAACGAAAATATTTTTGTGATTGCCGATTTAACCTGTTCATTATCTGATTCAAAATAATGGAATGTTTTAATCAAACAAAACCTAACTAATCAATTGAGAATGTAGATTATTCAAGTGGACACATATTTTTTAAAGTCACTTCTATCATAAAAGCAAAGCTCTGCTTGAAAAATGGTAATTGGAATGATTTTCAAAATTTGCAATCTAACCTCATTCTCGCGTTTTCAATCCGGATCTCAGAATTTTCAATGAAAAAGGCAACTTAGCAAAAAAATCAGAAAGTCAATCGATAGAAGTTTTTATTTCTTACCCCCTGTTAACTTTATTTTATTCCAAAAGATCAATTTTCTTTTAAAAAACCTTTAAATAGTTTTCACTCGCCTTTGCACTTATCGCGCAAAAACGTAAACGTAACCTTGCACCAAAGTTCTCCTACTCGAATGTAGGTGGCGAATCGAGTTTTTAGCTTTGGTTTTGGGGGCCTATCCGAAGTGAAATTTTGCCAAGGCCTTCGGATAATCGAGTCTGGACTGTACAGTTTTTGGGAATTGAAAAAAAATGTTTTTCGACGAATTTCGAAAAAAAAAAACAATCTAGAATGGCTGAAAAGGTGATTAGTAGATCTTTGATACAAATACTTAGACATCTGAATACACAAGTTACGGAAATTGCTTTCCGCATAATTGATCGACGCCACCAACATCGTCAGCACAGCCGACAACAGTAACCCAAACTGAGAACAAAGCTAAACTTCGTTTACCTCGCCGCGATTAAAGCAAGTAGCTCGATTAATGTTCTGTAAGCAAAACCTCAGTACCTCGTGTGTGAGGCTCTGGGGGACTTTTCGATCACAATAAAATCAGAACGTTTTGGACCGTCAAACTCAACACTTTGGAGTAATTAATTAAAAGAAACCACCCTTTCATAATGGACGTTTTAAAACTCACATATCCAGAGTTTTTTTTTCGATAAGGTCCTATTAAAATATGGAAGAAAATAGCTTATAAGTCCTTTAAAAAAAACTCTAGATATAAATCAAATGAAAGTGTTCTGTGGATTTGCAGGTCTCGGGATCAAAGAGGTCATCAACGATAATATTTAGTTATTTCATTTCGGTACATTAATCGAACTTCAAGCACCATGCGTTCCCAGCAAAACGTACTGGGAACTTATTTTTATGGAGAAGCAAGGTACTTTAAGTTCGTTTGGTATAATCGAATCCAAAATTTTGAAATATCAGAAAATAAAACAGATAAGTTTAAAGAATTCTTTGTATTTTTCCTCAAAAGCTCAACTAATCACCTTTCTTTTGAAACCCAGATAGATACAAATGGTTCAAGGTTTATTAAAAAAATTGGTTATTGTGAAAATTTGCGAAAAATGAAAACCAAACCTTAAGGTCAAATTCTAGTTTGGTTTTCGTGGGGAATTGCTATCCTAGATTATTATTAAGAACGAACGACAAAAGAACGTAATATTTATAAAACTTTATTTTTTGTTTTGTTTTTGTACGATAGCTTGAATTTCCAAGCTTTCATGATTCGAAATCGTTTAGCGAGCCTTCTTCCTTCAAGCAGATTCTAGCCAGCACTTGAATCAAACAACAAGAACTTCATCACAATTGGCACAATTTTCATCAAAGAAACATTCCCACTTCATTTACTGCTAGCGGACTGGCTGGCAAATACAACAACAACAAAAACAATACCCCCAACGACGAGAAAAGCCAACAAGTTAGTGCTTCGTGCTTCTTCAACTTTTTTTGTGTTGTTGCTTTTTTTTTGGTGCGACCAAGAGTACAGTGATAACGAAGCTCCCTCCGACGGGAAGAAATCGATAGATGGCGCGATTTGCGCATGCTCTCCCTTTCCCTCCGGGTGTTTGTATGTGCGGCGATGGCAATTCCTTGCGCCAGTTCTGGAGTGGCCAACGGAATATTTTTGAGTGGTCACGAGGACGTACTGGGTTGAGATTTAATATTTGTCAAAAAATAAATTAAAGTTGTTAAACTTATTTCAAATAGTTTTAAGGAAGTTCCAATCTGTTCGTCCTTTTGAAAAGTTACTCCAGCATAAAGCATACTGCACCGAACTGGTCAGCAAAGTAAAGCAGGCGCTGGATTTGCTTGGAATTGGTCACGATTTTATCGCATTCCGAGGGGTAAAAGTGGGGAGGCCAGGAAAAAGTCCGATTCCCGGTAAATCGGTATGCAATTTCGATCCACATCCGGGGCCACCCAGATATGTACGTATACGCGTTACTGATCCCAGCTGATGACACTGTCTGCCACTGACTGGTGGACTGCATCGCAATTCACTTACTAACTGATAAAGAGTGGATGTGGGAGGAAGGAATGCGGGGTAGGACGATTAAAATTGAAATTGCATTTTATCGAGGACGCATCGCCGAGATTGCATGTTGTCGGAAAAGTGGGTGCATTTCCGGTTTGATTCGACGGTGATTGAAGCTCTCGACAGGAACGGTTTTGCATAGTAATAGGATTTTATGGCTGGGTGGAGTAATTGAGGCTTAATTTATGAAATAAACTTTGTTTCGGTTGAATTTAACAATATGCTAGAAATTTAATTTGTATTGAAGTATGTTTTGTAGAATTGTATACAAAATAAAGGTAAATATTCACGTTTCCAGTACCTTAAACGGGTTGACTTTAATAGCCGGGGTGACTTTGATAGGATGGCGATTTTTCTGCAAAATGAAGAGTACAATTAAAATACGTACGGAATGGTTTAGAAACATACTGACCGTGGTAGAGAAGTGTTCAAAGTACCTCAAGAAGAACTTTTCATAAAATTTTGAAAAGTTTAAAAAGTTAGTTAACTATAGTTAAGAAAATGTTGATGAAAGTCATTATTTTAAACTTCTCAAAGTGTCATGATTTTCTCAATGAACATGATTTTGAATCGGAAAACGGAATGCATTTTCGGATTCTTTGGACAATTTTCCACTAGGGGAAGGTTAAATAAGTTTGTAAACAATAAATAATATGTGTTTTTGAAACACAGTTTAAAAAAAATCTCCAAATTTATAGGCAATTTCAGTTGAACAAATTTCATGTCAAATGTGAAAACTTGTGATTCGTGCTTCGATTTCAGTATAAAATGCAATATAAATCGATAATTTTATAAACAAAACTAGTTTTAACAAATTTCAGGCAAAATTCCGACCTTTTAACAATTTTACCTAAAATTTATATATAAAAAAAAACGAAGTTGACTTTATAGCTGTCGGCCACCATTGCTAGTACCAACCACTAGTGTCTTCCTTTTAACTACAAGGACTTCGCCGCCCTGGGCTCCTAAGTGTTTGAGTACGGCACGGAGCGACGGCGCCGGATACCCATATTTACACTTAGAATTTTAGAGCGCCCGCCGCGGGATTCGATCCCGCAATCTCTGGATTGTTTGTCCAGTGCGCCGTCCGATTAATCCACACGGGCGGGACAAAATTTATATATATTTTGTTAAAAAGCTTATCAACTTAGTTTACTAATTATAAACATTATTTTTTTTTCTTAAAAACCATATCAGCTCTTTTAGTGATGGTACATTTAACGTACAAATAAAGTTTTAACATCTTAAATATGATTTTAACAAGAAAAACTAGGACTATCAAAGTCACCCCGGAATTTAAAAAAAGAATTTTTAACGTAACTATTTTTCTAAACACTATTGAAAAAACTTTTTTTTTTCAAATAGTGCATAGACTTTGTGTGGCCTACCCAAGTACTTGTTTTGAAAATAATAATCTTGAGAAAAACCTTATCTGTTGGAAAATATTCCAAAAACAAATTGAAATTCTATCAAAGTCATCCCGGTTTACGGTATCCAGTAGTGCAGATTTCAGTAAATTTGATTGAATTCAGTTGTGGGAGTTTGGTGTAATGTGTCATCATTCAGGATTTCATTGTTTCATTTAATTGGTAATCGGTTAACAAAACAAAATGCTCGATTTAAACAGTAATGTAATAATGTAACCATAACATTAAAAAATAACAGTATAATTAGAACAGATTTATTTAAGCAAGCGAGTAATTAAAACTGTAAGCTATAAAGTGTATAAAAATAACAATAAAACAAATAAATATGACATTAACGGTAGCATTCAAGTAATCTGTAGGTACAATTTGCAATGACTGGAGCAATCAAACTATGTTTTCCCGTGGAGCTTAATTTAAGTAAAATTGAGCCAAAAAGTAATACAAAATACTTTATACTTTTATATTTTTAAAAGCAACCTTACTGTGTATTATTTGATTAAAAACTACAAATAGATCACAATCAGATATCACAATGTTTCGTTTATTTAAACTGCCGATATGAGGAATAGTTGCAAGGTTATTAAGCATCAGATAAAACAAATGGTAATAAATTGTTCTATTATAAAAATTCCAACAAGGGGCCATCCATAACCCGGGTGCGGAACATTTCGCAGAATGTCGTGTGGACAATCGTCAACCCCTCACCCTACCAAAATTGCCACGTCGTTTATGGATGATTTACAACGTTAAAACTGAGTAGAAAAATCCTAAAAAACTTATTTTATCTTAAATTTATTTAAAAATTGATACAGTCATCAAAAACTATTTTTATGATTTTTTTTTTTACTTTTGACATCAAATTCGAATTCTGTGACCCCATTATTATTTATTAAATAACCAAATGAATTCTTTCAATATTTCATCTCCGCCATTTTGGACGCCATCTTGGATCTAATTTTTTTAAAGACTTTAGAGTAGTTTATGACTTCTAAAGCTTAACAACCAATAATAAAAAAAAAATTCCGAAATTTGATTACCCGACATTTTTCCAGGACCGCATAATAGGGTCTGTACTGTGACTTGAAAACGGCTTTTCTTAACAACTTTATGTAATATATTTGCATAGTGATAATATTTCTTTTTAAACAAGGTAATAGTTGAAATGCCCACAAACTAATAAATTTGTCCTGTGTTGGTACAATTTTATGGAATTGAAGCTTTTTGTACATAGATTCCTTGTGATTAGGACTTTTGAGAAAAAAATTAATGCATGAAAAATAAAATTCCCTGTTTTTTATTTCACTTTTTATTACAAAAACTCGATTTTGACTATATTTACTCCCTGAGCAATTCTCTACGAAATCTGATGATTTCGGCGATTTTATTTTTTTGTATTTTTTTATTTGCCTCAAACTTTGTGCGGGCCTTCCCTATGAGTTGTAGGTATTGATGAGGACTACTCAGAAAAAAATCTATACTTTCTATAGTAAGAAAGGAAAAAATATGAACACGGAACATAAATTGCTGATTTTTAAATTAACTTTTATTTTACAAAAAATCAATTTCCCAAAATCCGTATTTTTTCAATTTTTTGGATATGGATATGGGGACATAAAATCGTAACTTTTGAGCTACAGAGATGTATTTTTGACTTCAGTTTTTAATGTAAAATCAAATTTGCAATCGAAAAGTACTCTACAGATTGTTTTTATAAAGTGCACCGTTTTCAAGATATAACCACTTAAAGTTTAATTTGAACTGAAAAATTCCCGTTTTTGGATTATTTCAATAGTGTCCATGATTGTCCACTCCTGAAATATTTTTTTCGGGAAGTTCAGCAAATTTCTCATTAATTGCCTAAGTAACATTGAAGGTTGGACTTCTGGTTGGTGAAATAAGTTTTTTTATGTCTCTTGTCGCAACTAAAGGTCTAATTCCAATGTTAAAACATGAAACATTTGTGAAATTTTATGATCTTTTCGAAAATTTTGGAATCGAGACTAGCATTTCAAAAGGTCCAAAAATTCAATATTATGCTTTTTTGCTAAAGTTAGAATCTGGCGACTGCGTTATTAATTCATGAAAAAACCCGAATCTTTTAGATATCATTTTTGAATGCAAAACTAATTCGTAATCGAAATTACTCAACGATTTTGTTGATAAAGTACATCGTTTTCAATTTATGTCCATTTTGTCGAAAAAAATACTGTTTTGCAATATAAAAATAATTCATTAAAAAAAATCTAGAGTTTTTATTTAACGTTATAAGCTATTGTGATTCATATGTTTATAGGACCTATTCAAAAAAAAACTCTAGAGATGCATCACATATTTTCGAAAAGCTGTAAAAATGTCCTAAAATTTGCCTTTTCAGACTTGTTTATCAGATCATTGGTTACTAAGATACGTACTTTTAAAGTTTAAATATTGTGAAAATTGAAATTTGTGAAAATAATTTCCAATTTTTTTAACGAGCCTTATATTTTAAAAAGGATGTAACACTTTTTTTGGACGCTGAGTTTTTTTTTAAGAGCCAAAGAACATAAAAAATCAAATTAGTTTTTTTTATTTTCAAATTTTATTTCTTATAGTTTTTATTTTTTTTAATTTTATATTTTGAAATTAATTAAAAATTAATTCCAACTTGACAAAAGTGCTTTAAAACTTTTATTTTTCATTTTTGGCAAACTGAGATATTTTTACAACCACTAATCACTGGCATATTGAGATATCTTGGGAACCACTTATCGTAGAAAGTAGATTAATGAATTATTTGAAAAAAATGTACGCAGAACCGATTGACACATTTCATTTCGTCGATTAAAAATTGTTTTAAGTGTGTGTTGGGCGGATTGAAACTTGTTGCTTAATTGGGTCCTAAAATAAAGCCTACATTTGGGATATTATTGGAAATACTGATAAAGCTTATTTTTTCTGAGCACAATGACCCTTTGTACGACCACAAAGGATTAATAATGGATTTTGAATTCAATTTTTAAAAATTAATTTCATGGCCCTTCTTGACAGAAATGGTCCTACTTGACAGTTCTTTCCAAAGGGACCACAGTTGATCCATCGTAAAATTTGGTCTTGTCAATTTATTTTGCTGCAATAATGATAAGAAAGGCCTCAGAAATTGTTTTTACCATTGTACATTAAAATTGACATTGGGCTTTAAGACCCTATGTCAACATTTAGCTCAGTTTTAATTCGAGATTTTGAAATTTAAAGTTGAGAAATTAATTAACTTACACAAAAAGTCCCACGGTTCCCTCGGTCATTATAATTAATTGATTACTTCTATCTGATAAATTAAAAATATTTATTTAACGCATGCATGCAAAAGTGAACTTGAAAAATTAGTGTGAGAATTTTAAAGAACAAACCAATTGAGAGTATTGTTGGAGTATTGTGTAAATTGTAATAATGTGAAAAAACAAAAAAAAAACAAGTTAACCAAAACTGAGTCGCTGAACATAACTGAGGGAAACTTACTCTGCTGGTGGGGCTGCTGGATCAGCGCTCATCTTTACATTGTTTGTGTGTTTGTTTGGATTTGTGTGTGTTTGTGAGGAGGTTAAGTTTACGAAACAATAGTGTTGTTGATAGAGTTTGTTGAGATTTTTGTTTACGAGCATTGGAAAACAGAGGTAAAAGAAGAGATAGCGTTAGATATAGTTTGAGATTAGATGTAAAACTTAGTATATTGGTGTGTATATTAGTCATTTGTTTGGGTATAAGGGTTATGTGAGGTTATGTTGAGAAAATGTTGTTATTGATAGTTTTGAAATGTGTTTGTGAATAATGTTTCATGTAATTATGTATTTATTGTATTGATATAATGTGACCATAATGGCGAACGCTATAAATTTTGACGTTTAGCTTTGCGACGCCATTATGGCATTCCATAATTCTCATATGATCACAGATTGAACCCACTGTTACAATCAATCACTTTCGAGAAAGTTTGCCGACAAGGGTGTTGCCACGCGCCAGTACGTATGATAATTAGTTTGACCCCTCCCCACCCTTTCGATTTGCATGTCGTCGTCGTCGTCGTCCCAATTTGAACAGCTGCTCCACACTCCAGACATTCAGTCGAATCAATAAAATGTCTGGTGTGGTTGAGAAAAGGCCTAGCTGGTGGAAATTGGGCGCCGCTAGAAGTCCGCAGATCGAGTCGATTCCAATCTCAATGAACTTATTTCTTTTCGAAGAAATAAAAAGGGGAAGGGTGGAGTTCTGAATTACAATTCAGGTCACTTTTTGTGTGGCCTCATTTCGGAATGACCTTCCTTTGACCAAGATTTACTCGCGAGCAAAAGTGCATTTCTAGAGTTTTTTTTGATTAGGTCCTATAAACATATGAAAGACAATGGTTTATTGGTCCTTTTCAAAAAAAACTCTGGATTTCAACGACAGTGTGGCGACTTTTGCCACCGTCATTTTCCTTCTGTGTGACGCATGTTGGAACTATTTTTTTGCCATAATAGATATTGCAGTGAACGACAATTGCTGCAAAAAGGTTAGGGAGGAAAATATCAGAAGGATAGTGACGACAGAACGTCGCAGAATAAGGTAATTTCAACTATTTGTTATTTTTTTCAGAAAGCTTTTGAAAGTTCGAATCTATCAATGTACTTGTTAAAACAAATCATCTTGATTTAGTGAATTTTCAGATTTTATTTATGCAAAAACTCCCCCTGCTCAAACCAAAAACGAAACAAAGAAAACCGCCATCGACTGACAGTAAGACTATCCTGTTTGTGCTGGGTTTGTCTTGGTAGACATATTCCTCGTTATACAAGCCACCACACATCATACGACAGAGTGCATCGTTATCGATTGGATTGTGTTGTCGAAACTGCAGACAGGTTATGAACATATGTACGTGAGTTAGTACCTAAAAGTACCACCAGCATGATATTATTTACAGGGTTAGAGTGTGCGGTGCGGTTACTTGCGAGCGAAAAGGATTGTGCTGATAAATGCTCGCAAGATTGACGCGATTTCGCGATTTGGGACGGATCCGGTGGGATTTTGTAGTAATGAAGAGATGTTTTTAGCCGTGATTTTTTGCTGCATTTTGTAATTTCTAAATGATAAGATCAATTTAAATGTTATCAAAGTAAAAGAATAATCGGCGGATTTGGTCCAAGGATGTACACGAACGAGACAAACCTTTTTCGAAAGCTTTTTTGAAATTCGGTAACTAGTGGAAAACGTGTGTGGTTCGAATAGGGTAGGGTATTCATCAATGAGACACATTTGGTTTTCAACTTTCAACGATTTTTCAAATTTTTCCATCAGCATGTTTTAATGAGCTTTTTGTTGTATTTTCTTTCTTTTAATGTGTTCTAACACTGACCAAAATATGAGATCGATCCGACATCTACAGCCAGAGTTATTCAACTGTCTCATTGTAGACGCACTTGGCAGGAACAATGAGACAGCTGGGGAACAATGAGACACTCTACGAAAATCAATTTTTTTCTAGTATAACATCATGTTTTTGTATTGTTCCATTGCAGGTGACATGCCTTGAACATTTTAGAGCAGTTTTGCCAACATGAGACTTTAATTAACAAAAGTTATACTAAAAAGTATTTAAAATCTTGTAAACTCCATATATTTATATCAAATAACTTTGTATTTTTGGTTAAACAAAGTTAAAACTCTATAAATATGCCAAAAATCACTTTTAATTCATGTTTTGAAAGAGTTCCATAGATTTTGAAAAGTTTAATGAAGAAAAATCCAAGTGTCTCATTGTTACCCATGGGCTGAAATGAGTGGGGAACAATGAGACAGCCCTGGATTCTGGGGATATTCTAAATGTTGGCCAAACTTAATGAAAGAATATTGTAGCCCAACACAATCCCTATTGAACGTTGAAAGAAATATGAAGAAATATTAGTTTTGGTGTAAATGGCAGCCTACGAGCGAAAAAGTATTTTTTATCCATAATTTACTTTAACACCCCAGAATCAAACATTTATGAATAACTTTTCAAGGGAGCGTCCATAACCAAAGCCACTATTATGGCAGACGTGTATCTAGTAGACACACCTTTCCCCCAAATATGAGCCTGATTGGTTGAAACTACGACTTGTGAGAGCCATTTTATCATTGTTCCCCGTGTCTCATTGATGACTACTCTACCCTACGCCCAATTTTTTTTTGTGTAAAATTTCAACGTATCCATTTTTTTCATACGTTGATTTAATACATTACTGTGAGTTGTTGGCATTAGATAAGCTCGAAATTAGTTTAGAAACACTTATAAATTTACATGATATTTTTCATCTAAAAGGAAGACTTAATAATCATACACATAAAAAATATAACTGTAGTGAGAAAAGTAACTCACATTTGACATAAAAAGTGGTTAAAATTCACAGCATTAAAAGATTTTTGCTTGTCGTAAAAATGAACACTTTTACTGCTAAAGTTTTTGAAAATCTCATAAGCATTATTCATTTCTTGTTGTCGTGCTCGTGTAACCGTGTACGCCCAAGTCCCAAATGTAAACAAACGTTTTGGTGGTTCGGGTGGTGAATTTTCGTGGTATTTTTTACACACTTCCGTCGGTGGATCCTCCACTAACTTAGAGCGATCAATGAGCGTTCGAAAAAGAAGGTAGCGATCGAACAAGGAGTGACATTGTCTGATGATGCTACTGTTTTAAAATTTAAAAAATAAATATAAAATCAAGAATATTTTTTCTGAAACCATCATTGTAGTGTTAAATGTAGTTTATTCTTGCCATAAATGGTTTCTTTTCAAATGAAAAGTAAAAAACTTTCCGTTACACGGATTTTGTTCCATAAATGCATGGTAGTCAAGTTCAAATTCAAATTATTTGATCAAGCGAACACCAGTGTACTAGCATGGCATGGATATATGAAAAAGACAAAAGTGTTCAATTTTGAGTGCCTCAAAACGAATTTACAAGCTTTATAGCCCCAGAAGCTAGCCTGCAATTTTGAGCGCATTTTGTTGAGGTTTAGTACTTTCACCATTGACCTGAAGTTTTGATGGAATTTCAATAAATTCAATTATTTATTTTTCACTTTTTACTCTTCTTGGAGAAAGTTTCATTATACCCTAGGATATTTTCTCAATTTAGAGATTTCTTATAGGTTTCGATCCGGAATAATCCCAGAAAGATACAGGTGAGTTTTAAGGGTACGTTTTATTTTTTTCCATACTCCAAAAAAAAATCCTGTATCTTTAAATTTTGAGTAATTTCAGGCTAGCTTCTGGACCATATTGCTTCAAAATTCCGGTCGAGGCGTTCGAAATAAAACCGTGAACCACGTTACTGTGTACTGGATCAAGCTGCCGGCTGGTATGAAGATTATTCATTTATACATTTATTTCAACTTATTTTTTATATTTTTAATGCTTTATTCCATCAAACGCATGTTTTACATATTGTTTTGTTCATTGTAAATATAACAATCTCCTAATACGAAGTTTCAAGAAGTATTTTTTTTTTGTAAAATCATTTTCAAAGATCGCAGCATACATTTCATTTGAGAAAAAAAAATTATAACAAGAAATACGTTGGATGTTTTTCAATCACTGTGAGCACTGTTTAGAAAGTTCTCACGAGAAATAAAGCTGGGAAAAACTTGTCATTTAAAAGCAAATAGATAAAAAAATTGAAGCTGATAGAGAAGAATTATTAAAAATATTCTCTACAAGAAGAACAACCTTTTAAGAGACATTTTTATGCCAGATGAGATGCAAATTCACTAAGAAAAGTTCAATATTGCTGTGTTCGATTAGCATTTGCTTCTCTTGTAATTTTATTTCAAAATATATATTTTTGTGTTTTCATAATATTCACGTGTGACTACTTATTGAATTTTTGAGATCAATGGATGGACTCAGATGGATTGTTATATTTTCAAAGATACAAACATTTAAGCTTTTCTGGAAGCAAAATATACAATTCAATAATGTTTAACATAACCAAATAAATAGAGTCAAAATGTAAAGTTCATCTTAGTACATTGTTTTGCTAGAAATATATAATTTTCCTACTTCTATTCAAGTTGATCATTCAAACAAAAAAAAAATAATAATTCATCACCTGTATTTGGTCTTTACTATTTTAACCTTAGTTATTGATTACATTGTAGATTATCTAAATGGTGTATTAATAAACTCTCGTTTGCCTTTATCATATCAACCTTCTATACCTGAAGAGTAACAGTATAATATTGTCAACCGGCATGCTGATAGCGCGGTAGCAGCAGCAGTAGCAGCTTCGCAACCGTAAACAAAGTGTGATTCCACACCACACACACTCACACACCATCATCATCGTCGTCGGTTTCATTCAAAGTAAAAGGAGTGAGAAAGAGAGTTAAAAATAGCCATATCGCACCGTGCCCAACATCGGACGCTTTTGCGCCTTCTTCCTCTTTCGCTCTTTCTTCGTTTCACACATTGTGCACACGTGAGAGAGCGGAAAAGCTTTACTCGCGAGAAAATGTGAGACAATGCGAGCTTTCGAGAGAGAGAGGAAGGATTTCCTCACCAAAATTTTCCCCTCTCTCGTTTCTCTTGGGGAAAGGATTCGTTTTTCCCCCTCGTTTGTGTTAGGGGAAACTGGATTTGTGTTTTGTTCGCTTTGTAAAGGGAGCTGGAAAGTGGTTTCCATCAAAAAGGGGAAAAAGTGGGCGATTTCCAGCGGTGACAGCTGTCACTTTGACGTTCGGAATTGACATCGATTTCGAAACACGATTCGAACTTCAGCTATGCAATGATATGATTTCCAATTTTATTGTTAAATATAAAGAATTTAAATTTTGAACTTTTTTACAAGAGGGAAACTAGACTGTAACGACAAAGAGCAAAAGATTCAGAGAAAACCAATCAAATTATTGTTTCCTTAAGGGTAGACTGAACCGGCGAAATTTTTGGTTTCTTCTTCTAAAACAGTTGCATTGCCGATTTTTTTTAATTTTAGATTTATGTTCAATTTTACATTAAACTTCAATTTTACATCTCTCAAATTACCAAGTTATTACTGTGTTGTAATCATAGTTTTTTTTTTAATTTGATTTCTGTGTATTGTACAAATAAGTTTTTTTATATACTTGTTTTTTACTATAATGTTTTTTTACCAACTTTGAGCTTAAATATCTAGAAATATTAATCACTTTACAAAATTCGCTTTTAATTGGCACAGATGCAAAAAAAACTTTTTTCCGCTTGTGTAGCAGGGATTATTTTTTTTGGAATCCTAATTTTCAATAAAAGTGTTATTTTAGAAGATGTAAAATTGGAGGGAAAAAAATGTAAATTAACAAACATGTAGATGTAAATGTAAATCCAGATTTTCCGATATAAATCTATCATGATATATTTTACTGTGTATATTTAACTTTATGAATTATTATCAAAAGAAAAAAAACTAAGATTTAGTTTAATTTTTTAGTTTCCTTGTTCGTTTTTGAACAAGATCTTTATATTTTTTAAAAGTGTGACAACTGCCAAGTAGAGTCAAGCAAAGCGCTAAAAAAAAAGGACCTCCCTTCTGTTCGTTAAGCTTTTTCTTGACCCCATTACTTGTGAGCTCCTTAATAGCCTTAGGGAACAACATGCCATTTTTTAATAATTTTAAATCCAGTAGACAGTTTTATTTTTGAATTTGTTAAATTCAAGCAAGACAGTTTAAATGGGCCAAAAACCAATTGTAAAAAACAGTTTATCCTGCTCGTTCATTATGTAACCGGTCAATAAAGACTGTTTGTTAACACTAAAGCTTTGGCCCATTTACACTGTTTTGCTCAAATTTAAATAACAAATTTATGAACGGCATGATTTCGATACAAGTATTTAAACACATGACTATCAACAAAGTGTAAAAAACGAATTTGACAGTTCGAGCGAGACAGAGCAAGGACAATGAGCATGAATGATTGAGATAATCTCCCATTAACAATAAACCTTAACATTCACTATCTCAATTAAAGTTTTCAAAAATTCATTAATTTGATTCAAGGAAGCATAAAAAACATTTATGAAAGCATGAACAATTCACAAGAAATCATGAAAAGCGTGAAGGAGCTATTAGTAGTGTAATAGCTCCTTCACGCTTTTCATGATTTCTTGTGAATTTTTCATGCTTTCATAAATGTTTTTTATGTTTTCTTGAATCAAACTAATGATTTTTTGAAAAATTAATTGAAATAATGAATGTTTAAGTTTATTGTTTATGGCAGATTATCTCAATCATTTATGCTCATTGTCATTGCTCTGTCTCGCTAACAAACTCGCACTTTTTGACAGTTTACCAGTTTGCCTGCTTTGTTTGTTTGCCTGGATTTGTTTGTACAAACGTCAGCCTGCATACATTTTGCCTTGTTTGCGAGTTTGCCGCAAAAAAGTTTGCGAGTTTGGCAAACTGTCAAACACGAAAAAGTGCGAGTTTGTTTGTTTGTGGTAGTGTAATGGCTTCTTGACTCACGAATTCTCGAATAAATGTTTACGCTAGCTAGACGACGTTTATTTCCAGAATTGATAAACAGTGTAAAATCATTCATAAATTCATAAATTCATGAACGTTAACTCACGATTTTATGAACAAAAATTCATGAAATCATGAAAGTATGTCGAAAGCGTGAAATATGTTATTTTCAAATGATGTATCAAAAATGATTTCTGGAAAACTATTTAGGTATGCTGTAATTTGAAACAAACTTGCTGTCATTCGAACTTCGCCGTGACAGCTCGCAGTGCCAAAAAGCACCGCATGGCGGCGCCCACGTTCCATCGAGCGCACTTCATCACGAGCTGAAGGAAGCGAGCGAGCGATCCCAACACACCCCTCTCCTTCGATGTTTCAATGTACATCGCGATAGATATGAATGAATGAATGAGTGTGTGCAAGTATGTGTGTGCGTGCGTGTGTGTATGAGTGCGCGAACGATAAAGTGGAACACTGTGGCGACGACGTCGGCGAGGACGATGCGTTTAATGAGTGTGATTTATTTTCCATGAAAATGTCGACTTGGACCTTAAGTGGTCCTAATGCTGGAGGGGGGTTAACATGACTTGCTCATGTTTGAATAATGGGTTTTCTAGTCTAAGTGGGAATTTTTAGGGCGAAATCGGTTTTAAATTCATAAGAAAAAATGACTTGACTTACATTTTGTGTGTGTTGGTGTGGTTTTGGTGGTGGTGGTGGTAGGGTTGGTGTTATAACGGACCGCTGGAATCCGAAATCCTTTTCTTTTCACGGTCGGTGGATGGGTGGTTCAGGAAAAAATCTCACTGCCACTGGCCACACGTTTCTCCTCCGGGGCACTTCTCCTGCTGCGGCTCGTGTTGGCCGTGTCCCGGTCACCGGTGCTCGACGACGACGGGGATGGGTTCCGCTGGAAGGATGATGACGAGGGTGGACCGCACTAATCCTTGCGAATATCGACGGCTGAAAATCCAATATTTTTCACTTTAGCATAAACTGACAACTTTTTCATCACTTTTATTCAGACAGGACTATAAAGATATGATTTATGCTATTAGCAGGACAATTTTCGTTTTTCAATCTTCTTGAACACACTTTGCTGAGTTGGTATCCTTTTTTTCTCCCTTTGCACAGAGTATTTGTGTAATTTGTGTAACTTGTATGTGTGCAGCACGAATTGCTCTAATGGGCTTTTCCTTTTCCTTTGCAGCGGCCGTATCTTCGATTTTCTCCTCACGTCACATGCACACTCACTCTACACATCTATCATAGGGGAGAGCAGCTCGAGGAAAACTTTTTCCCCTATTCTGCTCAACTTTTCACACCTAAAGCTCGCCGCCCTCTCTCCTTGCCTCCAGCTCTCTTTTCCTTCGTAGAAGACAAGAAAAAGTCGAAAATTTCCTCGATGAGATAACTTTTTCAACAATTTTCACAAATTTTCATCCAATTTTCCACAGCTACCACAGCGCTCAGCCCTAAACCCCCTCCACAAAAGAGGACGTTCCTTTCTTCGATTTTTCACGCGATTTTTCCTGTCCGAAGGAGAGAAAAAAAATCGACCCCCACCCCCCTCCAGAATCGGTCAACCCACGGTGAAAATGTGTGACGGTGGTGCTTACTTCTCAATTGGTTCCCTCGTTTTCACACCGAAGAAAAAGCTGGAAAAACCAGGCTCCACCAACGTCGTCGAAATCACAGAATTTTTCAAAACGCACGCAAACCGTCCGACTTTCCTTTCTCACTGCTACTTTTCTTCTTTCAGCTACTGAACTTTTTCCCTAAACCCTTCTTTTTGTGTGTCTTCTTCTTCTTCTTGCTGGAAACTACCCGCGGATCGAAGCCCTGGTACGTGTCCGTCTGGTTGGTTGGTCTTCGATCGTTTGAGCAGGTTCAATATTGGTGGCACACATTTTCCGTGAAAAGCGCAGCACCGAGAGAGAGAGAGAGTGAGCGAGCGAGAGAGGGGAAAAAAGCTTTCGCTCTGAAGATTTTCCTCCGGTTGAAATGTGCGCGAAACAGCGCTTTTTCGCGGAACTTTGAGAGAGTCGTTGAGTCGTTGAAAGAATAAGGGTTTAGGGGCAGTGGTCTTCAAAAATTTTAAATTATTTATTCACATACATGCGATGATTAGGGCACTGATCACATTAGAATCAGGAATTTATGTTTTCTTGAAGATTTTTTTTTTCATGTTTGAAGATAATTGAATAGAAAATACTGATGGTGTAATAACTAGCCCACAATATTTTTATTAAAAAATGATCTCTGTGTGAAAAGCGAAAAGTGAAAATTTTAAACTGTATAAAATCTCAGAGAAACTCTATATTAGATTTTAAGGTAGTGCCAACATGCTTTGGCAGATTGTACCAAAACTATTTTTCCTGTTACAACTTTTTTGGGTTTTTTTTATACTCCTCACCCTCAGGCATTACTAGAAGTGGCGAATGTATGACAAAAGGTCAACAAACAAAAGGTTAAGTGTGGAAAAATTGAGCATCTTGTTGAGAATAATGTCTCAGTTTAGCAAGTGTACAATAATATTTTCTTAAAACTATTGAAAAAACTTGTTCATGATTAAAATACCCAAAACTCTCAAAAAAATATGTATAAGAGAAACGTGATTGTTTTTTATTAAACTTCTAAGAAATATGTTTGAACTCTGACTTTATGTCACAAAACTTTTCATGAACTGCTCTTAAATTATTTTAGGTAACAGAAAATTCTTCAAAACATGCTTGGGTTTAGAATTTATGTCATATATACTGCCGTTCTACGCATAATTGTCCCATGTTCAAAAAAGTGCAACTGAGAAAAACGCGATTGAAATTTTTCGACCGATTTCTGTGTTTCTACGCATAATTGTCCCGTGGGTCCCTTTTCACTCTTTATGTCCCTAATCGCCCCAGTTAGCAGTTTATCACTCTTAGTTGTTGTCCTCTTGCTATTTCTTGTTTAAATAATGCTTCGTCAAACTAATGATTTCGTGAAAGAAAATTTTTGGTGGGACAATTATGCGTAGAAGTGTCACGATGGGACAAACAGACTTGGTGTTGTTTCCGAACAAAGTACTAGATTTTATGTGTTTTTCTTATAATATACGTCAAACTAAACTCAAAAATGCTAAAAAGTCAAAATCGCCAAAAAATGACATGGGACAATTATGCGTAGAACGGCAGTATACGTTTTAAAAAACTGCTCATGTTTGAAAAAACAACAAACAAAAATATTACTGAAACAAGAATAAATTATTTAAGAAGCATGAAAGAAATTACATAGACAAGAACAACTTATTTTCATTTTTTTTAAATATGTTCGAAACTTCCCTTTTTTCTATTTAGACAAGAACTGCTCATGTTCGAAGGAATGGGAAAATTAGCAAAAAATACTAAATCATCAAAAAAAATCTTTAAAAAAAATTAAAACAAGTTGAAACTAAATTCTTTAACTTATTTATTTTAAAATAATTATTAAAATAGATTGAATTAATACTTTTTTATCAATTTTCTCACTTTTTCCTTTCGTTCTATTTCGACCTAATGGCATTCGCCCTATTCGTTATGTCTGGCCTGCACGGATTTTAAGATAAATTTTTATATACAGTCCAGACTCGATTATTCGAAGGCCTTGCCGAAATTCCACTTCGGTAATCGAAACTTCGGATGATCGAATCACAAAAAAAATGTTTTCGTTGTCTTATTTTTGATTGTTGAGCTTAAGTATGATCCCTAAACTACTATAGAGTGATTTAGAATTTTTAAATCCAAGATGGCGGCCAAAATGGTGGTGATGAAATATTGAAAAAATGCATTTATTGAATTAAATAGGCAATCAACCAGTCAAATTTGACTAAAATGGGGTCGCAGAACTCAAATTTGATGTTTAAAAAAAGAAAATAAAAAATGAGAAAAAAAATGTTTTTGTTCATGATTCGATTATTCGAAGTCCCTTACAAACCTTCGGATAATCGAAACTTCGGATGATCGAGGCTTCTTTATAATCGAGTCTTGACTGTAATAGAATAGCTTGTACAAGAAAACGGACTTCGGGTGTGGTTTGATTGAATTTCCTTTTTTGCCTTCCTCACTGAGGTAAGGCTATAATCCTGCTCTAAAAATGAACTTTGTATAAAAACGTCGTAGACCCACCTTCATGTATACATATCGACTCAGAATCGAAAACTGAACAAATGTCTGTGTGTATGTGTGTGTGTGTATGTGTGTGTGTATGTGTGTGTGTATGTATGTATGTGACCAACAAACTAGCTCATGTTTCTCGGCACTGGCTGAACCGATTTGACCCGAACTTGTTGCATTCGACTTGGTTTAGGGTCCCATAGATCGAGTTTTATACAGATTGAAGTTTCGATAAGTAGTTCAAAAGTTATGTATAAAAATGTGTTTTCACATATATCCGGATCTCACTTAAATGTATGTAAACTATGTCCGGATCCATCATCCGACCCATCGTTGGTTAGGTTATCAAAAGACCTTTCCAGCGAGTCCAAAACATTGAAGATCTGGCAACCCTGTCCCGAGATGTGGCCACTTAAGTGATATTGATGTACTTTTTGGAAGCCGGATCTCACTTAAATGTATGTAAACTATGTCCGGATCCACCTTCCGACCCATCGTTGGTTAGGTTATCAAATGACCTTTCCATAGAGTCCACAACATTGAAGATCTGGCAACCCTGTCCCGAGATGTGGCCACTTAAGTGATATTGATGTACTTTTTGGAAGCCGGATCTCACTTAAATGTATGTAAACTATGTCCGGGTCCATCATCCGACCCATCGTTGGTTAGGTTATCAAATGACCTTTCCATCGAGTCCAAAACATTGAAGATTTGGCAACCCTGTCACGAGATATCGCCACTTAAGTGATATTGATGTACTTTTTGGAAGCCGGATCTCACTTAAATGTATGTAAACTATGTCCGGATCCACCATCCGACCCATCGTTGGTTAGGTTATCAAAGTACCTTTCCATTCTGGCAACCCTGTCCCGAGATGTGGCCACTTAAGTGATATTGATGTACTTTTTGGAAGCCGGATCTCACTTAAATGTATGTAAACTATGTCCGGGTCCATCATCCGACCCATCGTTGGATAGGTTATCAAATGACCTTTCCATCGAGTCCAAAACATTGAAGATTTGGCAACCCTGTCACGAGATATCGCCACTTAAGTGATATTGATGTACTTTTTGGAAGCCGGATCTCACTTAAATGTATGTAAACTATGTCCGGATCCACCTTCCGACCCATCGTTGGTTAGATTATCAAAGTACCTTTCCATCGAGTCCACAACATTGAAGATCTGGCAACCCTGTCTCGAGATATGGCCACTTAAGTGATATTTATGTACTTTTTGGAAGCCGGATCTCACTTAAATGTATGTAAACTATGTCCGGATCCACCTTCCGACCCATCGTTGGTTAGGTTATCAAAGTACCTTTCCATCGAGTTCACAACATTGAAGATCTGGCAACCCTGTCTCGAGATATGGCCACTTAAGTGATATTTATGTACTTTTTAGAAGCCGGATCTCACTTAAATGTATGTAAACTATGTCCGGATCCACCTTCCGACCCATCGTTGGTAAGATTATCAAAAGACCTTTCCATAGAGTCCAAAACATAGAAGATCTGGCAACCCTGTCTCGAGATATGGCCACTTAAGTGATATTTATGTACTTTTTGGAAGCCGGATCTCACTTAAATGTATGTAAACTATGTCCGGATCCACCTTCCGACCCATCGTTGGTTAGGTTATCAAAGTACCTTTCCATCGAGTCCACAACATTGAAGATCTGGCAACCCTGTCTCGAGATATGGCCACTTAAGTGATATTTATGTACTTTTTGGAAGCCGGATCTCACTTAAATGTATGTAAACTATGTCCGGATCCACCATCCGACCCATCGTTGGTAAGATTATCAAAAGACCTTTCCATCGAGTCCAAAACATAGAAGATCTGGCAACCCTGTCTCAAGATGTGGCCACTTAAGTGATATTTATGTTCTTTTTTAATCCAGATCTAAAAAATAGATGAAATTTGTGTACAGCCATCGATGGTAATGAGTGAGGAAGGCTCCAACCACATAGGTGGATTAAGTTAGTTTTTATTTTCATGTTTTAAGGGCAAAATGCGAATTCTCTTGTTTCTAAAGTGGTACGGGAGCATGTAATCCAAGATGGCGGCCTATATGGACGTGGAGGTTTATTGAGAATATTCAATAGAGAAACAGGCAATTTACCACAAAAATTTCTGTAATTTGTGGTCGCTGAACTTGAATTTTTTTAAGTAATAAAAAAATCATGGATGGCCACTAACAATAGGTAAATATTAGGCATTTCTTACTTAAATAAAAGCTTTTTACTAGTTTTTTTTTAAATAAAATTCAATATCAACAATCGAACACAATTTCCAAATAAACAATTACAGTAATAAAGATTCTGAAAAAAAATTCATAAAAAGTATTTAAAATTAAATAAAATAGTTATAATTTCGATTCAGAGAGAAAACTTTTGGATTGTATTTTTTTAACATGCAACATTTTTGTTTGAGAAGAAAAAGGTACCGTAATAAGTTAAATTATTATTTTTTAAGGCAGTATTAATGATTCAGTAAAAATAATCAATACAAAATACAGTTTAATATAAATCCATGCTTCTTCACATTTTATGCGAATTTTTCATATAGACAAGTTCTATAAACATGTTTTTTTTCAACATTTAAAAAAAATCCTCAATTTTTTTACAATTTTATTTGATAGTTGTTTTTCCGATGAATGAAAATCATGCTCTATCTACATTTTTCAACATACACACGAGAAAGTTTAATTTTTAAAGAAATACATTTATTTAATTTAAGAAATTTGTAATAATAACTGGTGTTCAATTAGCGTAGAAGGTAGAAGGGGTATGATTTTCAGGGTGCAAATATTTTATTTTGTGTGCAGTTATGATTTGGTGCAAAGTTTGCAATACAGCTTTCACGATTGTTGCAAAATCTTTGAAGTCAGCAATAAAAAGTTTTTAAAAACGTTCAATCAACAAAACCCGCAGCCCCAGTTGACGACCCCTGCCCCTCGCACCGCTTCATCAATGAAAGCTCCAGAGACTTTGGAAACGCTCTCTTTTGCATAAGCTTTCAAAGTGAGAGAAAATGGAGCGAGCAAAGATTTCCCCGCCTGCTTCTTCGTTTTTTTTTTGCTATTCGTGTAAGGATTTTCCCACGTGTCGTGCGCAGAAATTGTGCAACGCGCTGGAAGCTTCACCTTAGGTGTGTGAGTGGTTGTGCGTTCATGGAAATGACGAAAAGGGACTGACAAACAGGGGCGATGATGATTCAGCCGGGTTGCATTCCTGGAAGTGGGGGAGGCGATTTTTTTTCGGTTGGACGGTTGATTTTCGAAATAAAATAAATTGAGAAGTCAGAACGTCCTATCAAAATGTAACCTTTTATTGATGCTTTCGTGGTGTAAAAGTATAAAGAAACAGAGTAGAGATAAAAATATGAAGGGTTGTGCAAAAGAAATAAGAACAATTTGCATATAATGAAGCGCATTAACTAATTAACTAACCTAGTAAAACACACACAAACACAAATAATCCAAAAGTGTTATCAATGGTAAAATATGCAATTGGATAATTATAAAACTAACAATCAACTGGTAATGATTCATAGTAAACGCAAAAAGTACAGCATTTTGTGTCTTTCTTGGCCTTCATTAATGAAAATTGTATAATAATATTCAGCAAAGATGAAAAAAGAAAATATAAACTGTAAATGGTCAAATTGTTTCATAAAAAAGCAGCAATAAAAGTGCGTCCTCCTCAACACCTGAGCGTCTCGTTGGCCTTCTTCTCGAGCAGCGTGACCACCTTGCCGAGGTCGCAGTCTTTGGAAATTTTGGCGTACATCGTCTTGCGGACCTCGGTCAGCGTGAGCCAGAACGGCACCAGCTGGGCCATGATCTTCAGGTGCTCCTCGAGGTCTCGCAGGGTGAGCTTTCCTCGGTAGCTGTTTTCGATTTTGGCGAGGGCGCTTTCGAGCGGGAGGACACTTTTGCGCTCGGTCACGAAGACGTTCCGCAGGTGGCGTGCGATTTCCGGCAGGCGTCCGTACGTGATGGCTTCCTTTTCCTGGGAGGGTCGTCGCGTCATTTGGTCCAAGGCTTTGGCGGCCTGTTTGGCGCGGATCTTGTCGAGGAGGGATTTGGGGACGTTTTTGAGGGCCGATTGGACGGGGTCGTCAGTCTTGGTGGGTGGTTCGGTTGGGGTTGGGGTGGCGTCTGGGGTTGTGGTTGATTCTTGGCGTTTCTTCTCCTCCAGACGGTCCATGGCGCGTTCCATGGCGGTTCCGCAGTTGAACAGGTTGCGCGCCGTCGAGAGGACGTCCTTGGCCGACGAGAATCGCTCCACGTTCGGAGGTAGGGGAAGTGGCGTTTGTGCGATATCCGGGCAGCTTTCCAGATCGAACTCCGGATGCCAACGGGTCAGCTTTTCCTTAGCGATTCTCATCGGAGGATCCAGTGCAAGCAAGAACTTCTCGTGGGCATCTTTGGCCTTGGCCAGCAGCAGTCTGTTGAACTTCTGGCAACGCTCGATCAAGATCTGCGGATTCATCGACGTGTTCTGCGCATTCCTAATCACATTCGAATCATCATCAATCGGCTTCACCGCCTTCTCCTCCACATTCGGCTTAATGACCAACTGGTACGTCTCATGCTTCGCCGCCGACCCGTAGTTCTTCGTCATCTCCTGGCTCAGCAAAAACGCATCCGGAAACAGCGTGTTAATCTGCGCCAAATGGCTCTCGTAAAAGTTCTTCCGCGCCATCCGCTGCACCGCCGGCTTCAGCTTCCGGAACGTGATCTGCTCCTTCCGGTTGTGGAACATGGCGCAGACGGTGTCAATGCACTTGAACAGCTCGCCCAGGCAGCGGTACTTGTACGGCAGCTGCAGCGCCGGACGGCCCGAATCCGCCAGCGTTTGGAACCGCTGGTAGGCCGGCACCTTGGTCGGGCTGGCCGTCACCGGGGTAGCCTTCGAGGGCGACTTGATGGGGCTCATCAACGCGGCCAGGCGCTTCGGCGTGACGGCCGATTTCTGCGGGGACATCAGCGAGTTGTGGTTGGCCTTGGTCGGGGTGCGGTGCAGCATCTTGGTGGGCGAGGCGAACGGTTTTTGTGGGCTGAAAGGGAGAAGAGAAGTGGAGTTAAAGTTAACAAGGGTTGTTTGCTGAAGAGGTAAGATTCTTATCTCAACTGTGACTGTTTCGCCTGACTCCCTCAATTATCAGCTATTACTCACCTCACCGGCACCTCCACCTCCAGCGTCTGGAACTCCTTCAAATTCCTAGCTGCCGTCCCCGGGCTCGGCGGTACCGGCTTCTTCCTGGTCTCCTCCAGCCGTACCTTCTCCATCCGGTCCAGCTTATCAAATCCACTCTGCAGCTTGTTCAGCGAGGTCTTCAGCTCGGCCAGCCTCGCACTGCGGCTAAGCTTCGCCTTGATCTGGTCCATGGACATTTCGCTCACGCTGGGACCGGCCACCGGAACCGGCGCCACCTTCGTCGGTGTTTTCATCCCCCGGTCCACATTCCCCGCACTATTAGCTGCACCGAATTCAACTTTAGCCGACGCCACCGGCTGGGACGCCGCCTTGGTCGGGGTGGCCGACTTAGCCTTGGCCGGACTGGCCTGCAGGCGCTTCTTCGGCGAAAGCATCCCCATCTTCAAGAACTTAACCAGCTTGGGCTGCTCCAGCATCTCCCGGGTCTTCTCGTCCACCGTCACCGCTCCGATGCGCTTGATGGACCGCGTCGCCCGCGTAACCCGTCGTGTCTCCGGCGTTGCGGCCATCTTTTCCGTCGTCGTCGTCCTTCCGGCGTCTGCGATGGCATTCTTGGAAAGAAAATTTTGATAATTGGCAAAAACGACTCGGCCCGTGCCGTCGTCCTCCACGCGACCACCGTCCTGCTCCAGCACCAGTACCTTGGACCGGATGGCCGCGGCAACACCCGCATCGCTCCCAACAGCTGCCGGACGCTTTCGCGTGTTGAAATATGCGGCGACCGTCGGTTGGGACATTTTTACCCCGGGAATCTTCTTCAAACTAGAACCTGCAAACCTTCGCCACAGACTTTCACCGTTAAACTGTTACTTTGGCTTGGCGTCACCTATCTTTGATCCTGTTGGCCGTCTTTGGGAATCGTCCTCTTGGAAGTGAGAATCTTGCCTTTTCTTCAGCTGACAGCGAATTTCTTATGGGAAAATTCGCGCCAAATCCCACTGGCGATGCACCGACTCGAGGAACAACAGAAATCGATCAACGGTTTGACAGCAGAGCTCAAGGTTTTGTAACAGAAAGGTGCGGCTGAAAACTTGTCAGTTTAGTATTAGAGCAACCTTACCAGCGTGAGTATTAGGCAGGTTTTAAGGTTTTGTAACGCGTGATAGTAACTTTGCTCCCACACCGGTCGTTGCCAAATGCGTTGCTAAACTAAAACGTAATGCCTCGGTTGGGAGCGAGTTACCATATTTGGCAACACGCTAGCAACGCAACTAAAACTTTGAACTGTCAAAGTTCAAAACAAACTAGATAGAGTTTGGCTTGATTTTTTTCGGGTTTTGTCGGTGATTGCGGATTGAAGTGTTCCGGCGGAAAAATATTACTTGGTTCGACGGAATATGCAGTTTGAATTGTCCGCGCGTGACTTCGGTGGCCCCAGCTTTTGGAACCAACAGGATGAGGTGGAATAAGCAGCTATTGTGAACCGGCCGCAGCGGATTCACCTGACAGGGCACTTCCGTGTTTTCAAATCACGCAGCGAGTTGAACACAATAACGGCCACGCAGCGCAGAATGAAGGACCGCAGAGGTGGGGTACGTACGCCGACGAAAACATCTGGAGGTACGGCGGTCGGGACCGATACTGGCCGCAACGTTAGAGTTTGCTCCGACCGGAGCAGATTTGTGACGAATGCCATCTTGGACGTGAAACGCGAGTTTGCTTCCAGATTCCAGATCGTTCCAGATTTCTATGACCCAGAAATGTTTTTGGCTGCCAAAATTCGGAATCTTGACCGATTTTGGATGTCTTGGCCGCAAATGAAAGGTTAGAACGTCTCCTTTGCGATTCCGACTGGCAGAACCGTTTTTGGGCACTGTGGCCACCGGGAACCTGCTACAACCGAAAAAAATCCTTTTTGTGGCCCCGACTTTGAGGACCTGTATCTCCGGAACTATAACACATAGCGGGTTGCTTCCAGTTGCATTTGACGGGTAATAACCTCAACTTTAAGCTCTCGTAGAGATGATTTGTCAAAAGCGGACACCGGTTCCGTTAACCCGGAACATCCGAAAAACATGATTTTTACAGCTTTTGTTATAAAATCAACACATTAGTAATTTTTTTCAACCGGATTTTTTGTAAATTATTACATACGTACACAACATACTACCCCTGACTGTTTGGGATCGTTCCGGCCAACTGTGGCCAATCCGGAACCGGTTCCAGGGTACCACCAAAACGGTTCCAATAATGGTATCGCTAGAAACCCATCATGTTGCATATCAAACTTCATGAAATTGAAAATAATGACCAACCTGGTTACACCGGAAGCGGTTACCAGTGGCCAGTGGGGGACACTTCCGGAGTATGCAAAGAACCCTACCATGCGACGTATCAAACTTCATGCAATTGAAAATTATGACCATCTAATGTCATGCCGCTATCCTCTGACCCAACCTGTTCACGCCGGAACCGGTTACCGGTGGCCACGGGGGGACACTTCCGGAGTATGCAGGGAAGCATATCATGCGACTTATCAAACTTCATGAAATTGAAAATTACGATCATCTGAGGTCATGCCGATATCCTATGACCCAACCTGGTCACGCCGGAATCGGTTACCGGTGGCCACTGGGGGACACTTCCTGAGTATGCAGGGAAGCAAATCATGCGACATATCAAACTTCATGCAATAGCAAATAATGACCATCTAAGGTCATGCCGCTATCCTGTGACCCAGCCTGGTTACGCTGGAACCAGTTGCCGCTGGCCACTGGGAGACAATTCCGGAGTATGCAAGGAAGCATATCATGTGACATATCAAACTTCATGAAATTGCAAATTATGACCACCAAAGGTCTTGCCCACGTCCAAGCTTCCCTGCACCGTGCGGTACACGCGGTTCACTTGTACCTCGGTTTTGCTTTGCGCCTGCTTTGTTCGGTTTACACCCGTACCCGACTCTCTCGAGCCGAGGGTATTTTGGTTCAACGTACCAGCGCACCACGACAATCTCGGCTCGTCGCCTCGGTTGTGTGTCTGGCACTCACCCGAGGCATGAACCCAACGTATGAACCAAGGTGCTTCACTCGGCACGAGCCGAGGTACGTGCCGTGGTACGCGCTGGTGGTACAAAGCGGTTTCAATACCACGGCGCGTACCACGGCACGCTGGGTTCATGCCTCGGGTGAGTGCCAGACACACAACCGAGGCGACGAGCCGAGATTGTCGTGGTGCGCTGGTACGATGAACCGAAATACCAACACACAATGGGATCAGGCTCGTACCGAAGCTAGAAAACCAAACCCGCTGTGTGCGTTGGCACTGGCGCATGGGAAGCTTGCCCACGTCTTTTAATCCAACCTGGCCACTGGGAGACAATTGCTGATGGCGATGTCCTCCGTCCCATCCTGATTAATTGGAACCGAAAATGGGTTGGGAATGGAGGAAATTTGTGGAATATGCAAAGAACCAAGTTTGAAGTTTCTTCTCGAACCTAAGATTTAAAAGGTTTCAATGGGAAGAGCTCCAAATCCTTCTTATTTTCCAAGGAACCTTCCATCCCAGGGTTCGGACTGACGACCTTTGGATTGGGAGTCCAACCGCCGCCAGGGACTCCACCGGAGGAGGCTTGGTTTGGAGTGTTGTTTGTACTTATAGCAGGGAGAAAACTCCTACATCTGGAATGATCAAATGACCGTACAACAACTGAGGCTGGAACCGACGTTCTACTTCCCCATCCGATAGAAGGTGTGATGACACATTACTCGTCTTAAGAAATGTGAACGGGGTCGGGGACTGGGATCGAACCCAGGCCGGCTGGGTGAGAGCAATCACACTAGCAGCTACACAACCGAGCCCGATTACCATTCCGGAACCATTTCATTGATGGCGGTTTGAATTTTCTGTAGTAGATAAATTTAGTTGAACCTTCCAAAATTACCTAACTTACAGACCCTCCGGAAGTGTCCCCCAGTGGCAACCCGTATCCGGTTCCGGAGTGACCAAGTTGGGTCATAGGATATCGGTATGACCTTAGATGCTGATAATTTTTAATTTCATGATGTTTGATACGTCGCGTGATATGTTTCCTTGAATTCTCCGGAAGTGTCCCCCACTGGCCACCGGTAACCGGTTACGGAGTGACCAGGTTGAGTCAGAGGATATCGTCATGACCTTAGATGGTCATAATTTTCAATTTCATGAAGTTTGATATGCAACATGATGGGTTTCTAGCGATACCATTATTGGAACCGTTTTGGTGGTACCCTGGAACCGGTTCCGGATTGGCCACAGTTGGCCGGAACGATCCCAAACAGTCAGGGGTAGTATGTAGTGTACGTATGTAATAATTTACAAAAAATCCGGTTGAAAAAATGTACTAATGTGTTGATTTTATAACAAAATCTGTAAAAATCATGTTTTTCGGATGTTCCGGGTTAACGGAACCGGTGTCCACTTTTGACAAATCATCTCTACGGGAGCATAAAGTTGAGGTTATAACCCGTCAAATGCAACTGGAAGCAACCCGCTATGTGTTATCGTTCCGGAGATACAGGTCCTCAAAGTCGGGGCCTCAAAAAGGACTTTTTTCGGTTGTAGCAGGTTCCCGGTGGCCACAGTGCCCAAAACCGGTTCTGCCAGTCGGAATCGCAAAGTAGACATTCTAACATTTTATTTTCGTGATCAAATATATGGGAAAACTTTTATTAAAATCACCAAACAAAATAATTCAGTAACCACCGGTAAGGTTGCCGGGTAGTAAATTGACAACCTAATTTGGCAACGACCGGTGTGCGAGTGGGTGACTAAACTAAAATAGAAGCGTTACGGGTTAATAAAATAGCAACAATTTCCGCAACGCACCGGTAATGATGCTCTTAGTTGGTCGAATAGGGTGATAATTCAAAATTTTATTTTTTATGTGAAACCTTGGAAAATTGAAAAAAGGTGTTATATTGAATGTTTGGCCCTTTTAAAATGTTAGTCTTGATTTAAAAAATGAAAATATTTTTTTTCGAAAAAATCAGCAAATTTCACGAATGTTTCATATTTTAACATTGAAAATCGGACCATTATTGGCTGAGATATCGACATTAGAAAATGGGATATATTTTGCGCTCCACGTTTTTTGTTTTCCCTTGTCAGAAATTTTCACTTTTTGTGATTTTTCGGTTCGGATTTTTAGTGATTTTCACGATCGGGTTTACATTATGTTATGGGGGGGGGGGGGGGGGGTTACATCGGTTTATAGATTCCGTTTGATCCGTTTGTTGGCGAGATTGCGCGGAAACAAATTTTTGACGAATTTCGAAGAAATTGCTGTGAAAGTGAGGGAGAGTTGATGGGAAGTTAAGTGTTTGTTCGGTGTAATCCTGGTTTGAAGGAAAATTTACTAAAGTCCAAGTGATTTTGCCCTAATTTGACTGGTGGTTCACTGAATCTGGGAGTTGCTTTGGAAACATGCTAATGATGTTAGGGTTGGCATAATTCTGATTCCGACGAAAACGATTAAGCCGTTTGATTGGTGATTGAGGATTTTCTGGACTGCAAAACATTTTCCCGGTGAGGACTTTCCTTTTTACCTATGTTATTTTTTTTTATTCTGATCCATGAGAAACATCATGAAAAAAAAAACAGTTTAACATTGCGCATTTGTTTTTCATGGCTACCTTGTTTTTTATCACGTTGAAACTTGTTAGGAGTATTTATCAGTTTGTTCCAGTATTTAAAAAAAAAAAATAAACTGGCAGGAATTAAACCGTATCATTATGACAATAACCTCCTTGCCGTGATAAAAAGTCTTATTAAAAATTTATTTTATGAAATTATTGATCAATCTTATTAATTTAAGTGGTTGTTTTTGTTGGACTTCTTCCAATGAAATCGATCAAAGAATAATGTCACTTATTTCCTTTACAAAATGTTATTTTTCTTAAAATCTTTTTTGTTTGATGCTGTTTTCTATCTATTTTAGCAACTCAAGAACGCAAGTTTACAAAAGTAGTTTCACTGCTATGAGTTTCAACAAGATTTGAAGTTGAATTAAACCTCAAGGCTACATCATTTGGTGAGAGCTTTCCTTTTTAATACAGGCAACCCATTCATTTATTCTGACAAATTACAACTCATTAAAGACAAACCACGCCAATTTCACTATATACGCGGTAGAGTGTTTTCCTTTGGTCGTTCGCTGTGAGTTGTGGATTGCCTGCTTCTCTAATGAAGGTTCGACTGAGGGGGCATGTTTATTAATTTCTCGTCGCTCCATACCCTCAGTGACGTGATGGGAGCAAGGGCGTCTATGCGAAGTGTCCCTACACCCGCTACAAATTTCTGGCGCTTGGGGAGGGAAGAGGGTAACAATTTTGATCTATGCGCCGGTATTTCGACGCCAACATTTAAAAAAGCATCATGTACAAACCGTGCGTTTTGCGAAAAACGCATTTGAATGTTGAGCATCCATTTTCAATTCCCATTATAATTAAAAGCAAAATAAGATGTTCTAAAGATAACAAACGATGAAAAACGTTGCTTTTATTGATACTTGATCATCCAAACTCAATAAAACATTATTTCCGTAATTTTATTTGAGAAAAACAAACATAACTTCTTTTGAAATCACCAACGTCTATAACACCCTGTTGTCATTAAGGGGGACGCTTTGTTATGATTCGTTTTTCTCCGCCGAATGTACATGGCGCTTTTTTTATGATGCTTTTTTTTCGTCACGAGGTTCATGTAGTCTTTTGTTTGACAGGTTGACAGGGCTATATAAACAGGGACTGCTGATGGCAGAGATTTTGTTTATGTTACTTTATTTAAAATCATGATTAAACAGACTTTACTGAAGTTACTTTTGCTCATTTTTGGTGGAGAGGTAGCTTATTAGGAGTACTTTCAGAATATGCAATAACCCAGTAAGTGTCAAAATGTACATGATGCCTTTTGAAATGTTACCGTCGATTTGTAGCATTAAAATTCGTGCAAAAAAACTTATGCATGTGGGTGTACAGATTACGGAGTAAAAGATGATTGAATTGTTCACCTAGCGCTCACATGTGTTTCGGGACCAAGTTGCCTGCGGGTATGGGGATCATACATACATACATACATACAGATATCGACATTAGAAAATGGTGCGTCAATTTTACTGTTTTTAAATCTTTGCATGGCAATATATCAGCAACTAATGGTCGTATCGATTCTATGACAAATTCCGGAATTCCATTTCCCGGAATGGACGTTTTCCGGAATGGACATTATCCGGAATGGACATTTTCCGGAATGGACGTTATCCGGAATGGACATTATCCGGAATGGACGTTTTCCGGAATGAAATTTCCCGGAATGGACGTTTCCCGGAATGGACATTTCCCTAAAATTAGTTTTTTTTTTATTACCTGATAAGAATTATTTAGTTTGTTTGTAGAATTTTCCCTTCTTTTGTTAATCATTTGACTTATGTGACTGAATTCTACCAAATTTTACTATAAAGCAGAATGATTATTTTCAAAGAAGGGAAAACCCCAAGAAAATAAAAAGCTTTTCAGAAAATCAATGTGTAATGTGTCCTGTCAAGAAAATAAATAGCTTGAGTGTATTTTTAAAGAATGAAAAACCTCAAAGAAGCACGCATTATACATTGATTTTCTGAAAAGTTTTTTATTTTCTAGAGGTTTTCCCTTCTTTGAAAATAATCATTCGGCTTTATAATAAAATTTGGTAGAATTTAGTCTCAAAAGTCAACTGATTAACACAAGAAGGGAAATCTGTTACACGAAATTCCATCACATCGATTAAAGATCGTGTATTTTTAAAGAAGGGATAACCTCAAAAAATACACATTATACTTTGATCTTCTGAATAGCTTTTTTTTTCTTGAGATTTTCCCTTCTTTAAAAATACACTATCTTGCATCGAAATAATGGGATTTTATGTAAGAATTTTCCCTTCTTTTGTTAATTCTACAAAATTTCAACTAGTTTTTCGTTAAGGAACTCTGCACTATAAAGAAGAATGTTTTTTTTTTCAAGAAGGGAAATTCTCTAGAAAAAAAAGCTTTCAGAAAATCAATGTATAATGTGTATTTTCGTGAGTTTTTCCCTTCTTTAAAAATACACGATCTTTAATCGATGTGATGGAATTTTGTGTAAGAGATTTCCCTTCTTGTGTTAATCAGTTGACTTTTGTGACTAAATTCTACCAAATTTTATTATAAAGCAGAATTTTTATTTTCAAAGAAGGGAAAACCTCTAGAAAATAAACAGCTTTTCAGAAAATCAATGTATAATGTGTACTTCCTTGAGGATTTTCATTCTTTAAAAATACACTCAAGCTATTTATTTTCTTGAGGTTTCCCTTTGAAAATAATCATCCTGCTTTATAGTAAAATTTGGTAGAATTTAGTCACAATAGTTAACTGATTAACACATGAAGGGAAATCTCTTACGCGAAATTCCATCACATCGATTAAAGATCGTGTATTTTTAAAGAAGGGAAAACCTCAAGAATATACACGTTATACATTGATTTTCTGAAAAGCTTTTCATTTTCTAGAGGTTTTTCCTTCTTTGAAAATAAACATTCTGCTTTATAGTAAATAAAAATAAAATAAATTGTTCGCTCTACAGCATTGCCTTGGCGATCTCGATTGCGAGATTTCTACTCGAAACTAGGTGTCCGAAGGCTAGATTGTTGAGGCAATTGCAAACCTCGTTTTACACCTGAGCTTCCATCCACCCCGGGATTCGAACTGATGACATTTGGATTGTGAGTTCAACTGCCTACCAGCGACTAAACCGAGACAGGATCTAGAGAGACGACTCTTACACCTGGACTGAGCTATCGATCTAACCTCTAGGTTAGACCGGGGCAAACATTTACTTCCCGTCCGACGGAAGGCATGATCAGCCAAATCTCGTCTCGAAAAATGCCACCACCGGGACCGTCTAGAATCGAACCCAGGCCGACTGGGTGAGAGGCAACTTCGATTGCCCCTACACCACGGTTCCCGAACTCCTCAAAAAAGTACACATTATGCATTGAATTTCTGAAAAGATTGTTATTTTCTTGTGGTTTGCCCTTCATTGAATACCAACTAAAAATTGGTAGAATTTATTCACAAAAGTCAACTGACTAACAAAAGAAGGAAAAATTCTTACATAACAACACATTGAAAGAATGTTAAAAACATCTAGTGTTTGTCTAATATCTACCGATCTACATTGTTACATCTCGTGGTGGTGGATAAAGTATTGTTTCAATAGTCAACGCTAGCATCTATTGTTAGTGTCCGAACATTTCACTTTCTTTTTATCATTCATGTATTAATCATTCATATTGTTGTCAAAATATCGAGTTCCTTCAATGTGACTAGGTCAAACCAACGGTGTACAAACTTAATAATTCTTAACCACAAGTAAGCGAGTAGGCAAGATTCCATTTATTCTCATATCAGGTAATATAAAAAAACTAATTTTCCGGGAAATGTCCATTCCGGGAAACGTCCATTCCGGGAAATTTCATTCCGGATAACGTCCATTCCGGATAATGTCCATTCCGGATAACGTCCATTCCGGAAAACGTCCATTCCGGATAACGTCCATTCCGGAAAACGTCCATTCCGGGAAATGGAATTCCGGAAATTGTCATAGAATCGTCGTATCAACAAAGTTAAAAAATGCGAAATATACAAAATTTTCTTAGCTTTTTTAAAACAAAATTTTCAAGAGTGGGCAAAAGTGGGCACTTATTTAAAAAAATGAAAAACTGCGACTATTTTCAAAAAAGTTACCTAAAAATGGCCTTTAAATGGTGCACTTTATCAAATTTCACTAAAGTACTTTTTGATTGCAAATTTGATTTAACATCGAAAATTGAAGTTGAAAATTTTTTGCGACCAATATATCGATTTTTTTTAAAAAATCAGTATTGATTTTTGCCCATTCTGGAAACTAAGAAAAGTTTTCAGGACCGAAATCTTAGAGAATTGCTGACTTTTGAAATTAACGCTTTTTTGGATTTTTTCATTCTTGTAATTTTTAAAATTATGTTAAAAATATTAATTTAAAAAAAAATAATTGTTCTGAACTTAAGAATGTTTAAAACTCAAAAAAAAATAACTGTATTTTTCGAAACCTTAGAATTTAAGAATTTGTTTTTTGATGGCTTAAATAAGGATTTTTATATTTTTTAGATATTGGAATTTTTGTGTTTAACATAATATTGATTTTCTTAACATTTTCTAAGGTTTTGAATTTTGAATATTTTTTTTTGCATTTATAGACTTTTGAATTTACAAACTTTTCAGTTTTTCAATTTTCGAATTTTGTAGTTTTTGTTTTGTTTAAAAATTCTAGATGTTTTATTGCGCAATTCCCCAAGCAATTGGGTCCTAAAATTAAGCTTAGATTGCTGATATTATTGTTTACAGCGATAAAGCTATTTTTTCTGAGTACAATGACCCTTTGTACGCCCACAAAGAGTTTAAAATGGATTTTTAAATCAATTTTGAAAAATTAACCTCGCGGTCCTTTTTGACAGAAAAGCTCCTACTTGACAGCTCGTTCCAAGGGGACCATAGTTGATCCATCGAAAAAATGTTGACTTGTCAAATTTTTGTTTGCATTAAAATGAAAAAAAAAGTGATCGGAAATGGTTTTTAATCGTGTTTTTTACCGTTGTACATAAAAATTTGCATAGGGCTTTAGTACCCAATTCCCACAAACTTGGAAATCGCTCTAAAATATTGCTATAGATCGCACTATATTGCGACTTGTCAAACTGACTTGGAAAACTGAAAAAAAAAAAATCAATGCGAGCCGAGGTAACTTGCTTGTTTTCCAGCTGTCAAGTTCAGTTTAATGAAAAATTTGACTGGAAATGTAAATAAACAACAGTTGGTTGCCTAGTTTTTCGAATTCTTGTTGTCAAAAGTGCGAGAGAAAAGTGCGGTCAAAATCCATGTTACAATAAGGCTTTCTAGGCCCAGTGAAAAAAATATAATTTAATCCAAAAATGACGAACTGCCCCTCACAGTGTCCTGATGAAAACAATGATCGAGCTCGAGCTGTCACAGCCCTGCGAAGTATGTTGGCTGACATATCGGGCGGTGAGTCAAAAAAACCAGCTAAAAGTCGCCCGACAAAAAACTTTTGCTAGAAAGAGATAGGAAACCTGATGCAAACAAACGTCCAGCTGTCATGTAAACATACTTTGAATGTGTTGGTAATTTTCTGACTAGAAAGCCTTATGCAAGGGTCAATAATTTATGTAATTTTATGCTTTTAATGTTGTTTTTTTGTAATTTTTTTAATTTTTGAAGAGTTAGTTTTTTGTTTGTTTTAAAAATTTTGAATGGATATTTTAAGTTGTTGAATTCATTGATATTTGTTATACTGCAAATATAGTGGATACTTTTGATTGGTTTTGGATAGAACATGGCTTAAGCCTTAAATCGAGCCTTATATATTTTAAGGTCAAAAATCATTGCAAAAAAAAAGTTGAACTGAAAAAATATTATTTTTCCGTGTCACCGTCACCAACACAAACACACAAAAACCAACCTGGCCGTGGTACAGCAACCTTGCTATTTCAGCCGAACCTTTCGTACATCACCGTCGCTCTCGCGGGATCGAAGCAAACCGCAGCAGCAGCCCAGCAAAGCAGCGAGAGCGTGGTCCGACGGCTCATTTTTCACTCGGTTCTTGTTTAAGTTTTTTCGTTGTTCCGTTTCGAGGGTTTTTCCGGTGCGTCCAGAACCGGTGCCATCGGCCACAGGTGCGCGCGCGTTCGGCTGCAGACGGAAGTTCGTGTGGAATTGTGCGTAAAATCCCGTTGGAGGAAAATTTGCTAGCCCCAAAAAAAAGTAGGGAACCAATTTTCACCTTTTTAGACAGTTCGGTGTGAGTGAGAAAGGGGGAGGAGAGTGAGGGAGAGACGATTTTCGCCGCTGTCAAAAAAAGGAGCGACTTGCTGTCAGTTGTTGTTTTTGGTGGCATTTTGTGCGATTTCGCAGCGCAGCACCAGGAGGAAAATTCCGGACGTTTTTGCTTCTCGCGTGTGTGTTCGTGGTTTGCGGTTGGGTCAGGGAAATCGGTACGGCCGGAAGTGACCGCGAGTGTGTCCGCGTTACGGATTGCCGCAGGCTGGGGGGTTCGCGAACTTAGTGCGTTTTTCTTTTTTTTTGTTTTCTCTTTAGTTGACACCGTGCTTTTTTTATTCGCGGTGCCGTTTTTACGGGAAAGAGGAAGAGGCTGGAAGAAGAGAGCTGGTTCCCCACACGAGGTGAAGAGGCAAAAGTGAGAATCGATAGTGAGCAGCAAAAGATGAACACAAAATCCGACACGAATCGGCATGTACTAACGATCCAGGCGAAAAAGAAGCGTCATAAGGCAGCGAAGAAGAAGGCCAAACAACAGGCAGCGGCCGCGGCGGCAGCAGCAGCAGGTGGTGGTGGCCAGCAATCTCCGGATGATGAGATGAGTTCGGTTACGGCGGCGGCGGCGACGGCGACAACGGTGGTGGCGAACGACAATCAGCAGCAGCAGTATTCGTCCGGGTTGAGCAAGAAGAACTCGAGCTCGACGGAGACGATCGAGGACCGGGACGACCGGTTGTTGGACGAGGACGGTGCGGGGTACAGTGATGATGACGAGCGGGAGGGTGAGCAGGAGGCGCGGGAGGATTACTGCCGCGGGGGTTATCATCCGGTAAAGTTGGGCGATTTGTTCCTGCAGCGGTATCACGTCATCCGGAAGCTCGGGTGGGGTCACTTTTCGACGGTGTGGCTTAGTTGGGACCTGGAGGAGAAGCGGTACGTGGCGCTGAAGATTGTCAAGTCGGCGCAGCACTTTACCGATACGGCCAAGGACGAGATTCAGATTTTGAAGTCGATTCGGAACGCCGATCCGGCCGATCCGAAGCGTAACAAGACGGTGCAGCTGCTGAACGACTTCCGGATAACGGGCGTCAACGGGACGCACATCTGTATGGTGTTTGAAGTGCTGGGGCACAATTTGCTGAAGTTGATCCTGAAGAGCAACTATCGGGGAATTCCGCTGGTGAACGTCAAGTCCATCATCCGGCAGGTGTTGGAGGGTCTCGATTACCTGCACGGCAAGTGCAAGGTCATCCACACGGACATCAAGCCGGAGAATGTGCTGCTGTGCGTGGACGAGAGCTACATCCGCAAGTTGGCCTGCGAGGCAACGGAAATGCACACGATGGGCTGTCGGCTGCCGTACTCGTTAATCTCCGCCGCGCCCCCGCAGTTCCAGGAGCAACCGCTGAGCCAAAACATGAGCAAAACCAAGAAGAAAAAGCTCAAGAAAAAGGCGAAAATGCAAACGGAGTTGATCCGGCAGCAGATGGAGCACATCCAGCAGCTGGAGTTTGGCCCTCAGCTGGAAAACGGCGACTGCCAAGATCCCAAAATGGACCAGGACCACACCGCAGCGAACGCGGAATCCCCGCGCCTGCTGCTGAACGGTGACCGCTCCGGTAGCGGTTCCTCCGACGAGGACGAATCCGCAGCGCCGCCCCAGAAGCCTTCCAGCAACTCGTCGGCCCTGACCAGCCCGGACGCGTCCACTTCCAACAACAACAGTGACGACGTCCTCGGCGGCGGCGAAAAGGCATCATCCGCAGATTCCCCCAACCCTGCCACCACAGCTTCCGCGTCCTCCACCGCCTCCAAAACCACCCTCGACATCAGCGAGTCCATGCGGAAGATTCTGTCCCACGTCAAGGAGCGCAAGGACCCCGCCTTCGAGATCTGCTCCGACGTCGAGGTCAAGATCGCCGATCTCGGCAACGCCTGCTGGGTGGACAAACACTTCACCGAGGACATCCAAACGCGCCAGTACCGCTCCCTCGAGGTCATCATCGGCTCCGGCTACAACACGTCCGCCGACATCTGGAGCACCGCCTGTATGGCCTTCGAGCTGGCCACCGGCGACTACCTGTTCGAGCCGCACTCGGGCGACAACTACTGCCGGGACGATGACCACATCGCACACATCATCGAACTGCTCGGACCGATCCCCAAGCGGATCGCCCTGTCCGGCCGGATGTCCAACCACGCGTTCAACTCCAAGGGCGAACTGCGCAACATCTCCGGCCTCAAGCCGTGGGGCCTCGTCGACGTGCTGCGGGAAAAGTACGAGTGGCCGCTGGAGGACGCGATCGAGTTCGCCGACTTCCTGACGCCGATGCTGGATTACGACCCGAAGGGTCGCGCCACCGCGTCCGAGTGTTTGAAGCACTCGTGGTTGAAGCATTAAGCAAGTGTGATGGTGTGATGGGTGGGTGTGTGCGCGGGACTGTGGGGAAAGAGGAACAGACCAAATTGTGTGGAAACAGAGGCCAGTGACAGCGGAAGAAGCGAGGACTAGCCCGGAAGCAGCGCAGCGCAGATACAGTAGGAAAAATTGTAAGTTTGCTTCGGATGACTGAATTTGTGCTTTTGCTACTGTTGGGTAGGTCGAGCAGAAAACGTTTAGAGAATAGAGAGAGAGATTCAAAGGGGGTAAAGGCGTTTAATTGCGTTGTTGTTGTTGTTGTTATGTGATGTGTTGTGATGGGCAAACAAAGCAATGCGTTTCTTGAATGGTTGAAGGGTTAACTTTTGTGTTGGGGCTGCTGTTTCGGTTTCTAATGCCATGACAGTGACTTGCTTCCAGATCTACCTTGACCTGGTTGAGGGGAGGGGCTTTGTTTACGTTTGATAGCTAGCATTGGCGAAGTGGGATGATTGACCTTGAACATAATTGAAACGGGTTTTGTAAGTTATTGTTCATGTTGAAATCAATTGTGTTAGAGTTAAAATATTATCGTGATAGGGGAGATAGTGCAGCTGAAAAGAACCTTCCATAGCATCGTCCTTCGGGACAGTACTTTCTGTAGCATTACAGCTCGGGTGGTCTAAACATTGAAATTACGAGTCATGTTTTCAACATTTTTTTTGCGGTGCTTTACATCGGAATTTTATAAAAATTCAAAACATTTTTAAACAAGCCCAAACATGCTAAATATGATTATCAATAAGAAATTCCAGCTCAAATCGGGAATTTTTCTGGTACTTTTGTACCCGACCCGCTCTGATTTCAATGAACTTTTTAAACATGTTATCCTAGGCATATATAAGCCATTTTTGTGTATATGGAGCCAGTTTCACTCGAAAATAACATTTGAGAAGGGCGTAAGTAATTTAAATATTTTTTATTTTGTAATTTAAAAATGACTGTATCTCGAAGCCTTGCATCGTATCAAAAAGTGGTCAAAGACAAACTTTTAGGAAATAGGACAGGCAATACACTGAAATAAAAATACACACCACTTCTGTGAGTTTTTTTGATTCGTACAATTTTTTTTAGGAAATAGCCTAAGATGTTACAAAAAGACACACGACAAATGTAGGATGGTATGTCTCTCCTAAAAAAACACAAAATTTATTTACTAAAACTGTTTTTTTGAAAAATGATCTAAACTTCAATTTTTTTTTAAACTAACGTTGGGAATCGATTCCCCAGACAATTTTACATGAAAGTCTGCATATTGACCATTGTCCTATGTCCAATCCTTGTGAAGATACAGCGGTTTTAAAAATAAAAATGTTGAAAAAATAGGGGTTTTGGTGTTTTTTGGCAATTTCTAAATGACAGACTTGATTTTTCAGTCTCGAAAGTATTTTTACCGGAAAGCTCGTCCAATTTCCAATAAGTTTGCCTTTGACAGCATTTCAATTTGATGCATGGGCTTACAGAATTAAGCTTAGTTATATTGCTCGTAACTGAAAACATGATATTTGTTTCAATGTGGTTCAGCGGATGGTAGTAACCTGAATAGTAAATTAGCTTACATCAAAAACCACCAAAAAACCTATTTTTTCAACATTTTTATTTTTAAAACCGAAGCAAACCACCAAAAAACCTATTTATTCAACATTTTCATTTTTAAAACCGCTGTACTGCCCATGTTCGCATAAATGTCCCATATGCAAAAACAGCAAACTGAGAAAAACGCACTCGAAGTTTGTCCCACACATAAGGCTACGTGTTAAGTTTTCACGAAAAAACTGGATTTCCTCCCGATTTCTAGAACAAAGTACTGGATGTTATAGGCTCTTTAGAAAGAGCACCCGATTTTGAACCAAACTGCATCATTAGCTCAAAAGTGATGAAAATGCATATGGGACATTTATTCGATCATGGGCAGTGTATCTTTACAAGGATTGGACATAGGACAATGGTCAATATGGAGACTTATATGTAAAATTGTCTGGGGAATCAATTCCCACTATTGGTTTTAAAAAAAATTGACGTTTAGACCACTTTAAAAAAAAAGTTTTAGTAAATGATTTTTATAATTTTTTAGGAGGAACATACCATCCTACATTGTTTGTGAGCCTTTTTGTAACATCTTAGGCTATTTCCTCGAAAATTTTGAACGAAAAAAAAATCGTGACATCACTTTCAAATTTAACTTTTAAACATAAAAATCAAAAAATCTCATATAAGTAGCGTGAATTTTTATTTCAGTGTTTTTTTTTTAGAAAGCTCGTCCGATTTCCTACAAGTTTGTCTTTGACCGCCTTCGTGATCCAGTAATTTTTAAATTACAAAATACAAAAAATATTTTAATAACTTACGCCCTTCTCAAATGTTATTTTCGAGTACAATTGGCTCCATGTACACTAAAATGGCTTATATAGGCCTAGGATAACATGTCTACAAAGATTCTTTGAAATTGGAGAGGGTCGGGTACAGAAGTATCAGAAAATTTCGTGATTTGAGCTGGAACTGCTCTTTTTTGAGAATATAGTAAGTTTCAAAGTATAAATATTAGGGTGGTCCAAATCCGGACTTTTTTGGGGCTACCCCCTGAAATCAAAGATTGACCCATCACTAGGCTAAATTCCAAATTTGAGCTCATTCTGACCACGGGAACCCCTCCCTCCAATCGCTTAAAGTTTGTATGGGAAAAATCGTCAAAATGTATGGAGAAAAGCAACTGTTTTACTTTTTTACCTGTGGAAGGCGCCATAATTATCCGATTCTTACCATTTCTCAAATGTAGAACCTTCATTTAATTAAGAACAACTTTCCCGAAGACACCATATTTTTATGATTTTTTCCCGCGAAGTTATTAGCGCCCAAAACTGACCCTTTTTGCGCGGCCAGCTGTAAGGAGCTACCTAACCTTGAAAAATCTTTTTGAAAATGATACAGAGTTTTAAAAAGTAGTGTTTTTATTAATCAGAGGATCGCTTCCCTAGATTCACATTTTTGAATGTTTACGTAGGTACTATTTTTGTTTGGACATTAGGGTGTGATATGGTGGTTTGGACGAATCAATGATGCAATTGGAATTTTGATAAAAAAATGTCATATTTTTTTGAGTTCCTTTTTTTTACAAGACATCTACTAACCTGACCTTTATTTATTTGTAATAGGGTGTTAAACAACGTGAAAATTTGTGAATGTTTAACTTGATTTGATTAGATTAGTTTTGAGTTAAATTACTGAAATTTTTAACGAAGCACAGTTTTTTAAACACAATTTGCAATATTGATATCAAACGACACCAAACTTTATGGAAAAAACTTTTTTTTTTCAAGAAACTTAAAAAAATAAAGGGAAATAAAAGTACAATAAACTGAAAACACTTTGAAATGCATTTTTCTGCGTTGAGTACTATATTTAGCATACCTGTTAGAACTCGTTTCAAAATGATTTCAATTTTTGTTAAATTCCAAATTCCAATAATATTAAAGAATGTACGATCAGTTATATAAAGAAAAGCTTTTTCATTTTGTTTAGAACATCATTTACTTTTGGAATTTCAAAGAAAAGTAGGAAACTGAAAATAAGTTTGAAAACTTTAAAGTGGTGTTTGGCAGCAATGCTATTTTGGGATTAATTTTTATAGGCAATTGAGAATTGCATTTTCAATTCTGAAAACAAATTTTGTGATGCAATTTGTTCGAAATTCGATAAATTATATTTATAACAAGTTTAAAAATCATTCTATCTTGGAACGGTTCTTTCAAAAGACCGGAGTTTAACACTCAAACGCTCGGAGTCATTTGATCCCTATTTTTTTTTTCTTAAAAATCTCATCACTTTTGGTAGAATAGACTAAATTGGATGCTTCCGGTTGCAAAAGATCCAGATTTGTCAATATTTTTTAACTGTCAGATGGGGGACAAATATGGTCCACCTTTACCGGAGATATTCCGGATTCCGTTGGGGTACCTCGGCCATTCTATTTGGGGTTTTGGTCAATAGAACAAAAACAATTTCACAGAACATTGCCGGAAATGATCCAAAACTTCAAGGCATCATTCTTATACATCATCCAGCAAATATAACTGACATGGTTAAGTCCTACGGGGCACCAATCGACATCAGCTCACTGAACCGTTTCCGGTTGGAACCTGTTTCGGTGCCCGAAGGTCTTTGCCATGCCATGTATCTATGCAGGATGGTGTATTAGAATGATGCCTTGAAGTTTTGCATCATTTCCGGCATTGTTCTGTGCAATGGTTTTAGTTCTATTGACCAAAACCCCAAATAGGAGAACCGAGGTACCCCAACGGAATCCGGAATTTCTCCGGTAAAAGTGGACCATATTTGTCCCCCATCTGACAGTTCAAAATATAGACAAATCTGGATCTTTTGCAACCGGAACCATCCAATTTGGTCAATTCTACCAAAAGTTATGAGATTTTTAAGAAAAAAAATAGGAGCAAATGACATCCCGAGCGTTTGAGTGTTAAAAAAGAACCGCGGTTCTTTTTTTGTGAGCCATGGTTCGTTCGCTCTTTTTAGTGATCCGGCTCTTTGAGCGGCTCGCTCTTTTTTTGCCAACCTCTAGTTGAAACCATAGGTTGTAATTTTAGTATTTATATTATGCCGGGGGTGTTCGATCCCCCATCCTTTGGATTGGTAAGCAAAAATGCTATCTACACGACAATCCAATCCGTATTGTTGAACAATGTTTGTGCTAATATCTGCTTTTCCTGAGGGTTGGAAGTCTACATATAGAGCAAGGATCCTTTTTGTGCTTGCTTCTTTGATTAGGCGGTGCCAGACAAGGGTTATCCACCTAATACATTTACAAAGTCTATTATTCTTTCCCATAACTTCGCCGCCGGTCAGCGGGTACTGGAATGGAAGCACACACAAACACATAACAAACCTGCAAACAGCTTAGTGAAAAGAGTCACCATCTAAACAGGTGTTTTGCTTGTTATTTTTGTAACCGAGTAGAATAATCATAAAATGCGCATAAAACATAATCAGATATTTGAGGTTGATGGAATGCCCTCACGCAATGCTTTCCTTTGTTATCCTCCACATTTCTGGACTTTTGCTTTAGTAAAAAATGTGAACTACAATCGATTTCAAATAAAGTGGGACAGATCCTAAACCCTTTGATTCTCTAAACCCTTATTTCACCCCTTTGCAACCTTTATTGATTGTTGTCCCTATTTTTATCCCCGTCCACAGCACAACTATTATTGCACACCGGATCGGATTGTGGCGGTGGCCAGCAGTTTGTTGCCGGCCAAGCAAAATTTCACACCGGCCGCCGAGAGCAGCAGCATCAGCCAACGGAACTGTAAAATAAAATTGCTTGCTTGAATCATTGAACATAGAAACCCAGAACCAGGAGAGGGAGCGGCAGAGCTGTTTCAACTAGACAAAAAGAATTACATAAAAAAAACAACAAACACACACACACACAGACTCACATTCACAACAAACACAACTTTATGAGATATGCGATAATAAAAGCAGTGAGAGAAAGAGAGAGGAGAATGAGGATGGTTAAACCAGACTCGAAAAAATAAAACAAGAAATCCTTAAATATTTTATATCGACACTACCGAGAAAAGTAAAATTCGGAACCAACTGAACGAAAAAGATGATAGAACTAAGTACGGTTGTGCAACGGTTACAGCGTTGCGTCCAACCGACCGTTTCGAGAAAACGTCCCTTCTAGCAAAAAAAAAAAGGACACCGACCCAGATCCGGTGCAGCAGCCGTGTGAGAGAGAGAGAGGTAGGTGGTGAAGGGGAAAAACTACTGGAAACGAGGTATTTTGCTCACAGACAAGCAGAGTTGACAACTTTTTCGATTCTGGTTGAGTTTTGCACCGCCCAAAAGCTTTCCAGTCTGCTTGTCTGTGCTGCTACTTCGTCCTGGAAGAACGTGGCAAAAGTGCTGGAATCAGACAGGAAATGTCAGAACCAACTCCAGTCACGCGCAGCAATCGGAGGGGGCGAGCGGGGTCAAGAGGGGAAAACCGGGAGCAGAACGAACGACCAATCTTCATCTTTTCTATCGTCGTCGTATTCTTTGGGTATTTTTTTCTGTTTGTAGCGTTGAATTACACGGAAAATATCAATTTCAGCTATAAATCGTAAATATGAATATTCGAACCGTGAATCACTCGTGAAATTGCATAATTCATGATTTCATGGTTTCAAAAATCTATAAAAATCAGCATTGTGACCAACTCCGTCGAACAATCAATTTCCATGGTAAACATGAAATTGTCCCAACTTGTAAAGATCGGCGAATGTCTCCCGTTGGAACAGCCTTTGGCGACCGTTCACTCTACTGCCAATTATATCGAAATAACAGTTTGCATAATCAGTATCAAAATCCATGAAGTTTGATACCCATATTGCCCAAATCTCATATAATTCGGTAAATGTGTCCTCGTCGGAACATCCCTGAGGGCACTGGCCAACCCAGAAATTACAATTTTCATGTCCAGTATCAAAACCCATGAAGTCTGATACCCATATTGCCCAAATTTGAATTGTTTCGGTAAATGTCCCCCCGTCGGAACATCCCGGAGGGTTCTGGCCACTCCAGGTTTTCGACCAATTTTCTCGAAATGTAAATTTTCATGTTCAGTATCAAATTGCATGAAGTTTGATACCCATATTGCGCAAACTCGAATTATTCCCCCCATCGGAACATCCCTGAGGGCATCGGCCATTCCAGGTTTTGGCCTATGTCGTACGAATTTGGTTCAAACTCCATTGCTTCAAATCATTTTGGTATTCCGGTTCCACCGGGAACCAAAAATATAACCTTGGGACGAAGTTCTTGTCAAAAAGTCATGATAGAGGAGAAAAGCAACTCGCGACCAAATTTTGAGGCTAGGAATTTTGACAGGTATGATTTTCATAAAGTATTCGCCTCCTTTTCTCTCCCACAAAAAAATTGGGGACAATGTAGCTGTCAAACTAGGCCAAAATGTTAAAGTCAGTCACAAAATGAACTTTGAGTGATTTGAGTTCATTTCTGACGTCACGATTTTTTCCTCTATAGCATGAATATTATTCATGATTTCATGAATTTTGTTCATGATTTCGTGACTTTGTTTTCACAGCTCACGAATATTTATATTCACGATATCATGAATAAAGTTTCATGAAAGCTGAAATGTTTGTTTTCCGTGTACTTTGTACTTTGCTTGCTATCGAGTCTAGCTCCTTTGTCTTCTTTACCCCCGGCCTGGTCCTTCCAAACCGATGGATTTCAAGTCAAACGATTACAGAAGAGATAGAAATGAAACAAACGGTTCCAATCGATCTGAGACAACACGTGACATTTGTGGTCATTAAATTATCACCCAGAGAAAGAGGTAACAATAACGTTTAGTAACTTATGAATAGTTAGCTGGAAGGAAAACAAAAAATAAAAAAAGTAAAACATAAAATAAATTTAACTTATGGCGGCAAACCAGGACAACTGTCTGTGTAATCCTAATACTGTTGATAGAGAAAAAAGAAACAAATAAAATTGTGTGAAATTGATGGCACATACAGGCACTTTTTAAAAGATAATAACAGAAAAATTGAAAGAAAGTAAGCAAAAAAGAGAATGCAGCATTAGTGGAACATTAAAACAAAAACTATACATAACTTTCGTGCATAGAAAAATTATACAGACACAACAAACATCACCTTTGGGAAACGCGTTCACGCATCCAAAATTATACCAAAACATATAAAAAATGTACACTAGAAGTGGATCACCTACACACACACATTCATAAACTCATCAATCGTTCTCGGATTAGGCAAATCACACACACACACATTTGAGCAACAGACCCACACACACGCACACATACTCGTACGCTGCATTATACTCTCCTATCATTGCTAGAATATTGCAAATTTTGACGAGGCAGAACTGGCTGACACGGCGTGGTTGACAAATTTTGATGTTTTTCTTTTATTTTTGTTGACAATTTTTGACTCCGAACTCGACTTCGTTTTCGAACCAGCGATGGAAAAAAATCTATCGAAAGAGTTTTCACTGAGCACTCACTCAAGCGATTTCCGGTAGGAACGGCGGTCTTACTAATACATTCAAAGAGGTGCCTCGATTTTTTCATGGCCTCCCTCGCTCTTTCTCTTGCATGATCGAAACTCAATTTGAGAGAGGAAAATCGTACAGAACTGTTACTCTCTCTTACTCCGGTTTAGTCTAATTAGGTTTTACAGCGTGACGTCACGAGCGCACACGCACACACATTTTTACTTACACACGTGCAAAAAATGTAAACAGTGCAGCCGAACTGTCAAATTTCTAACCTAAAAATCGAGTCGGTGTAAAACCTAATTGAGCTCTCTTTTTATGCTTGCCAATAGTATTTTTTCAGAGAATGAGAGAGAGAGAGAGAGAGAGAGAGAGAGAGAGAGAGAGAGAGAGAGAGAGAGAGAGAGAGAGAGAGAGAGAGAGGGAGAGTTTTTTTTACAAGTTGTAAACACAATCTGCGGATAGAAATTTATCGGTCGAACGTATTGTACGTTTCTCTCAAAAGTACAAGCCGCGCGGCATTTCTGACTGTGCCGTAGACATTGTTGCCAGCGATTTTATGCACTGTTGATGCATTTAAAAAATATACCTGGCAACAATGCCAGGCGATTCGAAGAAGAAAATCAACAAAAACAATTCGCGCAGTATGGGATTTGACAGCGAGCATTTGGCGAAACTGCGGAGCGTCGTTTCGAGGCTGATATGCCGCGTGTCTTTATCGGGAATACGCGCAATAGCTGTCTTTGCGTTTTCGTTTGATAAAATCGATTTCAAGAGTTTTTTTTAAAAGGACCTATAAGCTATTGTCTTTCATATGTTTATAGGGCCTACTCAAAAAAAAAAAAAAAAAAACAAACTCTAGATTTGTTTTGAACCTTATACGCTCTTCGGAAGGAACCGGTCAAGAAAAATTTCAAATGGGGAGCAGCGGCAGCGAAAGCAAGCCAGAGATGGTGAAGATAAGCCCCAAGAAATCGATCCCTTTCCTTTGATCTACGGTTCGTAAAGCCATTTCTTGAACCCTTTTCTTGGGAGGTGCGTATTGGCCCTAAAGAAAAAATATTATTCCTCCTTTTCTTCCCAATACCTCAGCACAGAGTTTAGCCAATCTCGCCTTTGGCATTCTCTTTTTCTCAAATTCTCACTCAATCGCTATCATTTCTTTTGTTTGCTCCAAAAGCCGTCAGTTAACTAGTTTGGTCAGAGCAACAGTAAACTACAGATTGTCAAGGAAACAGATTGGCCAATGTTTGACAGATCCAAACGCGCTAGACACCAACCGCCCTTTACGCCCAGCAAAACTGGCGGTGTTGGAAGCGCAAAACATACGTTGCCAGTGCCTATTTATTTTGCATCGGCCAATCTGTTCCCCTTGACAATCTGTACAGTAAACAGGTCGAAATGCGTGGACGATTTCTATTGCCGCTCTCTTACTCTCTCGTAGTTGTTTTTAGAGCGACTCAGTGTCAGTAGGGAGAATGCGTGAGATAATTTCCAAGACCTCATTTTTTAGTAAAATTTCAAAATCATAAAATTAAGCAATTTTTTGTGTCTTTGAGGCTAAATCTACAATCAGATTTACTCCAATTCTTGGGTTTGTTTTCAAAAGGTCCTAAGTGCCAGTTGTAAACAAAGTTGTTTTTCTATCGGTTCTCAAACAATTTACGAACTATGAAATTCAAAATTGGTTTGAATTGTTCATCTGCAAGTCCTTTAAATGCTTTCAGTAAAGAGCAGTGAAAATTTGATTAGTTTCAGAAAAGAAATTGTCGGAGGTCGCGATGTTTGTTACGGAGCATTGCAAACTAATCAGAGAATTGGTCGCTATTTTGGGTCATGTCTTTTGACCATGGTCCGATTTTCGATGTTAAAATATGAAACAATCGTGAAATTTTCTGATCTTTTCGAAAACAATATTTTCAAAAAAAATCAAGAATACAATATTAAAAAAGGCCAAACAATCAATATTACGCTCTTTTGAAATGATAGGCTTGATTTTAAAAAAAATGAAATTATTGTTTTCGAACTGATCGAAAAATTTCACGAATGTTTCATATTTTAACATTGAAAATCGTTGGAAAATCGGACCGTTAGTTGCTGTGATATCTACATTAGAAAATGGTGGGTTGTTTGGTTGAGACTTAGAAAACATCAATTTTCCTGTTTTTAAACCTTTGCATGGCAATATCTCAGCAACTAAGGGTCGTATCAACAAAGTTCAAAAAAGCAAAATATAGAGAATTCTTCTCTTTCTTCATAAATATTTTTTTCAAAAGTGGGCAAACATGGGCACTAATTAAAAAAAAAACAATAACTGCGAATATTTTCAAAAAAGTTATCTAAAAATGGCTATAAATCGAAAACGGTGCACTTTATCAAAATTTCACTAAAGTATTTTTTGATTGCAAATTTGATTTTACATCTTTAAGTGAAGTTGAAATATTTAAGCGAACAATATTTCGATTTTTTGAAAAAAATCTGTGTTGATTAAAAAATTCATAACTCGGTCAAAGATTTTTTGCCCGTTCTGGAATTTTTCGAAAAGTTGGCATTTGATGTCCCCTAACTAGAGGGTGACGATTCTCAAGATTTTGAATTTCCCGGGAATCGAGAGTTGAATTTGGCCATTTCCCGGGAATTCCCGGGACCCGGGAGTTTTTTAACTATGCCAACAGTGCCAATAAGTTAAAAAGGAAAAGTCATAAATTTATTTCATTTCAATGAATTCAGTTAAAATTAACTCATACTTATTAAAAGAAACGTTTATTAAAGTAGCCTCATTACTTCTAGGAACTATTTCAACCTTTAGATTTTTTTTCTTAATCTGCAAATACAAGACCGTTTTTTGAGTTTTTTGGGACACAAAATTGTAGTTTAAAGTCGCACACAGTGATTCTTCAAAAGTTGTTGCATGCACTTGTTATTAAATTTTTGTGAAGTAAAAAATAGCAAATATATAATTCCCAGTATCGCAATATGATACATAACAGCTCAAAACAACAATTTGAATTTGATTTTTTCTTGTTTAAGGTCAACTGAAAATATTCATTGAAGAAATATTAAAAATTATCAGGAAAACCCGAATGTTCACAATTGGCGGACCTTAACAAAGATTGAGGCAATCTTTACAAATAGCCAGAGTTTTTTCTTCCAAAATATATTCTAATATTGAGGTTAATGTGAAACACAAAATGACTTATTGACATCAACAATAATATTGCTATGCTTGAGAGAGGATATGGAAATTGAAAATTTTGAAAAGGGTTTTCACTATTACAAATAATAAAACAAAAATAAAAAAACTTTATATTTAATTTCTGGGATGTAACTGCTGAGTATGCTTTGAGGTAAATTTTGGGGTGCACATTTTTTGGGCTTCTCTCAATTATAGTAATTTGAACGTACGACAAGTTAACAGCCAATATTCTTAACCATTTCGAATTTTTCAAATGTTTTTTCTGATTAGTTTATAATATTTTGCTTCGATTTTTATAAGTATAAAATTTCCCGGGACTCTCGACCAAATTTCCCGGGAATCGAGAGGTCCAAAAATGGTCGATTTCCCGGGATTTTTTTCCCGGGAATTCCCGCTCGTCACCCTCTACCCCTAACACATCAGAAAATAAAAAAAATAATAAAAATAGTGTTTTTTTGCAAATCATGTTTTAGTGACAAAAAGTGAAATTAAAAATCACCAAAAAATGTTTTACCTTGTATATTTTTTTTCAGTGTAGTCCTTATTCATAACTACAACTTTTCCGAAGACACCAAATCGATCAAAAAATTACTTCAAAAGATATAGATTTTTGAATTTTCATGTATCATTTTTGTATGGACAGCTGCCAAATTTGTATGGAAAATTATATGGACAAACTAATGATGCAAAATGGCTTCTTTGGGCGTACCGAAGGCGCCAAAAAAGTTTCAGACGGATAAAAAAATACAAAAATTAAAATTAAAGAAAAAAGAACGATTTCATGCTCAATTGCCGATATCTCAGCAATTATTGGTCAAATTTTCAATGGAACAAGTGAAATTCGTGATCATTCCAATAGAAATGTTGAGATTTTCAATTCCAGACTAACATGAAAATGAAAAATATATAAATCAGTAAAATGAAATCTTTGAAATCTATTTGTCGACGAACATACCTATTTTTTTAATTAAAAAATAAATAAATAATTCATCAGGTTGTGTGCGTTAGTTCCAAACAACTGTCAAACTAGTGTAAATGAGCTGTGGTGAGTTCAAATTTCCCATGGTGAGCTTGCGAACATTCAAAATGACCGTTGAATTGTTGATTAATGCATTTTAAAAGAGATTCTCGCTTGGCTGTCTGGGCTCGTTCGAGTTTTTTTTTACAAAAAATCGGAAAATTGTCGTTAAAGTGGCCAGGCCTACTGCGTTGCGTAAACCGCAGCAAGGATTCTGTAAACGGATCACATACGTCAAGAATCTACAGATGAGGAAGGATGCGTGGACATACCGCACCAAAAGCGCCGTAGGAAACGTTTCTTCAACTTCAAATTAAATTGTTTTTTTCTCTCAAAAAACCCATTGTTTCGATCCCTCGGCACAACTTTAAAATTCGTGTCCTCATCAAAAAGCGATTTCAACGCTACGGTTGTGCCGCATAACTTTATGTGCTGTTGACCCATATCGGTAGCCCATTTGTCCACCGCCGGATTAGGTAGCTTGGCACGGTGCCCGCCACCACCGGAAGCGGGGAAAATTCCACGGGGAAAACCACTCCAATTTGCCACACATGCCGTGCTGCAGCCCCACGGACAACATTTCGGGTAATAAAAAATGAATCTAAATAAACAAAGAGAGAAGGAAAAAGGAGGTTCGGAAAGGACGGACACTCATACAAAATCACACACACACACAAACACATACAAAGTAATTGTGTATGGCTATACTAACTTTTTATATAGGCGAATCCCGATGCTGAAATAATGTTAAAAAGCAACAGCAACAGTATGTTAGTGAGAAAAAAGGAATGACGAAAGGGGAAAAGTTGAGTAACAAAACATAAAAGTAAACAAAAAAAAAGTTATGAAAGAGAGAAAGAGAGAGAGAGTTAAACAAGGCTTTAATGTCACACCTGTATGTATGATAAACCAGATAATTTCATCGCTCGATTTTTCCTGTTTTTTCTCGTTTCTGTTTGTTTAAATATATGTGTAGTTGTTGTTGGTTATCTCAAACCTAATTGAAAATATCAAATACAAGAGAGGAGAGTACAGAGAATAAGGATGACTCAGACTTTACGGTTTTGCTGGTGATTACACTCTTCTTTTATGTTGTTATCCTTACACAAACATAAACAAAAACATATAGAAACAGGCATAATATGCTTACTTTTGCCATGGCGAAGCGCAGAGATTAAAAAAGGGAAGCAAAAAAAAAAAAAAAAGGATTGTGAGATTTATCATTCATGACTTAATTGGGTACTAAAGCCCTATGTCAATTTTTATGTACAACGGTAAAAAACATGATTAAAAACCATTTCTGATCACTTTTTTTTTTATTTTAACGAAATTTTTTTTTTGCAAGACAACATTTTTTCGATGGATCAACTATGGTCCCCTTGGAACGAGCTGTCAAGTAGGAGCTTTTCTGTCAAGAAGGACCGCGAGGTTAATTTTTCAAAATTGATTTAAAAATCCATTTTAAACTCTTTGTGGTCGTACAAAGGGTCATTGTACTCAGAAAAATAAGCTTTATCGCTGTAAACAATAATATCAGCAATCTAAGCTTCATTTTAGGACCCAATTGAAGGCTGAACGAGGGAGCGAACACACACACACACTCACACATCATCACCATGCGCACACCTACACATACACACACCCGTGTAAAATGATTTCACAGAATGTGTAAACAAAAGTTGAAAAGAATTTCACACAACAAAAATGCGCCAGAATCAGAGTCGAATGAATTTCAAACGAGAAAGTTAGACAAAAAAATAATCGCAAATTGAAGAGCGACAGTGAAAAAAAGAATGTAAAGTAAGAATGTTATATTGATTAAACATTAAAAAAGCAAGCAAAAAGCAAGTAAGAAAGGAAACAAGAAAGTGTAAAAAAATGAGAAGAGACACATGCGGAAACGACACACAGTTTTTTCCTCCCCAACTTTTGAGAAGAGACAGAAGACAAACACAGAGCCAGAGCCAGAGAAGCCAGGATGAGGACACGTGGGGGGTGGCGGCGGCGCGTGTTTTTGGTTTCCTTATTTCCTTTTTCTTGAAAGCTCGTTTTGAAACAGTACACTATTTATTTTAAACAAAGAATAACAAAAACAACACACATACAGACACACACACACAGTAGAGACTTGAGGAGTAAGGAAGCTGTAATAATAATTATAAATAAATGATAAAAAAAAACAAACAACAACAACAAAACATGGAAAACCACTCTGTAGAGAAGTAGTGATTAAACTAGTAATAAATAATTATCAGTAAAACAAAGCATAAATGGTGCGCAAATTGTCTTTTTTTTGGGTAAGATGAAAATATCACTTTTCCTTGGACCAGGGGGTAAAAGTCTCGGAAACTTGACTAATTCATTGACGACATAAACTTTGACAAATTTTGATTTCTAAAAACGAATAAAAAATGCGATAATTTTCATGAACACAATTTAAAAGATTATGTTATTATGTCAATACAACTTGCAATAAGTGTTTTAAACCATGTGACATGTTGTGTTCATTTTCAATACTGAAAAATCAAGTCTCACATATAGAAATGGCCAAAAAGCACAAAAAAATGGACAAAATCCCAAAAGTGATGGAAATGCATATGGGACATTTATGCGAACAGATGCAGTGTATTTTTACAAGGATTGGACTAAGTTAGAACAACTGTCAATATCGAGACTTTCGTGTAAAATTGTCTGAAAAATTGATTTCCACGTTTGGTTTTTCCAAATGTTAGCCTTTAGAGCACTATAAATTAATCAATTCAATTCAATTCGGTTTTATTGGTGAATAATCAAGATACAATGAGTTATTTTGAAGTGCATAACAGAGTTTTGGAGTTCCTTACAGCTGTGTGTTGCATCATAATCCATTTAGGAACAATTATTTCTTTAACTAAGGCACTAGCAAGAGTAAGAAAAGAGCACTACAAAAAAAAAAAAAAAAAAAACAGTTTGAAGAAATGATTTTTGTATTTTCCAGGAGAATTCCTCCAGAATTTTAGAGATTCTTTTAAAAACATATTAGGCTTCTTCACAATTTTTTTAACTAAAATAATCGTAGACTAACTTTAAAATTTGACTTTTAATCTTAAAAAACAAAACAGTTTAAAGGAATGATTTTTTTTAAGGAAAATTTCTCCAGAATTTTAGAGATTTTTTGTAAACACACAACAATTTTTAACAAAAAAGAATCGAAGACTTACTTTAAAATTTTGTGAATATTTCAGTATTTTACTCAAAAAGTCTAATATCTGATCTGACATCTATACAAAAATTCAAGTCGGGGATACCCATATTGCAAAAAATAAAAATTTGAGTATTTTCGAAAATTAAGATATTTTGTTGAAATTTGTGATGTCACTAGGCACTAGAAACTTTGATATAGTGAAAATATTTACTCAATTTTCTTGTCTTCTGATATCCACATCCATATTATTGAAATTTGAGTATTTTAAATATAGTTTTAAAATTTAATGAAAAACGATAGAAAAATTACTTGTGATTTGATACTCATATTGAAAGTTATGGAAATTTAAGTGTTTTTTTAAACAAATCTGGGGCAATATTTGAAAGCGGCGGTACAATATTGCTCTTATGGCCATTCTTCCCATTGAAACACATAGCCGTTAGAGCAATTTCGTACCGCCTCTTTGAATTGTTGCTCTTAAAATATGTTATTTTGTGAAAATTTCAATGAAAACAATCTTGATAAAAATTTTCGTCGTTTGATATCCATTTTCAATTTATGAAAATTCTAGTACTTTAAAGAAAAAACGTTATGTTGTGAAAATATTTGAGTACCTACTACTTATACATTGAAACTCACTAACTTATCAAAAACAAATATTAATTAATACTTTTTTACACTAGAAACGTTAATGTAGTACAAAATATTTACACAATTCCAGAGTTTTTTTTTAACAAAATCTTAAAGGACCTTTGAAAAAAAAAAAAAAACTCAAGATTCTTTGTTTGATATCAATATTGCAAATTATGTTTACTTGAGTTTTTATAAAATACAGTAGTTTGTTAAACAATGAGTATTTTACACAAACATGTTAAATTCAGTGAAAATCTACGGATAATTTCTCTAGTTTTTTAAACTATATTCAAGAAAATATCTTTTTGTAAATACCTTGAACAATTTAAAATGCACTTTCCTTTAAAATAAACTAATTAAAATTGGTATTTTGGGAATTGGGTCCTAAAATGAAGCTTAGATTGCTGATATTATTGTTTACAGCGATAAAGCTTATTTTTCTGAGTACAATGACCCTTTGTACGACCACAAAGAGTTTAAAATGGATTTTTAAATTAATTTGGAAAAATTAACCTCTGGGTCCTTCTTGACAGAAAAGTTCCTACTTGACAGCTCGTTCCAAGGGAACTATAGTTGATCCATCGAAAAAATGTTGTCTTGTCAATATTTTTTTTTTTGCATTAAAATGAAAAAAAGTGATCAAAAATGGTTTTTAATCGTGTTTTTTGCCGTTGTACATAAAAATTTACATAGGGCTTTAGTACCCAATTGCATAGTCACATTTTCTCAGTAAAATGTAATTAGGGGCCATCCATAAACCACGTGGACACTTGAAGGGCGGGCTGGATCTTATTGTCGGAAGGAAGCAAAAAAAGGGAAATATGCTTTAACGCTTCTTAAATGTTTGTCTACATTTCTAAACTGTTTGCCTTTGAGACAATTCTATACATTGACATAAAAAAATCATTTTAAAAGAATTATTTAGAGCGTCCAATTTTTCGGGATTACAAATTTCCCGGGAAATCCAAGCCAATTTGCCGGGAAAATTGTTATCATCTTGGTTTTAATTAATATTATGCATCAATTTTTTTTAATTTTCCCCGGAAACGGGAAATATTTTTATTCGGGAAATCCCGGGAAATTTTATCCCGGGACGGGAAATTGGACGCTCTAGAGTTATTAAAAGATTTTTTTTTCTTGTGGCAAACATTTAAAAAATACTAATTCATTATCATAAATCACCTACAGAGACAAAATTGAGTTCTCAACTCAACGCTCCACCACACTTGTCAGCCAAATGTTGAGCGGACAAATGGATGTTGACGAGTTGTATTGACGACAGTACAATATTTCGCAAATCGACAGTTGACTGTTTTTTTTCGCATGTTTATTTTTATATTAACAAAAAATAAACACAGTAAGTAAGTATGCACGTAACAGCCGAGAAAGGTAAAACAGAAGCCCAAAGAAAGAACTTCGCGAACGCAAGTGACAAGACAACAACTGGTCCAACAGCAGTAAAACAACCAATTTCTGCAATAATAGCACCAACAAACATTTAGTAATCGCACAGATAAATAGACACTGAACTTTTACAGTTCAACTTGTTGAAGGATTCTTTTTTTTGAGTAGGTAATTTAACAAAAATGTTAGTAAATTTAGCAACAAATTTTGCTAAGACGAGCGCCTATCAATAAATTTGTTCGTTATATAAAAAAAAGGCACGTTATATAAAAAAAGGCACAAGTTTAAATCCCCTTGTCTGTGGCAGCTCGACCCAAAGCTGACCAAGGCAAACGAACCAAATCGAGTGGTGGGGAAAGGAGGGGTAAAGGCACGCTGAACACGCCTGATGGTGTCGTGTCCAAGAACGAAATAATCAATCAACCGAAAAAATAAAGAGTCCACCAAAGAGGCAGTGCAAAAAAGAAAAGTGAAAAACAGAATGAATGCTGGGCGAAATGCGTGAGTGAATGGGAATCACAAGTCCGTTAAAGTAGTTAAGTGTGTTACAAATGCACAGAAAAACGAAGTTTGAGGCGATTTCGTAACGGTTGGTTATTTTCTCGCACTTTTTTGTTCGAATTTGTTGGAACATGTTTTTGTCTACGTTCAAATAAATAAGTTGAATGTTGCGATTTATTTCAGTGCAGTTTTTGTTTGCCATAATGGCGCCAGTGTTTGGTATAAAACTATGTACAACTTCAACAAGCTGATAATTGCCTCGCAAACGGATCGGAATTTAACTGATATCAACCAAAAAAAAAGAAAGTCGTAAGAAACGTGTTGAAATAAGCATAAAACATAATGACCTGGAACATTAACACAATTTAACCTTCCTAGGATGATTGTCGTCTGCTTTCACAGTGTTATTTCGACAAGAAAACAGATAAAAGGATTCAATTGAGCAGTTTTTTTTATTTCTTTTTTTTTGTGTTGGCAAGACAAGATAGTTGTTTTTAATGCTCCTTAAAAAGAAAACCCTTAATTTGTTTTGTATCTCGTAAAAAAGTTCGCATTTGTGTGTGATTGTGTCATTTCTCGAAATCCATTAGTCATCCAATATAATTTTGCGCAATCATGTGAGAGAATCTTCACTCGTTAACACATTAGCACAAGTGATGCATTATTTGCCTCCCACACGTACGTAGCGTTGATTGAACAACTACATTTCCTAGTCTAGTTATTCGTTTTCTATGCGCACATTTAAAAATTAGGTAATAAATGTCATAATACAATTTATTTTACATGCAGGTTTTGGTAAATTTATGTTCAATTCGACATATTATTTAACAATTTAATTTTAGCCATTTTTCTACTACAACTGACAAATGGCTTGTTTAAATTAACTAAATGATTTTATGATTTAACTGTTAAATTATATAATTCTATTACATTTTCAAAAGAAATCTCCACTAAGATTTTTGGGATGAAAATGTATAAATTATTTTTTTGATTATAATTAGCTGATATTGTGTATTAAAATGTGAAGTCTTGACTAGTCACAGCCATGTATAAATTTATTTAAGCGTTTTGCGTCACCATTTCATAATATGAAACGATTATTGACCACTTTGTTAGAGATTTATGATGTGTAAACGGAAACACTGAATAAATAAAAATATTTTTTTTTCTTGTTTATTATATTTATGTTAAAAGTTATAAAAACATTAAAAAACATATTTATTGTAATTTTTTTTTTGCGACAATGCAAAAGTTAAACAAATATTAATAAAAATTCTCTCAGTGTCAACATTCCACGAATTACGCAATCGAGCGTGAATAGTTAGAGATATATTTATTCTCGCTCTCACCCAGAAGTAGATTAGCTGCGCTGCTATATACAATATCAATCTTTCGTTGAGCCATTCAAATTGAAGAATTCGATGACGCTCAGTCTCGTAAGCTGCCGGTTTCAAGTTGGGAATTAGAGTTGATGCTAGGGAGGAATTTGTGAAATTTGGAAATTATCAAATAAATAAAAGAACAAAATTTGTTTGGACTCTCATAAAATTTGATAATAATGTTGAAATTAATATCGGAGAAAAAAGATTCAATATTTAAACAATTGTTGAACTGCATTTCAAACAGGAAAAGAAAAACCCCGTGCCAAAAGAGGTGTCCTTTAAAGCAGCATCATCATACCGGTCTCTAACAAACTGGCAGATTGTAGAGCAGATATCAATCTCCGGTCAGATTAGCATAATCTGATTTTGTTCTTGCCAAGTGGGTGTGATGAGCAAGCGCGAGAAGGAGAGGAAGCGTGGAAGCTCTATGTTAGAGATAGTTTTTTTTTCACCGGGATTGACGGTGAGCTTGGAGAGAAATAGCTTAAATTTGGGTAATTGTTCTTTAAGAATCAATAAGAGAAAGAATTTCGAGATTTTTTTGTACTTCAAAATGATGTTTTTTTTAACAAATTGTTCCAATTTTCATTTCACTTTAAAGGAATTTTTTTTTCAATCAGAATACGACGAGTGCTGATAAAATCCTTTTTTTGCACTTTGAAAAAAAAAAAAAAAAATCATCATATAAATTGGATTTTAAGTCAAACGTCCATAAGTTTAGTCATTTCAATTTTCAGCTATTGTATTGAAAAAAAAAAACTAATTTTCGATTCTGTTATTTTTGGTGAAGAAAAGTAGGCCGTGCCACCATTCGAGAATTACAGGAAAAGTAAGTAGTTTCACAATGAAGTTGCAAAGAGATTTCATTTTATGAATAAAAAAAAATGAATTTGCAATCAAAAGGTGCCCAAGTAACATTTTAGGCTTTATCAAAGCTGTCACAACCGCTATAAAACCTATCAGCCAAAACCAAAGCCAACACGTGTCTTACAATTTTTCATGTTTCTAAGATATTTCCACCTTGAAGTTTTTTTTTGTATATAAATTGTAGAAGTCACGATCAAACCTTGACCATCTTTGAAATTATTGATTTGTTACCATGTTGCGTCTAATCTAATCTAATCAGACCCTAGCGCAGCCAATCTTTCGAAGGGATCCTGGAGAGTGCCTTAGGTTAGATGACGCCTAGCACTCTTCTTGTCAGTTATTAACATTTGTAGTGCGCCATTGCATTAGAATGCATTGAAACATCACAAGCGTTAAAGCGGCCAGGCCTACTGCGTAAAGCCGTATCGCAGAGATGACTCGTAATTGGGTTGAGTTTGAGCACAAAGTGTTCGAACAACAACACAATTCTGAATCGACAGGGGAGGAAGAAGCGTGGGGACACACCACCATACGCTCCGAGATTTTGGTTGTATTCGTTGGGAGCACCATGCTAAGAAGGTTTGGTACTCCGGGACCCTCTGGGACGAATGCACTGGACACTATTTGCCGTGGTTACCCAAGTAACCACAAGCACTTAATTGAAGTATTAATTCAGTACTAAATCAGCACTGGAATGTTTTGAAGTAGTAAATAAGCTTTGCGAATGCCTCAAAGTACCAGCATTACAACTGGCATTAAATCACCATTTACGACCTTGAAAATGTGCTTCAAAGCATTTGATGTTTATCAACAAAGTAACCCATCGATACGGGAAACATTTCAGCCTGGCACGCTCTTATTGACTTTTATCCTTCTCCCGTCATACCGTTCCAGTAAGCGTGCGGGCTAAGGCGCAATTCCCCCAGTGTGCATCAGTTTTATTTTTGCGTGAACTGGGTTCAATTCCCGCTGATTGAAGTGTTTTTTTTTGTTTTTTTTTTGTGGAAAACTGCAGCCTGTAATGAAGCCAAATTTTTCAAAACATATGCCCATAGCACAAAGGACATTATCAAAAGTTCTCTGGTAAATTGAATGACTTTTCTCGCAAGCAAAAAGCTGCTTTCCGGAAGTCTGATACACTTTGCGAAATTTTGCCAACCGTGGACCAAGCACTCCTCGGAAAAACAGTTCCCGTTAGCCGTTAGCCAGTACTTGTCCCTAATAACCTCAAGCTTTCCGTAATTGATTGCACTGCTCTTACTTGCTGGCCGCAATTTGCTGAGAAACTCGTAAATAATTTCCATCCAACGAAATGACAACGGGTTTTTGAACCAGAACTATGAACCAGAATCTCTAAACAGCAGAAAGACAGTTTTCATTAATGTTCGATGCATCAACCACATCGATTAAAAGTTTCAAAACAAACACTCAATTCCGAATACATCAGTTGGCTGGCGCGCATCCTGGAGATCGACGAGAAAAAATCAAGAATAACATCAAAGTGTCACACTCACACAGAAACGCAACAGGGGAAAAAAAAACAAAGGAGGCCCACCACCAAGTGTGTGGAGCAGCTGTTCTTTTTTTCCCCCAGCCTTGACGTCGATAAAGCAGTTTATTTTTGTTCGAGCTTTCGGTGAGGCATTAAATCGGCATCACTGTGCGCCACTTGAAATATTTCTCAAGGGAAAAGTGCTGATTAAATGTTTTGAAGCATTATTTGCTGGTATTAAATGCCAATATAATGCTGATTTAATGCCGCTATTTAGTGCCTCGCGGTTACTTGGGATATAGCGCCACAACTCGCTCTCTGTAATAGTATTCCTAATTCCAGACCACGTTCACCAAGTCGTCATGGCCTAGTGGTTAGCATTTTTGCTTACCAATCCAAAGGACGGAGGATCGAACCCCGCCTCGAGCGACTTGGGTTTTTCGTTCATATTCATCATTTCAAATGTATGTGTTCCTTACTTTCTCGTTGGGAGCAGATGGGAATCGAACCCAGAACCATTCGCTTACAAAGCGAACACCGTAACCAGTCAGCCACGGCCGCTCCTTATTGATTTGTTACCATGTTGCATGGATAAAAAAGTAATGTAATCGAAATTGGACCACAGACTGATATTCCAACCATTAAAGCGAAAATATTTTTGATGAGCATGATGCAAAAAAGTATTTAATGTATTTAAATGCAGCAATTAATTTAAATATTTTTGAATGAAATTTGTCAAAACACAGTCACAATCATCATAAGAGTAAGTTTCTTATTAAAAAGTTCTAAAATATCATGTTTCATTATTTCAAATGTTTAAAAACCCCTTTACAGTTACAAACCTGATAATTTTCCAATTGTAACACCTAAACCAAAGCATACAAGTAAGTTTTGTCCACAAAACATATTTAAGTTTTGATGTCTTCTAGTGGATATTTTATAGCAAAACTTATTTTCAGCCTTCTACACATTTTTTTTTCTCTACAATATCAGCCGATCGGTGCTTTATATTTTGTGTATTTTGTGTTATTGGGTTAATTTGTACAAGGTTCCATAAAATTTTGGCGCACTTTTTTGTGTTTGACATTTTGCCAAACTCGCAAACTTGTTTGCGGCAAACTCGCAAACAAGGCAAAATGTATGCAGACTGACAAACAAAGCAGGCAAACTGTCAAAAAGTGCGAGTTTGTTTGTTTGTTTGCCGTAGTGTAATAGCTCCTTAAGTCAATGTTCAAAATCGAAATTTTCTTATCGATTTCGTGCCTTCGGCAAAGTTTTGAAAATTGATTAGGACTTTTCTGAAACTAATGGGTATACGGAAACACAAATTTTGCCGATCTTAAATTAGTTGTTTGCAGTGTTGCAAATGAGTGATAGAAAAGCTATCAATTGATTATCTCTGCAGCAAAAACATCCGAGAGTATAGCGGCCGTCACTATAGCTTGTGAGATCTCTTTTTGTGTGATCTCTTTTTCGTGATTCCAAGCCTAGGGGGGTGCCACTTAGGTTCCGGCAGGTTTCTCGGGTTTGAAACCGCTTGATCGGCTCCAAACCCTCCAAACGCTTTGAAACTCGCCAGTTTCCCAGCGATGTCATTCTCTCTCTATCACTCCTCCCGTTTTCCTCGACTATGCACTCTCACCGCTGAGTCTCTCAATCTCTCCAAAAACTGCAATGAGAGAATGCGAGATGGCGATTAGGAGCCGACCACGCATGACGTCCCGTTAAACTGCGTTTACGAAATTGTGGCGGCTTTTGTGGTTAAACGCTGTTGCGGTAGCATGATCGTGGAAGCGGTAATGAGAGAGAAAAGGAAAATGTCAATCGCGAGTGGGTAAACACGAAAACGTGTTCGGCTATGTTCGGCGCTGAGAGTTTCAATAAGGAGAGAAAAGCAGTTGCATTTCCAGACTTTTTTTTGAAAAGGACCAGTAAACTATTGTCTTTCATATGTTTATAGGACCTAATCAAAAAAAACTCTAGATTTGAGGCATAAATATTCAGGCGGGATAATTGTAGTTGCTGAGAGCTGATATTTTGATATTTTAACAACCCTGGGTTGTTTGTATAAAAAAATAATTTCCCCCCAAAATTCGTATAATTTTTTTGATTTTTTTACTGTTTAAGGATACAAAAACCCGCAAATTTCGAGAACTAGAAAAGTAGGTCAAAAAATTGCCACCGTGTTACGACTTTTTGGAAAAAATATAATTCTCTGTTTTATTTAAAATTAAATTTGCATCCGAAAAGAACATATTATAGAAATTGCAGTTTTCTAAATATGACCACTCCAAATTGTGTCCATTTGATACAAATCCAAGTTTGATTTTAAATAAAAAAAAAATTTCGATTTTTAAAAATAGTGTCCATGAGTTTCTGAAAATATTTGTTTCGATGAATTCAGAAAATTTCCTGTAAATTTGTTTTATAAATTTGATCTCTGGGTGCTAAGATACAGGGCAAAGGTGATTTAAATAAATCTAGGGTTGATAATTTTCAAACTTTTCAAACATTTTCTCAGAAAAAAAATTACCCTACCCGAAAGTAAATGCCCATTCACCTTGAATCAAGCGTGTGATAATGATTGTAAGCCAATCAACTTCTACTTTTTTGCTACATTAATACCGTCACGTCTGATTAGGGCTCGACCGGCGGAATTGCTCTCGCTCCCCAGCACCGCATGAGACAAGATCCAACAACAACAACAGCTGATAGCGCAGCACTTGGTTGGTCCTCTCGCACGATCTGCCCTGATGTCTCTGCTCTTCTCCGCGCAATAACAGGCAGTTGGCTATCAGCTGTCGAGTCGAACCGCGAGAGTGAGTCGTAACTTCTTCGACAGGTTTTCGTAAATTTTTCTACCAACCCGCGTTTGGGGGGCTACGTGACAAACGGGCGACCGGTTAGTGAACCATTTTCCTCCGAAAACTTTGCCGTCGTCGATCGATTTTCCTTTCGTGAGGTGGAGAAAAGCGTGGAGGAAAATCTACATTCAAAACGCAAAAGGTAGGTAAAGTATGTTTCGAGAGTCACTTTTGGAAAAGTCTTAGGAAAATTGGATTTTTTAAAGCATTTTCATTATTTTGCAAATTTAAAATAATTATAGGCTGAAAATTCTTCAAAACTTTATAAAACGTTAGTTGAGATTTGCCAACTTCTTTTGTAGTACTAAAGCGCACACACTTTCACAATACACTTTACGCGATTATTCTGGCTGTTGAAAAGTTGTGGAGTAGCTTTTCACAATGGAAATTTCTACCGCCTCTAAGCAAATCCTTTCAGCGTAAAGCTCCCACTACAATCAGTCAGTCACTCACTCCTTCCCAACTAGCTCAATGGCTGGTGGTGAGAGTATTACGTGAATGAGGGGTTCTTCTCTGTTTTCGTGACAAAGTGGCCCCGCATTCCACTCTCTCCCGTACTCGAACCGGTCTTATTGCGATGTTTCGTGTGCTGGCGAGGGTTACGATGAAATGTGAGCTGGGAAGAATATTTTGAAATTTGTTGCAGGATTATTTGAGTTTGAAGCTTTAATTTGTTCAGTCCTTGTTCAGCTTTGAGTGACTGTGTATTTTTTTTGGGTTTTTAAACTAGTCTTACAATTAAAAATGTCACAAATGATTTTTTTTAAATCAAAGAATTTTAAAAATTGAAAATATTTTCACAATGGAGTAACCTCTACGATTTGATTGTACATGCATTCCCTATGTCAAGAGAAGTCAAGTTGGAACATTTTTTTTTTCATACAAATCTTAAAAAAATTGCAAGCTGGTCATACAAAAAGAGCTACATTTTTGTTGGCTGATCATAAAAAATAGCTACAAAACATATTTTAGCTAGATTCAAATATTTCGGAATTATTTAAGTGAAATGATCAGACAACTTTACAATAGTTTAATTTTTCACATAAACAAACTAACCAAAAGTAAATTAAGAGTAATTAGATGATACTATATACTATAGTTCAATATTTCGCTCCGTTTAATACCCATATTTCAAATTATAAAAAAATGTGTTTTCAAAAAATACACGGTAATTTGTTATAATTTGAGTTTTTCACAAAAACACTTCAATTTGGGTTTAAATTAAAACTATTATAAATTGAAAATGCATACAAAATTTTTCATGTTGGAAATTATGAAAATTTTAGTACTTTAAAAAGATAAGGTATTTGGGAAAATTTTAGTAAAGCAAAAAAAAACTCTTATAAAGTGAAAATGCAATTTCGTATGCTGGAAATTATGAAAATTTGAGTACGGTATTTTGTGAAAATTTAAATATTTCATAAAAAAAACTCTAATAAAGTGAAATTCTCAAATGTCGGCCCATATTGCAAATTATGAAAATTTGAGTATTTTCGAAATAAAATACGGTATCTTGTTGAGCTCCATCTTCTTTTGACCCATATTGCAGATTGTGAATACTTAAGCATTTTCTCAAAAAACGGTATTTTATGACAATTTTAGTATTTCACAAAAAATATTAAATACCTAAAGCATAACTGCATACACCATTTCGTTTTGAGTATTTTTGAAATATGAACTGGGGTATTAGGGTGGAATAAAAAAATCAATCTCTCACAAATTTAGGATCGATTGGTGAAAAGCGATTGAATTTGTATGGGAAAACTTTTCGTTAACTGGGGTGAATCGGGACACATGGAGCAAATTGGGACAGCTGTTTTAGCCTTGTTACAGCATAATATTTGGATATTTTTGATTGGTTTCGGATAGAACAGAACAGAACAGAAATAGTGCGTCGATTTCCAAATTTCAAGTTTTTAAGCTTTCAGGAACGATATCATTAGAACATGTTAAACAAATATTTAATTTTATTGCCATCGAAACTAATTTAGATTCCAAGTGGAAAATCCCCCAAAAAATGAAAATAAAAAGCTCCTTTCCGACGCGAACTCTTCGTTGAAACGTCATGAAACTTTGAGATTTTTGTGATTTTAGTTTACTAAATTCACCTCCGTGTACGCACGAGTGCAAGCAGCAGTCAAGTGCTCAGTGCTCCATCGTTTTTTCGAAATTTTTCGCCGTAATTTACCGTGATTAGCCGCGAGTTTGCTCCAACAGCATGCCAAGTGCCGGCCGTGGCCGTGGCAGTTCGAGTGCGGCCTCGAAAAACCCGCGGAGTTCGTCTACCGGCCGTGTGCAAAAAGGTAAACAAACCAACGCCGCGTCGACCGCCATCGCGCCGGGGAGTGTGTGCGCCAAAGGATTCGACCCCAAGTTATTACACCCTAATTACCGTGTCCAGGGCCGCAGCTCTATAAGGCTCCGTTCAGCTACTTCCGGCAATCCGTCGACCGATGGCACTTCAACATCCGCCAACATTCCCACCAGTAACAAGTTCGCGAGACTGAGTGACGAGGAAAGCAACAACAACAACACCGACGGTAGCACTACCGACGACGACGACGACGATGGTCGTGCACGGAAGAAAGTGATTTCGCCAAAAAAAGTAATTACTCCAAAGGAACGACGACCACCACCAATTTTCGTTTTGGACACGTTGGCGGACGATGTTGACGAGCAGCTGGAAGGCCTCGTGTACTGCCTCAAAATAGGTAAATCGTCAGTGCAAGTGTTCACGTTTGACCAAAAGAACTTCGACCGGGTTGTGGAGAAATTGAAGCGTAAAAACTTCATGTTCTACACATTCGACCCCGTGCAGAAGACCGCTGTTAAGGTCGTCTTGCAGGGTTATCAAGACCGCCCGATCTCCGTCCTCAAGGAGCACCTCTCGGGTGTCGGAATAACGCCGCGAGACATAAAAGTCCTCTCGCGGAAGACAACCGTCACAGGTACACACACACTGTACCTGTTGTACTTCGACCGCGGCACCGTCAAAATTCAAGACCTGCGGCGGACTAAGGCGTTGGACGGTTTTTGGGTAAACTGGCGGTTTTACTCCAAAAATCCGACGGACGCAGCGCAATGCCACCGTTGCCAGAAATTCGGCCACGGCTCGCGGAACTGCAACCTCCAGCCCCGCTGCGTGAAGTGCGGTGAGTCACACCTCTCGGAGGTGTGCGCACTGCCACGAAAGGCGGACTTGGGGGAAAACGCAGAACAAACCAAGCCGCGCGAACTGTGGCGGTAACCATACCGGTAATTACCGCGGATGCGTCGCGCGAAAGTCCTACCTCGAGGAGCAGGAAAAGAGGAAGAAGAAAGCAGCAGCATCCCACCCTTCTCAACGAAGTACGAGCGCAGCCGTTCCTGCAGCTGGCCAGTGTACGGTTCCAGCGGATAACCCAGCGTTCCCTCCTGGATGGGGGCGGTCGTTTGCAAGCGTGGTCGCTGCCGGTAGCGGCGATGCGGCCCAGCAAGGAGTCACCGGGGAAGATCTCTTTACCCTGCCGGAGTTCTTTGCTCTCGCGGGGGAGATGATGACGCGGTTTCGGACCTGCCGTAACAAGGCGGGCAATTTCTGGCCCTCGGGGAGCTGATGATTAAGCACTTCTATAAAGGATAAAAAACTGTGATCTAGTTTTAAGCTTTTTCTATTTCTATCCCCTTTCCCTTGCAATTTTAGTAAGTTTTTTTTTCTTAACTTTTTCTCACTTTCGGTAACCCCTTAACTACAAGCAACAATTGTTCCAAAATGGATTATGATGTAACACACAGCTGAAAGGAACTCCAAAACTCTGTTTTGTACCTTCAAAGAACTTATTGTATCTGATTATTCACCAATAAAACCGAATTTGAATTTGAATTTACTAAATTCTAAAAGTTTTCAATTAAAAAAAAACTATTTTTTGATCTATGTATTTTGAACACTCATCTCAACTTAGCACAGTATGTTTTAAGGGATTGCCCTCATTTAAACAACTACCAATATCTCTGTGTTTGCCATAGCCAGGATTTTAATGATTTCCAATATTTTGAAATATTTTTTAACTTGTAAGCTTTGTCACATGATATTATTTTTTTAAACTTGTACTGGGTACGACATATACACTTTTGGACTCGACCTTCACCGACTTGGACCAAACTTGGAGGGAACGTTCATCTATCGATAGTTAACAGAAATCCCAAGTTTGGTGCTGATTGGACCATCCCTCTATTTTTGGCACTGCCCTCTTTTTTGGCGATTTTCTAAAAAACTTTTTTTCTTTAAATCATAACTTTGCAACTATTTGAGCAAAAGACTTTCTACAGGTTGCATTTTATAGAAAATTGTCCAAGGAATTCGATAAAAATAAAATTTTAACCCTTAAACGCCCACTAATATTATATTTTAACGTTTTAAGTAAAAAATCGAGTTTTGATCAATTGCTTAAATTTTTATTTGTTTTATTTTATCACCATCGTGTTCCCCGGACAATTTTACATAATAATCAATGTAGACTTCAAACTTAAATGAACTATTGACGAGAAACAGCGATTTTACTGAAAAAAGTTTGATTTTGCGCAGCACTCGAAAGTTCATGGTGTACTTTTCAACAAAAAGGAATGAATCTCGCATAATTCGGTTTTTATATGTGAGAAACTTATTTCGGATTTGAATTCATAGGACAGAGTGCAGTGCAAAATCAAACTTTTTTCAGTAAAATCGCTGTATCTCGCCAATAGTTCATTTTAGTTTGAAGTCTACATTGATTATTATGTAAAATTGTCCGGGGAACACGATGGTGATAAAATAAAACAAATAAAAATATAAGCAATCGGTCAAAACTGAATTTTTATACTTAAAACGTTATAATATAATATTAGTGGGCATTTAAGAGTTAAAATTTTATTTTTATCGAATTCCTTGGACAATTTTCTATCAAATGCAACCTGTAGAAAGTCTTTTGCTCAAATAGTTGCAAAGTTATGATTAAAAGAAAAAAAAGTTTTTTAGAAAATCGCCAAAAAAGAGGGCAGTGCCAAAACTAGAGGGATGGTCCAATCAGCACCAAACTTGGGATTTCTGTTAACTATCGATAGATGAACGTTCCCTCCAAGTTTGGTCCAAGTCGGTGAAGGTCGAGTCCAAAAGTGTACTCAGTTGACCTGGAATGACTCCTATGTATTTTTTGACAAAAAAGTGTTTGGTTTGAACAAATATCAAATATAAAGTCCTGTAATGGCCCCTTAACAACATTACATCAAAAGAGCCAGAATATTCAACCTGCACAAATTGATGCAATAAAATGTGATTCAATTTGTCTCACGTATTTCTCGAGTGCATTTTTTCAAAAATTCCTCTCACATCCACTTTCTACCTGTTGGGCGTCAACATTCTCGCCTGAATATTGCTCAATTTGTGGTTTCCTACAGCGGTGATGAGGTGTGCTCTGGCACATATGTTGCTGGGAGCAAACACCTCGAATAAACTACTGAGCTGCCGTTTGCTGGCAACGCTGCCAACAAGGTTAGTACATGCACTTGAACTTTCGTTTAATTAATTTATCACCAACCACACCAACGACCATGCTCGGGCCGCGCCGGTTTGGCGACCACCTCTTAGGAAATGAGCGAATATTCGAAACATTGTCCATTTCGAGGCAAAGGGGTCGTCATTTCAGTGGACATTGTCGACGTTTTTGAGAACGACATTATTTTGGGACAATTTGAGTGGAAAAGAATTTATTTTTTTAACTAGTTTTAGTTAGGTAAGAAAAGTTTACCCTAATGTCCCCTAATGTTATTGTGGCCACTGCGCTCCATCGCTCCCCTCCCCAAACGGTCCGCGTCGGTCATATTTTACAGAACATTTCAACGACGACGGCGTAAGGGCGTCGCCAGAAGTGTCCAAGTGGTCGTCGTCTGGTCCATGTGTTGTGTATATGGACGGACATAGATGAGTGCGAAGAACGATGGATGGATGGCCCCCAACCAGGGCAAACACCCCAAGCCGGACAACGTACCACCGGCAGTGGCAGTGACGAAGGTGACAATATTTTTGAGTGGAAAACGCCGGGAAAACTCACTGTTTTGAATGGTTGGAGCAGGAAAGCTGAGCTGGTTGACGATAGTGATGGAAGGGTTGTTTGCAATTTGGCGTTTTTTGACTTGTTCAAGTTTCAACAAAAAATGTTTTACTAGATTTTTTTATACTGAAGCTGGGTTTATCTCAATACTGTGGTATCAAAATGAATATAAATATATTATTATAATAACCAATAAAATTGGAATATTATTAGAGTGGACTATTCCAGAAATATTGCTACACTCTGAAAAAATACCCATTTTTCAAAAAACTTTTCGCTTCGCTTTGTTTCGCTTCGCTAGGAGACGGTGATTTTAGCGGATTGCAGACTGGATTTCGCCATGTGATGTGATGATGGTCTAAGCCCAAGTTGCCTAGGAATGATAAGTGGGAATAGAACCAATTCCACCTGCACCAGATTCTCACCACTATGACAGCCGTCCATTGCCGGCCGCTCACATCTCCACCGCGCACCAGGGCAAGGAAAGGGATTTGAAAGACGGGAAGTGTTGATGCTCCACTTTTTTAAGGGGACAAGGGAAAATCTCCACGGTGTCCCCAAGTTAGTTTCGTTTGGAGTTGGACATTTTTCAAAAAACTTTTTTAAAAAAAACTCGATTTCAAAAAGGTTGAGAAAATTTCACACCTTTTTTTCTTTCTAAAATTGAAAACATGATCAACGGGTTCCAAGATATCATCGATTGTTAATTGAGGGTAGAACTAAAAAAAAACTCATTTTGGTCATTTTTACTCAACAATCAAAGGTCGGACTAACAACGTTCAAAACGACAAATTGTAGAGAATTTTCTCATTTTCAAATATTTTCAAAATTTTTTTTTCCGAATTATCATACTTGGCCAAAAACAAAACATTCGTCAAACCCTATAGCTGCAATGTTTGCTTTTAGTCTATTAAAACATATAAAAATAACACATTCACAATTGATCGCAAGGCTTGCTTAGAGCGTATCCTAGACCTTTCACCTTCTCAAAAACCGTCCAACTCCAAGCAAAACTTATTTAGGAATTCTGTGGAGAATTTCCCTTACCCCCTTTAAAAATGGAGCATCATCACTTCGCCTTTTCCAAATCCCTTTCCTTGTCCCTGGATTTTTTTTTCTATATTACTGCCACCAGGGGTGACATTGGGTCTAAGGGGTGAGATTGGGTCATACAAATTTCAGCATTTTTTTAATGACCCAATCTCACCTCCAGATTCCAATGTCACCCCTGATGACGGTACTTTTTTTATTTGAAAAGTCTTAATCATAACCTGCTTTGTCTAAGGACTGTATGACAAAAGGTCGAAAGACATAAGGTCGAATGGACAAAGAGTCGAATGTAAAAAGGTCGAATGTAAAAAAGTTCGATTTTTTTTTTAAATTATTTTTCTGCAAAATATTTTTTTGGAGGTTTTCGGAAAAAAATTAGACCCCGGGGTTTTAGAGACATTTTTAATAGATTTTTTTAACTGCTTATGTTTGAAAGAATGGAAATTAAGTAACAAAAATATTACGACACTCAAGAATAGTTAGTTTTTAAAGAATGGAAAATCTCTTGAAATATTTTTTGAAAACAGACTTTTTCTTTTAATTGATCGAATTAGATAACTCGCAATATGTTTAAGAAGTTTTTTCACAGAGTGGAAATGCTATCAAAAAATGTAATAGAGACTTTGTTAGCTTTTGACAACATTTAAATTTTGGGTCCTTAGACCTGTTAAAGACGTAAAAGTTTAGGAACAAAACAAATTTTCATAAATTCATTGACATTTTTCAAATTTTTGATAGTATCAGCCTAATGAAGAATGAAAAATCTCAGAAAGAACTAAGAAAATAAATTCTACAAAAATATTTTAGAAGTTTGACTTTGACCTTTTGTCCCTTGGGCTTTTTGTCCACTTTTGATCTTTTTTCAGTTGAACTTTTGACCAATCGTCCTTTTGCCATCTGCCATCAAGATAAAGATTTTGAAAATTCATATGCCCATTTTGTATTACCAGCTCGCATAGTTGTAGGGAAAAATTAATCATGAAAATCCCCTTCTCTTGTTAAAACAATGCATGGAATTGTAAAATCTTAAATAAGATTGCTAAATTCTAAAGAATGATCCATACATTCACAAGAAACAACTAAATAAAGATGATTTGCTTTAACTAAATAATTTTACAACTTGATCATCTCCAGGCCGCATACATCTTCATCCATCCATCCAGCCTCGGTGTACTTTTCTGACGATGCATCTGTGCGTGGTCGGTGCGGGTGTGGTTGGGTTGACCACGGGACTGGAGCTGCAGCGCCAGTTTCGCAACGCAACCGTCACCATCCTGGCGGACCGGTTCGAGCAGGACACGTGCAGCGACGTGGCAGCGGGACTGTTTCGGCCGAGCACGAGCTTCGCCGGTCCGACGGAGGAAATCACCAGGTGAGTCCGGGTAGATCTGTGTTGAGATGAGTGTGTGTGTGTGCTGGTTAAATTGAAAAGTCAATTTAAATGTTCAATATTGAGTTTAGGGGTAACTTTTTGCAGGTCGGTTTGCGTTTCAATTTGAAGCAGGTGGAGGATATTTCTGTTAGGCGAATTAACTTGAGAGTTGAAAATAAAATCATGTTAAAGTTTTTAAAACGTTCGTTTTCGATTTTTTAAGTGCGACCAACAACAAGTTTAAAACACTTTTGACCACGGCTCACCAAGCACTTCTACATCGACCTATTGCTGGCCTAGGAAACGCGTGGGAGGTGTAAATCGAAAATAAACCGATTAGAGGCAATCACGTCGCACCACGGGACCACTGCTGCCACGTGCACAATGGACTCTTTTTCTTTCTATTTTTCGTTTTTTTTGCTGGAAAAACCCCGGCCTCGGTATGAAAGATCGTCATTGAAAGCGAGCTTTTTTCCAGCCCCTAAATTCTGGGTGTGGTGGCGCGCGACCCAGCTGGTGCCTTCTTTATGGATGTGTGTTTTTTTTGTGTGATTCATCGTAAACGAAAGGTTTGGGTGTTTAGCAACAAATAATTTCTTTTCAATTGATAATCAATATCGGTCCCACATGACAAACGGTGGCGAGCAGGTCATTTGAGAAAAAGAGGTAAATTGACATGATATTTCAATTTCAAAGTTCCCCTTTAACTTTCAACCTACTTCTTGTAATCGATGTATCGGCATAAATGGAAAAGCCATGACCAGATGCCTCTTAAGTGCGTGAGTGTCCACCTACCTTCCCCAATGATATTCGTTAAACAATACATACCAGAGTATGGCAAGTCTTCGATTCCCAAAGGGAACCACCTCACCTCCTTCCCCGTCCAAAACTTTTAATGAACCTTCATTATTCCTGGAGCCATTCAACAGTGTATGTGTCTTTGGGGGATGGCTTTCAGTGTTGAAGCTTTTGTTTTTCTCCCCCTCCCCCGGCAGCCATAGTGTCAGCTTGCCAAAGCCAACTCGAGACTTGCCTGGCAATTTTCACGACCCCTCGCTCATATGGCGAAGAAGCGATCCTATACAGTCAAAGTCGACCCAGTTCAAGAGGCACTCTGGATGGATCTCGTCGTAGCTCCTTTTTTGTTGCCTGTTTCATCTTGCTTTTGTGCTCCACATTTCATAAGTTGGTGTGTCCCCCCCGCCCCAGATGAACTGTGTGTGTGTGTGTTACGACGTAACTCAGGCATGGCTCAAGGCTCTCTTTGGAGGGCTGTTGAAGTTCGATGAGGAAAGGTTGAAAAGTTTAAAACGGTGAGAGGTTCTGTAGAAACTATTTGGTGACACAGAAGTGTGACACTGGAAGGCTAGAAACGTATCAGTATTTAAATTTCTAGTAAAACGACGAAAAAAAAATTCTAGTACTGTTTCACAAATTAACGTTTCATATTCAGTGATGTCCCTGGGACTCTGTGGCATCACTATGAACAACACTTTGGACCAATTTGGTCCTCTAAAGTTTTCCCGAGCAGACGGAAATAACTTGGGAATATGACATAAACTGTTATTAAACTCTTATGCAAAAATGGATTTTTCAAGAAGATTCCATAACACTTTCTGTTATTTTAACAGTATTTGTTATTGAAATGGCATGAATTTTGTTATAACCGTCTGCCTGGGTTCACGAATACTTATTTTTAAATCTGCCGCCTTCGGTCATTCGATTTTTTTATATTTTTTAATCCGGCCGAAACTTTTTTGGTGCCTTCGGTATGCCCAAACAAACCATTTTGCAGTTTTTTTTTTTCCATAAAATTATTTTTATTAGGTCCTTTTCGGTACTGGGACCTGGTTAGGACCGAGTCGGCTTTTGTAATTACATTTGACTTAATAATTACAGAGGATCTTGTGTGTAAATGTTAGTGGGAGGGGAGCCGATTACCCGCGGCCTACTCGGGGTTAGTAGGGAAGGGATTGATGTTAAAGACAAGGCGTGGGATGGGAAGGGGGATTGTGTAGGGGTCTTGGTTGGCTCTGCTGGCCTTTGCTTGTGTCCTCAGCCGCAACTCGGTGTCCAGCTGCTGGGGCGTTCTTGCTTTGCTTCCGGTGCAATCCAGAAACGACGGCTTTGTGTGAAGGCGAGTTATACTAACTGAAGGAAAACTAACTGAAGGAAAACTAACTGGAAGAAAACTAAATGGATATTTTGGAATCTACGAGGAACTGATAGATCGGATAGAGAACATCAAGGTCTAGTTGAGATAACGCGTCTCGCATCGGGATTTCTGGTGGTCTTCCTCGGGCCCTGAGGGTATCTTTCAACTTAATTCTGTGAGCCTGGTGATCTGGACACGCCCATACGAGATGGTCGATGTCCTGATAACCCTGCCCACAGTCGCATAAGTTTGTATCACTCATGTTGATACGGTAAAGATGAGCCTTGGACGAGTAATGGTTCGACATAAGGCGGGACATCGTTCTGATGAATCCACGCGTCAACTCCATTCCCTTGAACCAGGCTTTTCTTTGCACCTTAGGTCGTATGGAATACATCCAACGTCCCTTGGTGTCGTCGTCCCATTGTTTTTGCCAATCCAGGAGCGCACGCTGCCTCGGCAAACCGTAGCATTCTTGTAGGCTAATTGGCCTTTCAAAAATGTCTCCACTCTCAGCACCCTTCTTGGCGAGCAAGTCCGCTTTCTCATTACCCGGAATCGAGCAATGAGCGCGGACCCACACCACCGTGATGCTGAAGGACTGAGCCGCCAGGTTGTTTAAAGTCTTGCGTATTTCCGTGAGGAAAAACGTAGACTCCCTGGTCGGCTTCAGAGACCGGATAGCCTCAACAGAGCTAAAGCTATCGGTGAAGATGAAGTAGTGGTCAGGTGGCATGGTCTCGATGATTCGCAGTGCGCAGTAAACCGCGGCTAACTCTGCGACGTAAACCGAACTCGGGTCCTTCAACCATTTTGCAGTTTGTCCATATAATTTTCCATACAAATTTGACAGCTGTCCATACAAAAATAATTTATGAAAATTCAAAAATCTGTAGCTTTTGAAGGAGGATTTTTTTTGATCGACCCACCATTTTCCACTGTCGATATCTCAACAACTAATGGTGCGATATTCAATGTTAAAATATGAAACATTCGTGAAATTTTCAATACAATATTTCCATTTTTTTTTTAAATTAAGACTAACATGTTATAAGAGCCAAACATTCAATATTATTATATTACAGTTTTTGTGGAATTCTGCTGTACAGTGCCGCAAATAGTTTTTTTCGCGAAAAAAACATGTCCGTCAATACAGTCATCTCACATATTCGGAACACCCACAAATCTGGAACTTTTTTGTTTTAATTTGTCAATAGGATACAAAATGCAACTTTTCTGTCGACCCTACTATTTTAAGGACCTTTATTTGAACATTCTCTTGCTAATCTCTTGTAAATGAAGTATTTTTCAAAAAAAAAAAAACTGCATTTCAAGACTATTTTATCCAGAGCAACAAAACGCTGCCTCCAAATTGCCTGTTCCATGATTGTGGGATGTTATTGTGCCTCCCACAATTGTGGAACATTTTTCACAAAAAAAATTGTCAGACCATTTATGAAACATTACTAAGCATGAGTTTTATTTGTTTCAGTTAGTAAAGTCATTATTTTGTAAAAACGTTACTTAATCCACCCTTAGGTGGTTGGTGCCTTCCTCACATTTAAAGGGTGCTATCCAAAATAGACACAAAATGGCGGTGTTTTTCAGAGTTTTATCAATTTGACTCATTATTCATACCACTAGATTGGGTAGTCAGATCTTCATATTGCAGGGCACTTATGTGGTTACAACTTATGATAGGGTAGTCAGATCTTCAATCCAATTCGTGCTCGTTGAAAAGGTCTTTTAATTACCTATCCAAAGATAGGTCGCATGAATATCATGAGATAAGATGAGATGATCATGAGATCCGGCCTCCAAAATGCGTTTTCATCAAAATATCTGTGATCCGGCCTCCAAAAGGTGCGTAAATAACACTTAAGTGCTTATAAATTTTGATAGGGTAGTCAGATCTTCAATGTTTTGGACGCGTTGGGAAGGTCTTTTGATTACCTATCCAACGATAGGTCGCATGAGAGATCCGGACAACGTTTCCATCAAAATATCTGAGATCCGGCCACCAAAAAATGCGTAAAGAACGCTTAAGTGCTTATAACTTTTGATAGGGTTGTCAGATCTTCAATGTTTTGGACGCGTTGGAAAGGTATTTTGATTACCTATCCAACGATAGGTCGCATGAGAGATCCGGACAACGTTTTCATCAAAATATTTGAGATCCGGCCTCCAAAAAGTGCGTAAATAACACTTAAGTGCTTATAACTTTTGATAAGGTTGTCAGATCTTCAATGTCTTGGACGCGTTGGAAAGGTCTTTTTAATACCTTTCTGAAAATGTATAGCATGACGGGTTTTCTTACAAAAACCACCCTTTTTACAATCTTCCGAACTTTTGTTAAAATCGTTTTTTTAGCATAACTTTTGAAGTACTTAACTAATCTCCATAATTTTTAATAGCGACTTATGGGACCACAGGACGGATCGAATCAGGCCAAAACCGACAAAATCGGTTTAGCCAGTCTTGAGATAATCAAGTGACAATTTTTTGATCAACATCCCACCACACACATAGACATTTGCTCAGAATTTGATTCTGAGTCGATAGGTATACATGAAGGTGGGTCTAGGAGGTCTAATTGAGAAGTTCATTTTTCGAGTGATTTAATAGCCTTTCCTCATTAAGGTGAGGAAGGCAAAAATATGTACTCCTGGAGAGAAAAAAAGTTTGTTTAGGTCTGTAACAAACAAGCGTTTCGAATTTGTGGATTTCAAGGGTCAATGTTTTTCTTCAAAAACTTGATATAAAACCTAAAAATTTACAGCCGGTCAATACATCAATAGAAAGATCAAAAGAAAAGCTTCCACATGAAGGTAAAAGCAAATTATTATGTTCAATTATCGATTTTCTATGATTTTTTTTAACATTGGCCGATCTGTTAACTGTTCCGAATATAAGGGATGACTGTACGTAAATATTTTTGAAACTAATGATTGCAAAAATTGGATTGGTGTAAAATGCTTTTTAAAACACTTTTTTTTAATTAAAATGTCAAAAGTGTTGCTTATAATTTTTTTGCAAAAATAGTTACGGCCTTAGTTTTGTCATGAATTAAGCGAGTTAGGATTTTTCGTATTTCCCTTTCGAAAGTTATTATTTTAACTCTGAGTTGTAAAAGTGTAATTTTTCATTTTTAAATACAAATCTGGAGTCTTTCTTTAGATGCACTATAAACAGAGGAAACTCCATTTTCGTTTTCAAAAAATAATGCTATTGAAGTGCTTAAAAATGTAGAAAATTATTGCATCGACTTTAAAATAATAAAGCAACAAGAAATCGATTCATTTATAAGCCAATAAAAAAAGTTCAAATTTTGCAGGAAGTATCAGAGTGGTCCAAAATATTGATAAATCTTTTGTATTCTGTGATTTTATCACCGTAAAAAATGCTCAAGCTTGACATAAAATTCCATGGAAATATCGAGATTGCAAAAAAAAATAATAATAATAATTGAAATAACAAGCCATAGTCTTAACATTTGAATGCAAAAAGTGTTTTAAAATGCATTTTACACTAGTTCAGTTCTTTTGCAATAATTAGTTTTCAAAAATTTCAAAAATTCTAAAAAACTGAACCCAAACATGCTTAAATGATTTTAAACGCAGGGAAATGCATTTTAATTCAATTTCAGCTGATTGCACTTAAATTTCCATTGAAATGTTGAAGTTTTTTGGGCCAACTTTCAAAGAGATGGGGGAGGGGAGGGGTGTACCAGCCTTATATTAATTTTTTTTTTTTAAAATAACAAAAATGTTGGAAAACATTTTATAACATTTGATCATTAGATGAGGAAGACGTGATCAAGTAAGTTTTGTAAAATTCAACTTAAACTATTCAAATATAACAAGTTTTCGAAATATAAATTTCTGTTTCACTTGCCGCCTGCGCTACTGCAAAAAAAAAAAAATCCAAAATAACCCAGCTGGATTAAAAGTGAGCATTTTATAACAGTTTTGTAGGAACAACCCACCAGCTCTTTTCTTACTCAAATCAAACTAGAGGTGGGCAAAACCGCTCTTTTTTAGGAGCCGCTCATTTTCGTTCGCCCATTAAAAAGAACCGCTCTTTTGAACGGCTCTTTCGCTCTTTTTCAAAATTTTGATAAAAATGTTATTTTTAAGAATAGTGTGATTTTTAAAGTTATTTCACATTGGACATTTATAAATCACTTGATTTCTATTCGAAATTGAACTTTCAAATAATTGCATGGCATGCGAACTCCTTTCTGCATTCTGACTTGAGCATACCAATGAGCTGCTACTCCGTTATTGACAGATCAGCTGAAGTTAAACAATGAATCAAAAATGATCAGTGGGAGCCAACCATCCGTTCACTGTTTAACCTCTGAAGATCCCTACTTTACTAGTCAATACCGGCGCCCTCCCAAGAAGCCTGCAGTTCAACGAAAGGGAGGAATAATAGTCCGATAGTTGAAGTTGCAGACTCATCAAGCACACAGTTTTTCGCTATATACTTGTTGATACCGCTTGAGACCGTTGAATCCACAGCATCTCCTTCAAGCATCACGTGATTATTATTTTTTTGGGTTAGTAGGATAAGGTATTGGCTTTTCGATGCCTCCCGAGCTACGATGCTATGGGGAGGACTTTCATAACAGACCCGTCGGCGAGCCTTCCGAGCAACGATGCTATAGGAAGGTCTTTCTGGTTAACACACAAAGTCACTCACACACAATTATTTCACTCCACTATTAATTAATCCAAAATGTCTGTGCGTCTTTCGATCATTATATAGAAATGGCTTTTTCACCATAAAAAATAAAATCTTATTCGAAAAAAATATACACAATTTACCCGACGCCGTGCCTTCCGATCAACGATGATATAGGAAGGGCTTTGAAAATCACAAAACAATTAATTAGGATAACAAAAAAAAAAATCACAAAAACACCAATTACTCAACGAAAATTACGCTCCAGACACAAATAATTCAGTAAGTCATGCTATTATTCGATTAGCACAATCACTCACCCCATACGAACAGCGACACAAAAGCACATAAAAAAATTAACCTGAATAATCACGATTTTGCGTCCTTACTTCCAGCGCACCAATGATGCTATTATTCGATTACCACAATCACTCACCCCATACGAATAGCGACACAAAAGCACAAAAAAAATAACCTCCGACACAAAAGAGACGAAAATTATCACGAAAAAATAGGACTGCGCGTCCCCAGAAGCACTGCACTTATGAAGGCATTATTCAATTATTATGACCAATCACCCCATGCACACAAACAGCGACACAAAAGAGACGAAAATTATCACGAAAAAATAGGACTGCGCGTCCCCAGAAGCACTGCACTTATCCTTTCTGCATTCTGATTTAAACGATAAAGTCTATAAACGCTAAAGTTTAAGCGGGCAAGAGAATTTTTTTTTTCCGAAATCTCTCAGATATTTAGTAGGTTTTTGGTAATAATTTACAATGCTAAGCAATTTCAAATGCTCAAATCTGTATTCGGGTTATACTTTAATGTACGATCAGTTGTACAATGAAAAGTTATTTCATTTTGTTTAGAAAATCATTTACCTTTGGAATTTCAAAGAAAAGTAGGAAACTGAAAACGAGTTTGAAAACTTTTAAGTGGTGTTTGTCAGCAATGCTTTATTGGGATTAATTTTTATAAGCAATTATTATTCAATTTGGAATTTCATTTTCAATTCTAAAAACAAATTTTATACTACAATCAGTTCGAAATTCAATAAATTATATTTATAACAAGTTTAAAAATCATTATATCTTGGAACGGTTCTTTCTAAAGACCGGAGTTTAAAAAAGAACCGCGGTTCTTTTTTTGTGAGCCATGCTTCATTCGCTCTTTTTAAAGAACCGGCTCTTTGAGCGGCTCGCTCTTTTTTTGCCCACCTCTAAATCAAACATAATTTCCAACCTGCTAGAATTTCAACCATAATGACCACCAGGCTGCAGCAACAATCACCACAGGCTACCCATTTCCGGTTTTTCCGTACAAAGAATAGAAATGCTCTATCATTCAAGCAGGCCAAACTGTTTGCTGCTGCTCCACATTCTATAACTCGCAAGACCAATGCCACGTGGTTATGGTTGCGTGCCAGTAATGTATTTTTCCTTTTAATATTGCGAGCCAAGACCGTTCCGCCCTTCCACCACGGGTAGGGCAATCACTCTTGGAACTTCCGCAAAGTCGACAAATTGACATTTTCTGGGTCTTTCCTCGGTTGTGTGGCATTTTGTAGAAAATAGCAGGGATGAACTTTGCAGAAATAGAAGGTTTTTTTGGACATTGATGGTTTCCTTAACAGAACGAACAAGAAAAACGCAAAAAATATAAATATATATACATACAACACACTTATTGGACCAGATGAATGTTTACTTTGCTCATAAGGCAAGCACACACAAACAAAGCCACGCGTTTTTTTGCCGCTATTTTTGGGACATTTTTGTCTGCGTCATTGTTCAGCTGTTTGTGTCGCTCTGTGTGTCACTCCTCGCGAGTTCGAGTCTCGAATCTACTGATAATAATTTGTGTGGCCTGTTGTGTTTGTTCTTAAGTCGCTACCGTCATTACCAAAGGCCGCAAGCAAGCAAGCAAACTGAATTGTCTATTTTAATACGAACATTGTTTGGCAACGTGAAAGCAAAATGAGAAAAATTCATTGTACAAAATTTCAGCAAATTTGTTTAAAAGCATAAACCATTTTAAATCATAACCATATTTGAAATATTTGTTTACCTACTCATATAATTTTAATTCAAATGTTATCAGTTCAAGAAAATTGTAATAAAATATTTAAATAAAATCTTATCAAACTTCGAGAATGCAACAAACTCTGCACATGCAAAACAGAAAAATGTTACTCAAAATAGGCCACACAAAAACCAACGGGAATTTCCCACCTGTCGTGCTGTCAAAGCTGTCTTATTTCCTCGCGCGAGAACACTCGCGGCATGCAGTGCCGTGTAGTATCGTATGAACTTGGTGCCCCCCTCGCCCCAACCCAAGGTTTTTATTATTTTGCTATAATCAAGTCAAACCTCCTCTCAAGAGTACGCACCGACATGCCGTGGCACGGGAATGTGTGTGGTTTGCGGTTAAACTTTGTTTTGCGAATATTTGATTACATCGACCCGTGCTTCACGATGTTCACGTACCTGAGCAAAGCGCGGTTTGACGTTCTATGCAAAAGTGTCCTACAGTAGTTTGGTGTTTTTTTTTATCGTAACTTACTTTTTGTTGATTGTTTTTAAAGTCCATAATCGATTTACCGTGAAAAAAATATATTGAAAATCATTCTACTATTGCACTTATGATGGCTGAACAGACAAATACTCGGTTATGAGCCATTTGATTTTTACTGTTTGAAGGTACGTTGGAGAAATGTGTTCCTTTGGGATATGTTTCGCTCCTAAATATACATCAAGTTCTGCCACACAAGTTGATTTTAACTTACGTTTCAGTTTGAAGGGTGCTTTGTACTAGGAAACTGTTGTTTAGCAGATGAGATGAATGTAAATTTTATCTAATTTCTCTCTCTCTAGCTAGGGGAACAGCATCTTACTCTAGCTTGCCTCTAATGTTGCCATATCAGTACTTCGACGATCAAATACAGCTAATATAAAGCGTTTTTTAACTGAATCGAGTGATAAATAGCTCAATAGGGAGTGAGCAAGCAAGTTTCTATCAACAGTTTTACAAAATAAGTTGTTAAAATAGTGAAAATCAGCAAATCGGATGGTGTTAGGAGTAGAGCGTGACGATTCTCGAGATTTTCAATTTCCTGGGAATCGAGAGTTGAATTTGTAAATTTCCCGGGAATTCCAGGGACCCGGAAGTGTTTTTAACTATGCCAATAGTGCCAATAATGTATAAAGAAAAGTTATAAATATGTTTCTTTTCAATGAATTCAGTTACGATTTATTCATACTTATTCAATGAAACGTTAATTAGTAGCCTCCTTTTGATTTTTTTTCTGAATCTGCAAATACAACTTGTTGTATGAACTTTTTATTAGATTTTTGTGAAGTATAAAAATAGCTAATATATAATTTCCCAGCAGCGGGATTTTTGCGATATGATAAATAGCGACTCAAAACAATAATTTAAAGTTGTTTGTTTTTCTTTTTTAAGGTTAACTGTAAATATTCATTGAAGAAATAGTAATCAGGAAAACCCGAATGTTAACATTTGGCGGACCTTAACTTTACAAAGATTGCCAGAGTTTTTTTCTTCCAAAATATAATTTAATATTGAGGTTGAAGCGAATCACAAAATGACTTAAAATGGAAATTACCTTGATGTATGTGTATGTATGTATGATCCCCATACCCGCAGGCAACTTGGTCCTGGAACACATGTGAGCGCTAGGTGAACAATTCGATCATCTTTTACTCCGTAATCTGTACACCCACGTGCATAAGTTTTTTTGCACGAATTTTAGTGCTACAAATACCGGCGCATAGATCAAAATGGTTTCCCTCTTCCCTCCCCAAGCGCCGGAAATTTGTAGCGAGTGTAGGGACACTTCGCATAGACGCCCTTGCTCCCATCACGTCACTGAGGGTATGGAGCGACGAGAAATTAATAAGCATGCCCCCTCAGTCGAACCTTCATTAGAGAAGCAGGCAATCCACAACTCACAGCGAACGACCAAGGGAACACCCTACCACGTATATAGTAAAATGGCGTAGTTGTCTTCATTGGAATGTATGAATGTTAGAATTGATGAAAGGGTTATTTGAAAAAAATAATGGAAAGCTCTCACCAAAAACACGCAATCTTCAAAAACAGCTTCACTCCAATCGTTTCGTCACGTTCCACATGAATCTTTAGATTTCTTGAGTTCTTGTCTTGAATCTGCCTTGATCAGCAGAACTTCCGGCACGATATACAGCAAGCACCACACGACTTTGAAGTGCTTGGACGATGATCATCACCCCTACCTTCGTCAGTTATTCTTGATTGACGTTGTTGTCGGTAAGGATCAGCCATCAAACACGTCCCCAACGCCATCCTGGATGTTATAATGCAGGAACTTGACCCACAGGAACGCTTGAGTTAATGGCCACTTCGCAATTGTTGTTCCTGCGGCCTGCCTTTCTTGTTCCGTTGTCGTAGGGCCAAATTTCTCAAGTTCCATTAAAAAAAGCTTCCAAATGGGTTCCACCACTTCCACTGTAAATGACTGGCACCCGAGAAGTATCGAGATCTTCGTATTTTAACTTATTTCACTCATTTCACTCATTTTAAATAAAATTTAAAAATTATCGGATGGTCGAAAATGACAGCAAACGAAAAATGCGTGCGACCACAGGCACAGATTGCTTCGATCTCACTTAAAATGGAAATTACCTTGATACAGCGAAATTAAATCAATAAGAATTTAAAAAAAACTAGATTATAAGGATTGCTATGCTAGAAAAACCGGCTCCGTGGCTTAATGGTTACGGTTTCTGTCTCCCAAGCAGAAGGTTCAGGGATCAAATCCCGGTCGGTACCTTTGAAATTTGGAATCAGGAATTTGAATATGAATAAAAACTAAAATAATTCAGGTGGGATTCGAACTCACGCCTTTGAATTGGTGGTCTGGGACGCTAAGCAGTCGGCCATCAGAAGGTTTACACTCTAGCAGTGAAATGATCCGTAGTGTTGAAACATGTTATCTTCTCATATTAAATACGCGCTGATCCCTGATTTGCCTGACGGGATTGGAAATCTAAATATAGATCGAGTTTCCTTCAGATGCTTGCTTCTATGTTTAGGCGGGGCCGGACAATGCCCAACGACCTCGGAATTGGACCGCAAGGAGCTCTGTCATTCTGAAATGGGTCGTTGGAAGCAGCGCGAGGGCTATCACCACCTAATACCCGGGATTGAGATAAGCTGTATCAGCATTCGGCATATACACAGTCTGATACAAATCATACTTTCCCATAATTTCGCTACTGGTTAGCGGGTATTGGATTGGACCACACACACACACATTATAAGGATTGCTATGCTAGAATGAGGATATGGAAATTATACTTATCTTGAAAAGACTTTTCCCTCTAAGAAATAATAAATTATTTTTTTTTAAACATTAGACTTCCTTCCTGGGGTTTAACTGCTAAGTATGCTTTAAGGTAACTTTTGGGGTCCACATTATTTTAAGTTCTTTCAATTATAGTTATTTGAATTTTTGATAATTCAAAATTTACATCTTCGGAATAAGAAGATAAGAGAAGCATTGGTTCATTCGGACTTGAACATCTTACATTTAACATCCAATGTTCTAAACAATTTGAAATTTTCAAATGTTTTTTGATTAGTTTATATAATTTTGCTTCAATATTTATAAAATTAAATTTTCCCGGGGTCTCGACCAAAATTCCCGGGAATCGAGAGGTCCAAAAATTGTCGATTTCCCGGGAATTCCCACTCGTCACCCTCTAGTTAGGAGTAGAGGGTGACGATTCTCGAGATTTTTAATTTCCCGGAAATCGAGAGTTGTATTTTGCTATTTCCCGGGAATTCCCGGGACCCGGGAGTTTTTTTTTAAACTATGCAATAGTGCCAATAATTTAACAGAAATGTAATAAATTTGTTCAGTAACATGTTATGTTATAAACTAATTCAGTTACAATTAATTCAAACATATTCAATGAATCGTTAATTTAAGTAGCCTCGTTTTATAGTTCACTGTTCTACATTTTGATATATTTTTTCTGAATTCTGAAGCTGTTTGCATGAACCTGTTATTAGATTTTTAAAAATTTAAAATTAGCTAATATATAATTTCGCAGTATCTTAACTTTTGCAATTTTATAAATAACAACTCAAAACAACAATTTAAAATTGTTTTTCCTACTTGGGCCAGCTGTAAATATTAAATGAAGAAATATTAACAGTTATCCGGAAATCCAGAATTTTAACAATTGACGGACCTAAACATTACAAAGAGTTGCAGAGTTATTTTTCCAAAATGTTATTTAATATTGAGGTTGATGCTAAACCCAATACTACTATTGACATCAAAAAGGAAATTACCTTGATACAGCGAAATTAACTTACTTAGAATAAAAAAAAAACAAAATTATAAGGTTTGCTATGCTCCAGAGATGATATAGAAAATGAACTTATTTTAAAAATGCTTTTCCTTCTTAGAAATAATAAATTGAAATAATATTTTAAAAAAAACTTGAGTTTTTCATTTCTGGGGTGTACCTGCAAAGTATGCTTCAATGTAACTTTTGTTTACACTCAATTATAGTTATTGGAATTTTTTGACAAGTTAAAATTTACACTTTCTAAATAAGAAGATTATAAAAGCATTGGTTTATTCGAACTTAAATATCGATCATTGAACACTCAATGTTCTGGACAATTTCGATTTTTTCAAATGGTTTTCTGATTAGTTTATATAATTTGGCCTTCATATTTATAAGAATAAAATTTCCCGAGAGTCTCGACCAAATTTCCCGGGAATCGAGAGGTCCAAAAATGATCGATTTCCCGGGATTTTTTCCCGGGAATTCCCGCTCGTCACCCTCTAGTTAGGAGCAAGAGCTTAACCTGCCAAAAATACGAGAAATTCCCCTACTTCTGAGTCACATAGATCAGAACCGATACCGAATGGTCCAGATAACGGTTCTGAGGAATCTGTCACTGCATTTCAAATACAACTTTATAGGCAGGTTGTCCTAGGCATATTTGAGCCATTTTTGTGTATATGGAGTGGCACTTGAGATTAAAATTTGAGGAGAGTTATTTAACCCTCTCACGCCCATGATTACTCCAGAAAAACGAAAAAAATCTCGATTTTGCTCTGGGCGGGAAGGGGTTAAATATTAAATATTTTATTTCGTAATTTAAATATTGCTGTACCACGACGCCATTGCATCGTATCAAAAAGTGGTCAAAGACAACTTATAAGAAATTATAGGCATTCCGAAAAAAATACACTTAAAGACAAAACACGACATATTTTTTTTTCGTTTTGAAGTCAATTTTGAAGGTGAGGTAAGTTCATTTTTTTGTGGAAATAGCCTACGATATGCAAAAAGCCTCAAGAAAAATGCAGGATATTCTATCTCCCTAAAAAAAATACAAAAATCATTTATTAAAACTGTTTTAAAGAGTCGTCAAATTGTTCAAAATCCGATCGGCGGGAATCGATTCTCTAGACAATATCAAATAAAAGTCTGCATAGTCCTAACATTGTAATTCCTGTGAAGATATTAGAATTAAAATGTTGAAAAACAAGGGGATTGACATTTTTTTGTTGTCTATATGTAAGACTTGATTTTTCAGTCCGCAGAGCTAGTACAATTTCTCATAAGATTCTGTGATTTGATAACGGGAGGGGCATTTTAAAATTTGTATATCTCGCATCGAGTAATTTTTAGATTTTCTACATGTAACCCCTTTATATAAAGATAATTAATAATAATTAAAACATTCATGGAGTAAAACAAGTTCTCAAAAGCCTTTCTGAAAAGCTTTATTTGCTTAATCACCAAAACTTGCCCTTTTTCAGCTGCTTCAACTGTCTCAAGAGTTCCAAAGCTCCAAAACCGCACAATTTCTCAGAAAATCCAATTTCCACTTAAAAACGCAATCTAGACCATTATGCACTGGTGTCGATGACCCCAAAATTTTGCAGTATTATTTTTTCCTATGAAAAATGTAAAATTTCTCAATAAAAACTTGAAAAAAAAACTTTCATAATTTTACTAAAACTTTTTAGCCGTTCATCTTTTTCGCTTTAAAATCGTATCATAAAACAATCGATACACCTTTAGCTGGTTCCACCGCAACTATTGAGGTTGTGACTGTTGTGACTCTTGGACTGTTGCACCGCACATTTCTAGGTCACTATTCTTATGTAGAACGCACAACATAGAACTGCCACAGACAACTGGATTAAATCCTAATTTGAGTATATTGTTTGAATAATCTTATACAAATACAAAAAAAATGGTCAGTTTATTAAAAATTCTACCAAGTTTAAAACATTAGTTTGAAAATGCGTCCAAAGCCCCCTTTTAACATTTCTTTGTCTGTGTTGTGAAATCCATACAAGCAGGTGCACTTAAAGTCTTCCAATTCATTTTATTTGCATATCGCCCGCCACACATTTGCGCTCGTTACGTAATTTATGGCTTCTTCGTCGTCAGGTGGTGCCGGTTCCGCTAGCATGTTGTGGCCAAGTCGGGCCAGGCCACGGCACAGGCGACAGCATTGGCATGCCGGGGTTGATTCGGTTCTTCAGGGCGGCGCGGGTCTATTTATAGACACCACACGGTTGTTTATACTTCCGTGCGCGTCTCTATTTACGGATTATAAACACCCAATAAAAAATGTGTGTGTGTGTGTGTCAAGAACACCTGCCCGATGGTGCAACGTTTTAACGTTTAAGGTTTGAGAAGTGGAAGTTTTGGGTTCAAAACTTTAGTCGAAACATGAGATTTTTAATTGACGGTCACATCAACTTTTTGCATGCTTTATTTATGGAAGTCGTGTTTTAAAGTGTGTTGTTCCAGTATTTAAATTATTTATCAAACTATTTATTGCATGCTTATAATTTATTAAACATAAAAAATACTTTATTTTAAAAGTGAGCTCAAAATATATACAAACAGAAATAATATATTAACTTGAAAATGAAAAAATCACAGACAATTGGAGAGCCTGTTTGGATACCGCACAGCGCAATTTATTAAATCCCATCCATGTTGCAAGGTCATGAATACAGCTCGCTGATACAGCGTCACCGTTGTGTTGACCAAGCGTGCGTTCAATTAACTCTCGACGTCCAGAAAATAATTTTCCACTCATTTCCCGATTATAAAACGGATGGACACTGGAGCTTTTCACACGTTCAAGTAAGGCCCGTCGGTCGGCGCTCTTGAAACCAATTATCAGTAACGGTGTAAAAAAAGTCAAGCACATTCCACACATCAAGCGAGGACCTTCATTCCGTGCCTTTCTGGGTGGCTGAGGGAAATCCAATAACGCAGCATTTTACTGCATTCATATGATCCTATTTTCCCTCCCCCGGGGGGGTTTCCCCCCCCTCCCACTCGACCTCATTTCCCTCGATTTTCCTCGTCAAATTGCTGCTCGTATGTCATTGTGTGTAACACTCTCTCTTTACTCCCTGTTGGGCACATTTAAAAAAGATACTTAAGTTACCTTTAACACAATTAAATCTCTATGTTTCAATTTGTTAAAATTTCTCAAAAGAGTGATTACAGATATTTCTTTTTCAATCTTTACTTTTTGAACTGTGTGCAGAAATTCACCTGTAATAGTTGCATATTGCACCATCATCATGCGCCCTGGTTGATGCGCCCATGGGTACAAAGCTTTCAGTAAACGGGAGATGGGAACCTGCTGGGCTGGGACCAGGAATCGTTGCTGCAGGTGTGCATGGCATAATAGGACATGCACGCCAGGAAAAGAGGCCATCGGGTTTGGTTACATTGCATTACTATTATGAAGCTGCCAAAGTTGTACCAAGTTTATGCTGGTGTACTGGGAAGCTTGTAATTCAAGCTGGTTCGGATTTAAGTTTATATTAAAATGTTAAAGCAATCGGCACAAACTTCATAAATTGTCATTAAGATTCTTTTCAGATACTTGTTTTGAGGAATTTTTAATCTTGGTCACTTTCAGGAGTTCCCCTGGTCATTTTTATGTTTTCACGGAGCTCGATCTGAACATTCCAGAAAATTCAATTTTTTAACCAATTTTTAAACCATCTGAGCAGTTCTCTCAGATTTCGGTCATTCTATTTTTTTTTGTATTTTTTAATCCGACTGAAACTTTTTTGGTGCCTTCGGTATGCCCAAAGAAGCCATTTTGCATCATTAGTTTGTCCATATCATTTTCCATACAAATTTGGCAGCTGTCCATACAAAAATGATGTATGAAAATTCAAAAATCTGTATCTTTTGAAGGAATTTTTTGATCGATTTGGTGTCTTCGGCAAAGTTGTAGGTATGGATATGGACTACACTGAAAAAAAAATGATACGCGGTAAAAATTTTTTTGGTGATTTTTTATTTTAGTTTTTGTTACTAAAACTTGATTTGCAAAAACACTATTTTAATTTTTTTTTTCATTTTTTGATATGTTTAAGAAGACATCAATGCCAACTTTTCAGAAATTTCCAGGTTGTGCAAAAAATCTTTGACCGTGCTATGAATTTTTTAATCAATACTGATTTTTTTTAAAAATCGAAATATTGGTCGCAAACATTTTTCAACTTCGTTTTTCGATGTAAAATCAAATTTGCAATCAAAAAGTACGCTGGTGAAATTTTGATAAAGTGCACCGTTTTCAAGTTAAATCCATTTTTAGGTGACTTTTTGAAAATAGTCGCAGTTTTTCACTTTTTAAAATTAGTGCCCATGTTTGCCCAATTTTGAAAAAAAATATTTTTGAAAAGTTGAGAAAATTCTCTATATTTTGCTTTTTTGGACTTTTTTGATACGACCCTTAGTTGCTGAGATATTGCCATGCAAAGGTTTAAAAACATGAAAATTGATGTTTTCCAAGTCTCACCCAAACAACCCACCATTTTCTAACATCGATATCTCAGCCTCTAATGGTCCGATTTACAATGTTAAAACATGAAACATTCATGAAATTTTGCGATCTTTTCGAAAAAAATATTTTCAACATTTTTAAACCAAGACTAACATTTTAAAAGGGCGTAATATTTACTATTGACTGGCCCTCTTGAAATGTTAGTCTTGATTTTTTTTTGAAAATATTGTTTTCGAAAAGATTGGAAAATTTCACGAATGTTTCATATTTTGACATTGTTAATCGGACCATTAGTTGCTGAGATATCGACGTTAGAAAATGGTGGGTTGTTTGGGGGTGAGACTTGTAAAACATCAATTTTTATGTTTTTAAACCTTTGCATGGCAATATCTCATCAACTAAGTATCGTATCAACAAAGTCCAAAAAAGCAAAATATAGAGAATTGTCTCAGCATTTCAAAAATATTTTTTTCAGAGGTGTGCAAACATGTGCACTAATTAAAAAAAAATTAAAACTGCGACTATTTTCCAAAAAGTAAACTAAAAATGGCTTTGACTTGAAAACGGTGCACTTTATCTAAATTTCAGTAAAATAATTTTGGATTGAAAATTTGATTTTCCATCGAAAAATGAAGTTAAAAATTTTTGCGACCAATATTTCGTTTTTTTTTTTTAAATCAGTATTGATTGAAAAATTCATAACTCGGTCAAAGATTTTTTGCACAACCTGGAAATTTCTGAAAAGTTGGCATTAGATGTTTTCTAAAACATATCAAAAAATGAAAAAAATTAAAAATAGTGTTTTTTGCAAATCAAGTTTTAGTCACAAAAAGTAAAATAAAAAATCACCAAAAAAATTTTTACCGTGTATCATTTTTTTTCAGTGTAGTCCATATCCATACCTACAACTTTGCCTAAGACACCAAATCGATCAAAAAATTCCTTCAAAAGATACAGATTTTTGAATTTTCATACATCGTTTTTGTATGAACAGCTGCCAAATTTGTATGGAAAATTATATGGACAAACTAATGATGCAAAATGGCTCCTTTGGGCATACCGAAGGCACCAAAAAAGTTTCAGTCGGATTAAAAAATACAAAAATTAAAATTCTAAAAAAAGACCGATTTCGTAGAGAATTGCTCATCTTTGAGTCTTGGTTTGATGATTTACTTGTAAATAGGCAAAAGTTAATGATTGAAGTTTGTACAAAAAACGACCAATAAAAAACAAATACTTAGCAAAGCAAAGACAAATAAAAATACCAAAAAAAGAAAAACAGAAAACAAGAGAAATAAAGTTTTCGTTGAATGAAAGTTGCACAAAATGACTTCCTAAATACAATAAAAATTAAAAAAAATCTAAGAAAACAGCAGGTGATGATTAATACTTTTTAATACGCAACTTATTTGAGAATACAAAATGGTTCTTTGGCTCTAGTCGATTTTTGTTGGAACGATGATATAATTTTCAAAAATGTTGGAAAAAACTTCAACTAAAAGTGTATGATTTGTTCCTTGCTTTCGCTTTTTTCAGCGATGATAAAATCAACGGAATGGGGGAAAATATGAAAATTACAAATAGGAAAATCCTCAGGCCATTTTGCTGCCATTCTGTTTGTCGCCGGACAAAATATCATTAGTCATGTAATGTGTACACAGTACGTCCATTTGTTGCTTTCTCTGTCCTCTATTCTCGTTCTTCATTGATGGAGGTCCTTTTTTGCTGCCTCCCTTCATCGCCGCTTGTGGACACAAAATTAGAACCTTAGTGGGGCAAACGTTGACCATTAAACCCGTCGTAAATTTTCCTCAGCTTTAATTATTTCCGCACCACCATTCATTCTGTTTATTTCTTTCTTTGCTTCTTTTTACTTTTTCTTTCCCCTCTTTCATAACCGCACAGAAAATGGATTTCCGATGCGTACCGCTACTGGGACGAAATCCGGAAGACGGCGGATGCGGCCGAAGCCGGAGTGGCCCAACTGTCCGGCTACATCTTTTCCAGCATCGATCCGGGCATCGTGAGGGTGAGTGAGCTTTTCCATTTTTCCGTTCCTTTTCCGCTCAGAATTTTCATTCGCCTTCATCCTCCCCGCGCTAGTACATCCCATCTGAGTTGGTAATCCATCCCCGGACTCGGGTTTTTGGGGTATTGTTTGAGCTCTACTTAAAGTCTGGTCGCCGGATAGAAGAAGACTTTGGTAAGCGTTTCAAGTGATGCATCATGGTGATGCTTCGGAAAGGAAACCGGATTAGTTTGGTGGGACAGATGGGAGTTTTCCTCTCCTTTCCTTAAAAGGTTTCTTTCACAAAGTTTGGGATAATTGGTTACCCAAGGGGGGGTTGGGAGAGTTGGTACGTATAAGAAGCATGAAAGATTAATGGGAGTGACTCCAACAAAAGTTTCTAATTGTGTCACATTAGAGGAAATTCAATTGTATCTTTTGTGTGGAAGACTTTTCCATCCTTATAAGTTTTATCAATGTGTTTGTGAGGTATACGAAAGAGTGATATTGAATTAACAATAAAATAATTAATTATTCAAATATTCCGACAATTTTAAGACTTTTATAATATTTTTCTGCATGATCGTTTTTAAAATAAAAATTCTATCTAAAGTTCGTTTATAATCCTTTTGCCAGTAATCTCAAATAAGTAATAAATTCCAGTGATTGATTTACCATGTGTCAAGTTATCAACCCATATTGACAAGACGCAAAAAATCGAATTTTAAATAAAATCTAAATTTAAAAAAAGAAAACAAAACAACAGAATAACAGAACAACAGAACAACAGAACAACAGAACAACAGAACAACAGAACAACAGAACAACAGAACAACAGAACAACAGAACAACAGAACAACAGAACAACAGAACAACAGAACAACAGAACAACAGAACAACAGAACAACAGAACAACAGAACAAAAGAACAACAGAACAACAGAACAACAGAACAACAGAACAACAGAACAACAGAACAACAGAACAACAGAACAACAGAACAACAGAACAACAGAACAACAGAACAACAGAACAACAGAACAACAGAACAACAGAACAACAGAACAACAGAACAACAGAACAACAGAACAACAGAACAACAGAACAACAGAACAACAGAACAACAGAACAACAGAACAACAGAACAACAGAACAACAGAACAACAGAACAACAGAACAACAGAACAACAGAACAACAGAACAACAGAACAACAGAACAACAGAACAACAGAACAACAGAACAACAGAACAACAGAACAACAGAACAACAGAACAACATAACAACAGAACAACAGAACAACAGAACAACAGAACAACAGAACAAAAGAACAACAGAACAACAGAACAACAGAACAACAGAACAACAGAACAACAGAACAACAGAACAACAGAACAACAGAACAACAGAACAACAGAACAACAGAACAACAGAACAACAGAACAACAGAACAACAGAACAACAGAACAACAGAACAACAGAACAACAGAACAACAGAACAACAGAACAACAGAACAACAGAACAACAGAACAACAGAACAACAGAACAACAGAACAACAGAACAACAGAACAACAGAACAACAGAACAACAGAACAACAGAACAACAGAACAACAGAACAACAGAACAACAGAACAACAGAACAACAGAACAACAGAACAACAGAGCAAAAGACAACACACAAACAACAAAAGACAAAACACGAAAGACAACATTTGAATGGAAATCCACGGCCGAAATATTTTTTTTCCAATTCAAGGTACAATTCGCAAAAAACATATTTTAAAAAATATAATAACTCCAAGCAGTTTCAACCAACTGATTGCATAGAAATGTGATTTGATGGTCTATCAAGAAAAAATAGTTTTAAGTTTCAAAATCATGCTCAACAGTTGAAAAAAAAAGTAAAAAAAAAGTTTCCTCCCAGCATGACTCCACAAAAAGCTTTCCCAGAAATCAACTCTAAACTGTTTGCCTTTCATCAAGAACTAATAAGAAGCTTATTCCCGTTCATCGCAATACAAAACCACAACTTTTCCTTTCAATTTGGCATCCCAGTTTGCAGTTGGCAAGTCCATTCACCAGGCTGCTCCACCTCACCGCAACCATCAATCACTATTTTGGTTTCCGGGGCGGAAAGTGATGCATCATCATCGGGACTTGTTTTGCTTCTCCTATTTCAGAACCACTACATCGAGCAGATTGTCCCCGTTTATCGGGCCGCCACCGAGCAGGAACTGACGCTCTGTCCGGGGGAGTGGAAGTACGGATCGTTTTTCACCACGGTGCTGGCCGAATGTCGGCTGTTTCAGCCGTGGGCCACCAAGAAGTGAGTTTAAATTTGGGGTTTTCTTTTGAATGAATTTATTATTTTTTCTCTGAAGATTCTTAGCCAACGGTGGCCGCATCCTAACGCAGAAGGTTGAAAGCTTCCAAGACCTTGCCTCAAGCTCCAAGTACGACGTGGTGGTCAACTGCACCGGCATGGGCGCCAAAAAGCTCTGCTCCGACTACAAGCTGGTCCCCATCCGGGGCCAGGTCATCAAGGTCAAAGCCCCCTGGGTGAAAACCGCATTCTACGCCGATTACGACACCTACATCATCCCGGGCTTCCAAGGGGTGACCCTGGGCGGTTGTCGGAACTTTGACAGCTTCAACACGTTGCCCTGCAAGTACGACTCCGGTGCGATCCGGGAACGGTGCGAGAAGCTGCTGCCCAGCTTGAAGGGTGCACCGGTTATTCGGGAAGCGGTCGGTTTGAGACCACATCGGGATCCGGTGCGCGTTGAGGTGGAACTGATGGGCAGTGAGAGTGGGGGAAGAAAGTTGAAGGTGGTGCACAACTATGGCCATGGAGGGTATGGGGTGACGACGGCACCCGGAACGGCCATTTATGCGGCACAGCTGGTAGGGGATGTGCTGAAGAGTAACAGCAAGCTGTAAATTTGATTGGTTTTGGTTGAAATAAAATGCATTCCAGGTTGTTCTTAAATTTTACCTTTTCATTTGAAACAAATTTGCCCATAAATATATTTTATCTTCCAAAATATCATGTTCAAAATATGCATTTAAATACATATTATTAAATAATGCTAGCCAATTTGACAGATTTTGAGCTGATTTATTTCATATCACACTCCTGTTTCTACCATTTTTCCTCCATGCATTCTTTTTACTTACAATGAAATTAGAAGTGCAATCAGTTCAGATTATTGGTTACCATTTTAAAAATACATTTTAAAGTATTTTTTTTTCGCCCTATTGAAAAATAATACGGAAATATGTTCGGCGTGAATAAAAAAAAAAATAAATACAGACGTTATAATGTCTTAGCTTCGGCTAGACATATTCTAAAATTGGAACGATACAGACGTTATAAAATACAGTGTAAACTGTTTAACGATAAATTTTCCAGACTTTTTAATAGGCAGAGAACCTTAAATTATACTTTTGTTTGCCTGATAAATATATCTGAGCAATTCCAGACCAAAACAGGAATTTTTTAGGTACTTTTTTCTCGACCCTCTCCGATTTCAATGAAACTTTGTAGACATGTTATCCTAGGCATATATAAGCCATTTTTGTGTATATGGAGCCAGTTACATTCGATAATGAAATTTGAGAAGGGCGTAAGTGTTTTAAATATTTTTGTATTTTGTAATTTAAATATTTCTGTATCTCGAAGCCGTTGCATCGTATCAAAAAGTGGTCAATGACAAACTTGTAGGAAATTTGACGGGCTTTCCGAAAAAAATACACTGAAAGAAAAAAACACTCCACTTTTATGAGATTTTTTGATTTTTAAGTTTGAAAGTCAACTTTGAAGGTGAGCCCACGATTTTTTTTCGTTCAAAATTTTTGTCAAAATAGCCTAAGATGTTTCAAAAAGACTCACGAAAAATGCAGGATGGAGCAACTCACCTAAAAAAATACAAAAATCATTTACTGAAACTGTTTTTTTTGAAAAGTGCTCTAAACGTCAAAATTTTCAAAAGCCGAATATGGGAATCGATTCTCCAGACAATTTTACATAAAAGTCTCCATATTGACAATTGTCCTAAGTCCAATCCTTGTGAAGTTACAGCGGTTTTAAAAATAAAAATGTTGAAAAAATAGGTTTTTTGATGGTTTTTGACAATTTCTATATGACAGACTTGATTTTTCAGTCTCGAAAATATTTTTACCGGAAAGCTCGTCCAATTTCCCATAAGTTTGTCTGTGACCACATTTCAATTGGATGTATGGGCTTACAGATATAAGCTAATTTACTATCCAGGTTACTACACTACACTGAAAAAATATTATGTTTTCAGTTATGACGTTATGAGCAATGTTATAAGCTTATATGTGTAAGCCCATACATCTTTCCTCCAGTTAGTATAACTCGCCTTCACACAAAGCCGTCGTTTCTGGTTGCACCGGAAGCAAAGCAAGATCGCCCCAGCAGCTGGACACCGAGTTGCGGCTGAGGACAAAACGCAAAGGCCAGCAGAGCCAACCAAGACCCCTACACAATCCCCCTTCCCATCCCATGCCTTGTCTTTAACATCAATCCCTTCCCTACTAACCCCGAGTAGGCCGCGGGTAATCGGCTCCCCTCCCACTAACATTTACACACAAGATCCTCTGTAATTATTAAGTTTTTTGTAATTACAAAAGCCGACTCGGTCCTAACCAGGTCCCAGTACCGAAAAGGACCTAATAAAAATAATTTTATGAAAAAAAAAAAAGCCCATACATCCAATTGAAATGTGGTCACAGACAAACTTATGGGAAATTGGACGAGCTTTCCGGTAAAAATATTTTCGAGACTGAAAAATCAAGTCTGTCATATAGAAATTGTCAAAAACCATCAAAAAACCTATTTTTTCAACATTTTTATTTTTAAAACCGCTGTAACTTCACAAGGATTGGACTTAGGACAATGGTCAATATGGAGACTTTTATGTAAAATTGTCTGGAGAATCGATTCCCATATTCGGCTTTTGAAAATTTTGACGTTTAGAGCACTTTTCAAAAAAACAGTTTCAGTAAATGATTTTTGTATTTTTTTAGGTGAGTTGCTCCATCCTGCATTTTTTGTGAGTCTTTTTGTAACATCTTAGGCTATTTTGACAAAAATTTTGAACGAAAAAAAATCGTGGGCTCACCTTCAAATTTGACTTTTAAACATTAAAATCAAAAAATCTCATAAAAGTTGAGTGTTTTTTTCTTTCAGTGTATTTTTTTCGGAAAGCCCGTCAAATTTCCTACAAGTTTGTCTTTGACCACTTTTTGATACGATGCAACGGCTTCGAGATACAGCAATATTTAAATTACAAAATACAAAAATATTTAAAACACTTACGCCCTTCTCAAATGTCATTATCGAATGTAACTGGCTCCATATACACAAAAATGGCTTATATATGCCTAGGATAACATGTCTACAAAGTTTCATTGAAATCGGAGAGGGTCGGGTACAACCGATTCCCTATTTGACATGGAATTGATCATCTACCAAATTTTGTTTTTTTTTAAATATTTATTTTGAATGCAAGTTTTGTTTCAGTTAGTGTGATTTTTAAATAATATTTGATTTTCTATCATCTTTCTAATGAACTTCTCCTTTTTGACAATATGCAATTTTTTGACAAAAACCTTTCTAAATGAACACAAACACTGAAATAAAAAAAATCAAATTTAAATCTACTACTTGAACAAAATCATCACACATTGGTTAAATGACTAAAAAACTCTCAAATTGTATTTTTCACACTAAAATTGATTTTTTGCAGGATCTTCTAGTACTGTAATCTGGGGTGAACTGGGACTACAGTCTGAATTGGGACATTGGGTTTTAGATCACTTGGAAGCTTGAAATTCGGCAATCGATGCACTATTTTTTGCAATTTTGTGTCTGTTCTATCCGAAACCAATTAAAAAACATCCAAATATTGTATAGTAATGAAGCTAAAATGTCTGTTCCAATTCGGCCCATGTGTACCAATTTTCCCTGGATGACGGTACTAGATCATATGAAAATATGACGATGTTATAAATTTTCTAATTCAAATATTCTAAGAATTTTGTTCCCAAGTACAGTAGTTGTTCGGTAACTGGGCTGCTTTTTAACTGGGCTCTAGCAAAAACGTCAAAAAACACTAACAAAGGAAAATGATCGGGGTCAGTCAATATAAAAATAACTATAAACATATAAAATATTATTTCTCAGTTTTCATGAATTTACCGAACAAGTACTGTAATGCTAAAGAACATAAGTTTACAAAAAAATCAATTTATCAAAGAATTCAAAAATTTAAAAAAAAACATTGAAATTTATAATAATAAAATATTTACTAAAATGTATAATCATTTTGTTTAAAAAAAAAATTAAATTAAGTCTCATCCTTTTTTAAAAACGCTAATATTTGATAAAGAAATGCATGAAAAAATGTCCCAAAACTTTTGAATTTTAAATTCTTACAAGCCTTAGCCTTGACAAATTTCGTTCTGCCTTTTTTTCGTTTGTTGACGTTTTTAACTTTTTTGGTTATTCAGCCTCCTGTGATCAAAATTTGATTTTACGTAACTTTACCCATACAATCTGCAGATTTTCCGGAATCGGTTCCAGAGTGGCCAAAGTTGTAACTTTTTGGCGTAAGAACCTTCCTTGGACTTCGAAATTTGTATGAATAAAATAAAATAAACATTGAAAATAAGATGTGTTTTAACAATCCTTCATTTGCTGATTTTCTAATTTCAATGTTTTTTTTTGTTATTATAATTTTCTATACCGATAACCGCCATTTCAAACGTGTTGTCTCACAGCAACATAGAATCGCTCACTCGATTTCGCCACTCATCTCATGTTGCCTCACCAAACAAACCCCTTGTGCAACACAAAAACACACACAAATGTTGCTGCTGCTGCTGTAGACATTCAATCCCCTTGCTCGTATGCTAAACGTTCCACAGGGTAGCTAGGCTCAATGTAGGACTACCATAAAGGTGCAAAGTGGCAGCAGCAGCTGCGTTTGACATTACGGTTATGCTGTGTAAAAAGTCGATGAAACTATGCTCACAGCATAACGTACAAATACCAACGCATCGAGAACATTCTCCAGCATAACGGCGATGGGCATTTAAAAATGGCTGATTGCTTTTTTATGGTTGCGTGGTAGAAATTTTGGTATTGGTGATATGTTTTCAAAGTGATGGAATTTAATTCCTTTTTTAAACGGTTTTTGTACATAAAAATCAAATTGGAATATTTTCGAAAATCATGTTGGTTGATTCAAATTGCGTAAAATTCCATGAATTTTGTCAATGTCAATATTTGTCAAAACAATTTATTTTAAATCAATATTTGATTATTTAGCTTGTTCAACATTTTTATTTTATTATTGCTAAATGATTTTTTCAGTATGTTTGGATTCTTAATTGTACCAATTATTTTTTCTTTTTGATACACTTTTAAAATTCTATGTTAAGGGTGCACAGCAACGAAGGAAGATGTTGTAATCTTATTCCAAAATTGTCAAACTTACTGACCCAATCTGCAATAACGGGATTGTAAAAGTAATCAAACTTTGTTGTAAATTACTTTGTGGACAGTACTTTAGGGGATGAATAAAAAAATAATTCGATGGTACCTGTAGTTTTGAAGATACTAAAATGTATGTAACAAAATTCTGGGTGCAAAAGCTCTGGTTGATGTGCACCGTTAAACAATTTCTATTAAATGTTTTCCATCTCCTTTGTGTTCTTTATGTTCTTTATAGATAAGATATAGATAAGATTGAAAAAAATAAATTGGGTACTAAAGCCCTATGTAAATTTTTGTGTACAACGGTAAAAAACACGATTAAAAACAATTTCTGATCACTTTTTTTTCGTTTTAATACAAAAAAATTATGACAAGACAACATTTTTTCGATGGATCAACTATGGTCCCCTTGGAACGAGCTGTCAAGTAGGAGCTTTTCTGTCAAGAAGGACCGCGAGGTAAATTTTTCAAAATTGATTTAAAAATCAATTTTAAACTCTTTGTGGTCGTACAAAGGGTCATTGTACTCAGAAAAATAAGCTGTATCGCTGTGAACAATAATATCCGCAATCTAAGCTTCATTTTAGGACCCAATTGTTAAACTTTTATACTTTAATAAATTATGCCAGCATAAGTAAACTGTTGTTAAACAATCTTATGATATTTTTTTGTCTTGTTGAAGTTTTGAATATGTCAGATTTTGACTCGAGAAAACAACCGTTTCAAGAAACCATGGATTTTTTGTACTCTTTTGTTTGAATGATAACTATGTTCTAAAATTGAGTTTAGATTGCTTATTTCAATGCACACAACGATAAAAATAATTGTTAATTTTTAACGTTTTACTTTATTGCTTGACACTAGATCGTCCAAAATGATTGAAATTCGAATGGTAGACAGCTAACATTTTACATTAAGCAGAGCAGGTTGAATCAGGTTTAAAAATTGCCTTGTTGTCGAGAAATTGCTTTTTGAAGTTAACAATGAGTGGTGCACTGAAGTGACCATGGGCGTTAGAGGGTTAAGATTCTTAATGTTAAATAATAAATTTTCAGCTTTTTGTATAAACTTTTTTTTATTAGGTCCTTGTTGGTGCTGGGACCTGGTTAGGACCGAGTCGGTTTTCGTAATTAGATTTTTCTTATAGCTAATAGTAATTACACAGGATCTTTAGGGTCAAAATTATTTAATACTTTGAATGTTGTATTTTGACGTCAGTCTGAAATAAAATTTCCTGATTGACAATTTTATTTAATGCATTTTGCCATAGTATTTTTGCAAAACCAAATTTGCCATTTGCCTAAATCGGGAAGAAATTTTGTCAAAATCCGGTCTTGCCAAAAACGGGATGGAATTGTAATATCACAGCAAAAAAGTTTCTATTCAGCTGCATGTTAAAGAAACTTGTCCATTTTTCACGAAATGAATAATTTACAATGTATATGCCTTGGTATTTGCTATAGACTATGATATTCAGTAATATATTATTTATCATAAATTTCGTTTAAAAAAATGCTTTTAAAGTATGAGAAAACTACTATACACTGAAAGAAAGGCACATGATAATATCACATGTTTTACACATGAATCTGCCCCATACGACTTGGCATGTGAATGTCACGTGAAAATCACTTGAAAAAAATCAATCGCACGGACTTGCAAATCTAAATGTAAAACACGTTAATTTGACGTGAAAGCTCACATGACTTTGGAATGATGTGCACATGAATTTTGAATGAATTTGTAGTGTTAATGGGATGGTTTTACAGTGAAATTCATGTGTTCTTGAAATTGTAGTATAGTTTTCTGCATATTTTTAAAAAGATTTTTTGTTGCGATTACAAACACACTTTATTGCACAATAATTATTTTTTTTTAAATAAATTATTTAAGCAAAAAAACCAACCGGACCGATGGCCTTTTTTACATATTTTCACGTTCAACTCTCCATAAAAGGGTTTAATTTAAAAAAAAAACAAGTTCGGCGTCGGCGGCACAGTTTTCTCGTAGTAGGTGCACGGGCGACGGAACAGCTTCCGGGAGCGCTTGTGGTGGTATCGCTGCAGCAGCGGGAACCGGACCTTGGATTTGATTAACAGCTTGATACGGGCTCGACAGTTCCGGAGTGGAGTCCCCCACCGAATCGTCCTTGATGATCCGGATCGAATGGCCAAGGGCACTGTGATAGAAAACCATCTCCTGATCATGATTTGCTGAAAATACACGAAGAATATTAATATTTATGCAAATTCGAACTGTTTCAATAATGTATTACTTACCAACAAGTTATCAGACGAAAACATTCATTTTAGAACCAAAAATAAATCTGAATTTGTTCACAGAAACGACTTATTCGATTTGAGCACGTCCGTCGTTCGTCGCCATCTTTTACGAATGAAAATTTTTCATCGAACACCGTTCAATTCAAGGTTCAATTACCATACATTTCAATCTCACGTGTTTTTCTCTTCGAAATTATGGGAAAAGTCAAATGGGGCAAATCGAAGTGAAATTCATGTGAATCTGAAATGAACACCTTGCGATAAAAGAATGAAAAAGGATTAGCTTGCCATCAGCTGATTTCAAATGAATATCACATCCATGTGACATGTTAAACATAATCGAGAAAAGAAAAGCAGTGCCGAATTTTTGAGGAGCTCACGTGAAAAAGCACTTGATTTTGCTATGTCAGTTTCTTTCAGTGTTAACCGTAAACTGGGGTCAATCGGGATACATGGGGCGAATTGGGACAGCAGTTTTAACCATGTTGGAGCACAATATTTTTATTTTCTTGGTTGGTTTCGGTTAGAACAGACTTAAGTAAAAACAAAATGTGTACATCCATTTCCAAATATAAAAGCTTTAAGTGCTCTAAAAACTGCTGTCCCTATTCAGACTGAAGTCCCGATTCACCCCAGATTACGGTACTTCAACTTATAATAAAAATATAATATATTTTAATAAAGAAACTTTGGGAGAAAATATGCACATAATTAAAAAACTAATCTAAGAAAACAAGATGATGTTAAGAGTGTATCCTGCTCACTTTAGTGAATGTTTAATTTCTTTAACCTAGTAAGATGCAAGGGGAAGGACACTCATTTAAATTAAGTAGATCTCAATATTGAATCAGGCTTTCAAAAACCATCCATAACTGCACCCAAACGGTTTCCTCCATGTCAAATACGCTGCATTTGACAACGCGGCGCATGCGTTTTGCAAGTGACATCTGTCACCATCAGTCCAATGTTTTCAAACCTTTTTCGCGAAAACACACTCACACTGTCACATCCACTGACGGCACGCAGCTGTCTGTTCTGTCACTTTTGTTATCCCCTCAGTTAGCACTCCTGTGCTTTTGTGCGTTATTCGTCATGTATGCGGGTGTCACTGTTCAAAACATAAAATAATAAAGGGAGCGATAAAAAAATAACACAAAATCGAACCGACCCCAAAACGACGGATAGTTGCGGTTGTTTTCATATTTGCGCACATACGTCAAAGTGGGTCCTCGTCGTCGGTCGTCGCACGTGAGTGAGTGTTTTTTCCCCTCTGTTGTGAGGTGTGTGTTATTGTTTTCTGTGCTGTGTGCGCCGCCAGGAAGCGGAAGTGCTGCTGGATCTGTTCCGGAGAAACACCAGCTGAGCTGAGGAAAAAGATCTAGAAAGGTCTACCTCCCCCCAAAACAGGTCGTCCTGTGGCGTATGAGCAAAGGTGATAGCTCCTCGAAGAAAATGTCCATGAGTCCTTCGGAGGTGAGTACCGCTACAGAGAAAAATTTCGTCCTAATTTAATTAGTTGTCACGAGTTTAAGCCACTTGGGTTACCTTGGGTCAAAGGTCAAAGCCTGCTGCAAAAAAGCAAGGTTCGTTGCAAGGTATTCCATGGTCACAGTGTGAAAGAAATCGATTGTTCTGGGGGAAGACTTTACCTTGTAGATTAAAATCGATATCGAACGACTCGACCTGCAAATGCGGTTGAGTAATCGTAACAACAATCCGCTCGTTTCATTCAGCGTGTGTGCCATTTGGTCATTAGAAGTCTCATCCAACTCATCAGCATTTATCGATTGAATCAGGGTGACGAAAGTAAAGCTTCAATATAAGTGGGAATCATGAAAAAAGCGAGATTTCGTTCTGAAATCAAGCATATTAACATAAGAAAAAAAGCGATAACTGGACTGTTTAAGCTAGTAAAAGGGAGGTAGGGTTTGTTTAGATAAGATAGGAATTGTGGCGAAAAGTAAAACGCAGAGATGAAGTTTGTTATCGTCGTGTAGAAGCGTTGTACACCTCAGCTAATGTGTGAGTTTGTGTGTTGACGAGGTTGTTTTTTGTGTGTTTATCTTCGCATTTGACGACGAAGGCGATGCCGAGTAACACAAAAACAGCTGTTCGTTAAGTTTGTTAGGGTGGGGTAAAATATTAGGAAAGGTAGAATAAAAGATTAATTCTAGACTTTTTTATTGGGTCCTATAAACATATGAAACACAATAGCTTATATGACCTTTTCAAAAAAAAAACTTTGGAATTGAAAAGCTTACATTGATTGATTTATTAGAGAAAAAGAAATATTCCGGTTCTATTTTTTAAACATTATCAAAATCACGTTAAACATTAAAGATATAAAATAAAATTGGTTATTTTTTCATCATATCCACCTTTTTATGAAATTTTATCACTAAAAACAACGGTTTTTAAGTTTAATTATAGTCTCTCAAATGGCCTTTTCTCTGACTTAGTTTTCCGTCCGTCCGTTCTAGTCACCTATCCACCTATAATGTCCACCTTTGTCCATCTCTAAAACAACGCGCAAAATTTGAAAAGAAGTTTTTTGAGTGTATCTTATTTAGTTATTTGTCAACACGTAAACATTTATCCGATTTTCAATGTCACAAAAGTTTTGTTGTTGATGTTTATGTAAAAAAATTGTTCAAAATTTATAAAATGAAGACTGACCTTTCATAAAGGTCAAGTTCTAAATTTTGTAAATCCATTTTTTTTTGTTTGTCAATTTATAAATTTGGAGGAGACATTGTGAACGCACTCTGACTTTGGGAACGTACGAAGAATTCGAACAACAATGCAAACGGTCGTTACCACTCGCTTAGGGTCGCTCCTTAGACCATTCATCTTCCCAAAAGCCGTCCAACTCCAAGCAAAACTTACTAGAGGATACCGTGGAGATTTTCCCTTAATACTCTGAATAAAGTGGATTATTTGATTATTTGAAAATCTGTAATCGGAAAAATACGTTTTTTTTTAAATAATTCCAAAATAGAAGTTTATGCAAGAAGTAGCAAAAAGGCGGTTTTTTAGCACGATTCGTAAATTTATCCAACTGTGTACCGAAACGAAGTTGACTTTATAGCTGTCGGCCACCATTGCTAGTACCAACCACTAGTGTCTTCCTTTTATCTACAAGGACTTCGCCGCCCTGGGCTCCTAAGTGTATGAAAGTATGGCACGGAGCGACGGCGCCGAATACCCATATTTATACAAAGAATTTTAGAGCGCCCGCCGCGGGATTCGAACCGGCGACCTCTGGATTGTGAGTCCAGTGCGCGGTCCGATTGATCCACACGGGCGGAACTGTGTACCGAGTTGGATAAATACGACGTGTGCTGAAAAAATCAAGTTTAGTAGCAAGTTGCTAACAACATTTTTTGCAATAGGGACGTGGCGTTACATCGTGCTGCCATCTGGTTTTTTTAAGTGCAAGAGTGGAAAAGTGCTGAGTCATCGTCTAAAAATAGACGGCGTCCTATCTCGCCCAGCAAAATGTTGTCGATAAAGTAGTCGGTTTCAATGAGAAAAAGTGGAAAATGTGGTCTAAAAATAGCGACGCCATCCCCCTATTCCGAAAAATGCTTTTTATATGTTATTTTATGTCAAACATCAACATCATCATCAGTTTAGTGAAAACTGTGACTGAAAATGTAAATTAACAACTACTGCCTAGGTTTTCCAATTCTTGTTGTCAACAAGTGCGAGAAGAAAGTGTGTGTAAAAAATCCAAGTTATAGTGCAAGGATCAATAAGTTGTATGAAACAATGTTTAATGAAGGAGGAACACCTCTGCCAATAATCTTTTCGGAAAATCACAACTATACTTTACCATAATTTCACTGTCGGCCGGCTGGTATTAGATTGGACCACATAAACACAAACCCATAATAACCATAAACCGTGGGTTGCTCTACACGAATTTGGCTAAAATTTCGACCTTCCTTTTTTCCTTCATTTTTTTCTTCAAATTACTAAAGCTAAGAAAAAATACTGAAAATGTGTTACCAAACATAAGCCATAGCTCATTATTTCCATTATTGACCATGAACTTTCACAGAGTCGCCAACTTCTAGCAAGCTTCGCGCCCAATTTAACCTTCACAGACAGACAGTCACACTTGTGTGGTCTCTCTCTTGTCTATGGAGTGACAGATAAATCGGTTTCGATCATGATTATGACCAATACTGCTGGCATTCATAATGATTCTAGCATATAGTTCAGGTTATATATAAATGACTTAATCAATCGTGTGAGTAGTTGTGCACACTAGAAGGCGTGTATTATTTCGAGTATTTTAATAGCTCTAATTAATCGCTGCTCCAGACTAAGAAGCAATTTGCAGTTGATGAGAATGATTGAATAACGATTTATGAATGTCAATTATTGAGAGCGAATTGTGCAAAACAATAAGAGCTTCTGATGTCTGTCCCCTAGTAATGATCAATCTTGGGTTCAGTTATCTACAAACGATTGCCTGACATACTTTCTATAATTTAAAAAAGGGTAGGGTAGCTTTAGCATTTGATATTGAATTCAAAGAAATTCTTCAACATATAAATAAAAAGAACAACTCCAAATCGTAAATTCCAATCAGTCGTTCCTTCTGCATGAATCACGTCTCAACATCTGTAGAAATATCAGGCCAAGACTGGGACGAGACCACATGGATGCTGGACAGATGCAAACTAATGCCGAAATGCAATTAGCTCCAGGCTACTCCTTGGACCGCTTGGTCCTACGCATAAGCTGCACACTCAAAGAGTTAAAGCCGTGATAAATTTGCATGCATGCGTCCGAACAACTATTATTAATATACTTGTCTAGCTTCGCGACTTCACCGAAGGAATGCAACACTGCAGCTGCAACTTCCAACTCGCACGCAAATCTTACATCTTCTTCCTCAGAGGCTTTTGCACAAAATAAACCCATTAACCTTTCGCCATTTCTTGCGCGATGTCTGGCGGAGGATTCTTCATTCTTATAGCTATATCTTGCAATAGTGAAATGAGGAAGTGCTGGACGGTTGGAGTCTTGGCTGCGCGCGGCACGAGGAGACGAGGAAAGATTGTGCTGATCATGAATCATGTTTAGACCAGACGACAGCTGCTCATAACTGGGCCTCGTCCATAAATTATGTCCCTAACAGGGTCGTCGGACTATGGTTATGGACGGGTTCGCGACGGAGCGCGGTCGTAAATTTTTATCGACGGTGCTGAACGCGTTGATATCGGGGATGCGGGAGGTGTGGGTTCAAATAGGGTGCAAAAAGAGTTAAGAGTTGAAAATAAATATCCAGATGGATCAAAACTAGTGAAATGACAACACAACTTTAATATTCATTTCAACAATATTTTTCTTTGAGACTTCAGGAAATGTATGTGCTCCTACCATTAAAATGACTTTTATCATACTTTTGCTAGCATCAGCAGTACCTTCCTCGAGAAAAAATAGATCTAAGCTTTTCACAAAAAAAATCTATGAAATTTGCATTAGCCTAGTATTATAAAAAAAACAAAATATATTGTCTGATAAAATTCATGATATAATAAAATCAGAACCTAAACCTTCCCTTCAATATCTTGCCAAAAAATGTCTTTTACAAATAACAAGATTTTAATGGAATTAGACTACAATATAATCAGAACAATAAAACATTCATTTTAACTCGTTTCCAATCAGTCTTTTAACTATATTTTGAATCTTGTTATGGATTTTTTTTTAGATAATTTTGTTCCTACCGCCTAATACTTAATTTGAAAATATAATTTTAGCGGAGAATTTTTTTTTATTGAAGTTATTTGTTTTTCAAAACGTTCACCTACAACAAAAAATATCACAAAATGATTTAAACGTTATTACAGTTATGCTTCTTCCGAGTTTCGTGGACAATTGCTTTTTCGTTAAAAAATTAATGGCGTAGAAAAGATTGTAAGAGCAAAGAAGAAATAAACATATTTTTCATGCTTTTATGGAATTGTATTTTTCAAATCTATAGCCCTAAAATTTAAAAACTCTTAAAAGCAAAAAAAATGTTCTTTTAACTTTTAAAATGTTTCCTCAATCTTTAAGTTTTTAACAAAAAAGCAATTCGCCACGGAAACTGGAAATGGATTTATCGATTTGACTAAATTTTACATGGGGGCTTCTCTATGAATAAAGAAGCCATTTTGGTTTGCCCATACAAATCTTCAAACAATTTTGCAGCTATCAATACAAAATGGTACGAAAATATACCAACAGCTGTATTCTGGGAAGGAATCTTCTGATCGATTTGGTGTCTTAGGCAAAGTTCGAGGTTTTGACTCAAAAAAGTAACACTAGGGAATTTACCTTTTTTTTTGTTAAAAGTACCAGTGAAAAAGGCATCATTTTCGAGTAGCTGTAATTTATTTTTTAGCTTTGAAAACTTCCTAAAATGTTGTCTTATTAACGTGGAAGATTAGTCTTTTTATTTCTTAAATACAGCTACCAAAATATAAAGAAACAATCCAATTTAAATTTATTTACCCAACAATACTGAATTTTCATGTTTATATCCAAACAGCACTCAAATTTTCTGAAATCAATGTTTCGATTTTTCAATGTCTAAAAAATTAATCAGATATGATATGATCCGTTCAAAGAAAACATTTTGAAAATTTTAATAAAGAAATAATATTTTAAAAGTACCACAAATTCTAAGTTCAGACCTTTTAATCAAAAAAAAAAAAAATCAAATAATAGTTGAGAAGAGATCAATGTGATTTATTTATTTTTACATTGAATCATTAGTTTCTGAAATATCGACTTTTGAAATTTAATTGTTGTTTGGGTGACACTTAGGCCGTAGCTAATATTTTTCAAAGTTTTATTCGCTTCCTTTCAATGTTGGCCCGAAAATAAGGGAACATAACATAAGGGTGTAATATGGTTGTATGGAAAAAAATAAAGTTGTCTAAATTTAGCGAGCACAGCATTTTTTCAGTTCCTTTTGGGGTCCTAAACAACTCCCCAAAGTTTGGGAACGATTGGTTTAGTCCTCACTTTGCGCAAAGCGATTCAATTCTCCATATAAATTTATTTGGGAAAAACCTATTTTTTGGATTTTGATATTTATAAAATTCACGTTTCACGCTATATTAAAACCGGATTCATATTTGGATGCTATGGAAGGTGCTCTACAACTTTCCCGAAGAGAGTATGGTGCTAACTTGCTCCTAAAAAGGATACAGCGTGTTCAAAACTCGCCTAAAACGTGTTTTTTACTCGAAAATCACGTTTTAGACGAGTTTTGAGGACGCTGTATCTTTTTTCAGGGGCAAGCTAGCACCATACTCTCTTCGGGAAAGTTGTAGAGCATCTTCCAGAGCATCCGACTATGAATCTGGTTTTAGTACAGCGTGAAACGTGGATTTTGTAAATATCAAAATCCAACAAAATGGGTTTACCTATAGAAAATTGAATCGCTTTGCGCAAAGTGAGGACAAAACCAATCGTTCCCAAACTTTGGGTAGTTGTATAGGACCCCATAAGGAACTGAAAAAAAATGCTGTGCTGGAAAATCGATTTTGATATTACACTCTAATAACCCCTATTAAAAAAAACCTTAAACTTTCAATGGAACTTATGTGAAATGAACTGAATTCAATTTAAAATACATTTTCCTGCAATGCAAATTTGTTTTTAGCATGATTGAACCAGTTCAAAAACAATTTGTTTTTTTTTAATGTGTACTTTGATGCCGCCTAAATTTTTATTTTCGTCGTATTAATTTCAAAATATTTCAAATAAAAAACATATTTTGCATTGCACAGCATTTTATAAGTTTCCTTAAAAGCAATCAATAACGCAATGCCATTTTAAAAAATTAGTTAAAATTCTTATTGATGAATAAAAAAAAAATGTTTTTTACTGAAAACTATTTAGAATAAAAAAAAATTCTATCTTACCCTCCATTCCCTATGGGACTAATAAACTTGTTACAGACCGGCCCTTTATCGTGTTGCTTTCATCGATGCGATGCGCTATCTCCAAGCTAAACCGGCGGGGCCTTTTTAGTCGCGGATATCACAAACGCGATGACGGAATCGCCTATCGCCAGTACTTAAATTGAAATTTATTGGATGAACTGCTAATTTGCTTATTAATTTGGCGAAATTGGTGACATCGCACGCTTTTGCAGGCACTGCGTTAGATTTAACTGATGATGTGGCAGTATTTTCTGATAGTGGTTCCGTATTTGCTGAGCTGGAAGTTCACAAAGTCAAAAAATTTTGCTCTAAATTTAGAACTTGCAAAATTTTAGCGTGTGTGACATAGGAGCAGCATTAGAACGTTAGGTGTGAGTTTACTTTTGTTTTGTCATCTCAACGTTCGCGATGTTGAACTCGCTTCAGAAGATGTTTTCTTTTCAAAGTGACAGTTTCCTACTGTTTCGAATGTTTTCTTGGTTAAGTGATGGCAAGTTTTGAATGGTTCAAGAAATTTATGTCAAAAAATTCAAATGATTTTGCAATAAAAACGTTATTACTAACAAAAAGTGCATTTTGGCCCCAAAAGGAAGAAACTTCCTTGGCGCCACCTTCCAGTCGATTCTTGCAGTCGTGTGGGGTCAGAAATTCTTACTTTGGTGCAAAACATAAGTTCCATGTCAGTGCAGAAATGTCTAGCTAAATAAATAAACATTGACGGACTGGGGCGGTGCTCCACGGTTCAATGGTTGCGCATCATATGACGCTCGTTTTGACTTTCCTTGGCACTTCCGGGTGATTTAACAAGGGGTAGCTAGTATTTTGCTCGTTAGGAGTTGAAAGTGAACTTCGCTGACGACTATTTGGGACCAATTTAGCCATTGTTAAATGCAAGGTTTTTGATTTGCGATTTTTTGGGTCATTTCCTATCTTTAAAAGAAGGAAGCTTAATTGATACTTACCTGAGAAAAATTGAATAAAAATAATTTGTGAAGGGTTTCTAAAGTTTTTTTTTTCAAAATATTGTTTTAGCAAAAATTTCAATTACAAAACTCATTTCTTGGCAGAAAACTAACAACGTAAATTTCTTAAGTCAATACCCTGATAAACTAATCCCATCAAAAATTTGCACAACAACCATAAAACCACCCGCGAACCCGGTTTATGAATCATCGTTCCAGTCTTTTCTTTCATTCTGACCACAAGCCAGCTTTGCATAATGCAGCGTTCTGTTGCGTTTGTGTGTGCATTTCTGCAAGGCTTCTTGTTCTGAACCGCGACCCGCGTCGTCAAATCGCTTGTTTACAATCCGCGCGACGCAAAATCCACCCAGACAATGACTGTGACTAACAATTTAGAATGGCGTATTCGATTTAGGTGAAGATTTTGTTATTGAAATTTTTATACAATTTTAAATTGTGAGACATTAATAAATTTATTTCTCACAAAATTTACAAAAAAATATGCTGGTCGAAACTCTTGGAAAATCAGCCATCCCCAACAGAGAGAGGCTACTGACCATCTCGCAATGCAACGAGCCACTGGCCTGTCTGAGGTCTACGTCCAGACCATCCTTATCCCGTCGATCGCAACCCGGGCCATTAACCACCGAAGAAGAGCGGGCCCTGTTTGTTCCATATCGACGATGATAAAGACACAAGGAAAGGCTATCCGACTTGATGGATTACTTGACTTTTGTGAGCTTATCATTTTTTTTATTTTTTTTTAAATTCAGTGAATGTTTTCAATTATTTATAATCCTTCTTTTACATTTTTTTTGCTAATAAAAGAATCAAAAAAGACCACCACGTACGTTAATCACTTTGTCTTACAAAAATGCGAGGGAAAAACCTAAACTACATATTATGTACTTATCCCATTGCGGCGACGCGACGCCGCAAATCGTCCGATAAAATGGAAAACGCGTGTGAAAGTCCGTCTATCGTTTGAGCGGATGATGATTATCGCCGGCAAGAACGACGCAGAGCGTTTACCCAATTGCTAGCGATAGTTTTTAAATTGTTCACAATTAGAAGAAATGGCAAATTGTGGATCGAGCGGGGCGGAAGTCTTTGTCGAACAAAGAATAAGGGACTTTTAATTGCTTTTTCAAACGAAACTGGCGTTTTATCTCAATGAAGTTGATTGCTTGTCATCTGCTGAAAATAAGAAATAATAATGAGATATGAGATATTTTGAATCTAACTTGTCAATTTTTTTTTAAGTTGTCGTCCTTTGCCTCTGGAAATGACTAATTACTAATGAGTGCTTTTTTTCAAAATTTCACATCAGCAAGGGCAAAAAATATTCAGAAGTAATTCTTTTAATAAAACGTGTTTTTTTTTGTAAAATTTTGAAAACACAGGTCAAATAAATTATAATTGCTATTTTTTTTTTCGAGAATTTCAGATGATTTCCTATAAATTTGTCCAAGGAATTTTGACGATTATACCTCTAATAGCTGAAGTAATCACTCACGATAATATGACACAATTCTCGACTTTTTTATTACATATGAAAGACAATAGTTTATAGGACCTTTTAAAAACAAAAATCTAGAATTCCATAGGCCATCTCAACAATCCGATTATCAATACCGAAATGAAACATTGGAGCAATTCTTTACCAAAACCGGAAATGGATTTTATTTGTTTTTTTTTTATTTGGCTCAAACTTTGAACAAAGAAGCCATCTTTTGTCATTGGTTCACTCATACAATTTTGACAGCTGTCCATACAAAAATGGTACGTAAATTTTCGAAATTCTGGCAAAGTTGTAAGTATTGATGAGGAATGTTCAGAAAAAATAAGTACACGGATAATTTACTTTTAATTAGCATTATTTTCACAAAAACTCAATTTCCCAATATCCGTATTTTTTTTATTTTCGAGTATTTTTAATATGCTTTAGGGGACCAAAACCCGCAGAGCCTTGGAAATGTATGGTAAAAAATTTGCAGTCGAGTTATGATTTTTTTTAAAAATTACTGATTTTTTGGAAAAAATCTAATGTTTAGACACAAAATTTTACTGACTTCATTTTTTATATCAATTTTAATTTGCAATCGAAAAGTACCTTACAGATGTTTTGGTAAAGAACCTCGTTTTCAAGATATAGCAAACCAAAAGTTTGATTTCATTGAAATATTTCCAGTTTTCATGGTTACTATATTGACCATTTCTGTTATGTCCACTGTGATCTTTTCTAAAAATATTTTTTTTAATGATCCAGAAAATTTGTCATGGAATTGTCTAAGAGAAATTGAAAATTGAACCTCTGATTGCCCTCCATTAGAGCGTCCAATTGCCCGTCCCGGAATTTCCCGTAAAAAAATATTTCCCGTTACCCGGGAAATTTTTAAATTTCCCGGGAATTCCCGAAATTCAAGCAGAAGTATACATTTTCTTAATTTTTTGAAGCCAATTTTTGAAAATGCTCTGGAAAAAATAATAAAAGAAGAAACTTTACTTAATACCAAAAACTTATTTTTGATTAGACTAATTTCTGAAGCAACTGGAAGTAGACCTTGCTTAATGAAATTAAACTATTACAATTCAGGTAATCTTTTTGAAGAATAATTGGAAGAAAGAGAATAAAGAAAAGTTAAACCCCTTAACGCCAAGCAAAATTGAGATTGTTTACGTTTTTGATCAAATAAGATGAAAATTGAATAGCTTTCATTAAATATTTCAAATAGGTTTTTGCAAAATAAATTACTTTAATTCGTTAAATACCTTGTAATCAAGAAATTACAATTTGAAGTAAAATGATTATGGAGCACTGGTGCAACAATGGGTAGAAGGTTGAATATGAAAAAATGGAAGAGTGATAGTGGAATGATGTTAATTTATCGGAAAAAAGTTCAACCGAAGTCAATTATAAACCTGAAAACCATGTTGCAAAAAACATTAAAAATCATTTAAATCACTTTTTATTGTTTTAGGGGTGCTCAAAAAATGCAAACATATTTTAAAAATTTGCTCTTGACAAATACGTATTTCGTCTACTACTTGCAGACTTCATCAGTGTTCTGTTCTCAACTATACTGAACACTAATGAAGTCTGCAAGTAGTAGTCGAAATACGTATCTGTCAAGATACCAAAATGTATAGCGGAATTCAAAGGAACAACTTGTCTCTTTGTATTCATATAATTTTTTTTTATTTATTGTACGCAGCCATGCCAGATATACAGATAAATCTGTATTATACAGATTTTTTGATCCCAAAAATCACAAAAATCTGTATATACAGATTTTTTTTAAAAAATGATGTAATTGAAAATTTCAATAATTTAGTAATTGAATTATGCTTTAATATGATTAAAAAGCTTAAATCTTTTGTGAAAAGTCAAAAAAATCTTCTATGGATTCGAATTTGACATAATACAGATAAAATACAGATATATTTTTAAGAAAATACAGATTTCTTATAAAATAATCTGGCAACGTTTTTGTACGATTTAAGCTTGCATTTTCTTGTAGTTGCATACATTTTTACATGCAGTCAAGCTATTAGTTGATCTTTACACAATTTTGATGCAAAATATTAATCAGAACCTAGAACAGAACAATTTTCAATAAATTTAAAATTTCCCGGGAATTCCCGGGATTTCCGGCAAATTGGTTGAAAATTTCCCATTTTCCGGGAAATTTGTAACCCCGGGAAATTGGACGCTCTACCCTCCATTTTCTAATGCCGATGTCTCAGCAACTAATGGTCCGATTTCCAATGTTACAAAATGAAACATTTGAAAACTTTTCGAAAACAATATTTTTATATTTTTCTAATCAAGAAAAACATTTAAAAAGGGCGTAATATTGAATGTTTGGATTGCAGATTCTGTTTTCTATCGACTTTTGGAAACAATTAAATGACAAAACAATATTACTTTCGATAAACGGCAAGTTTTCATTTGCGCAACATGCACTGAAAACATTTTTTAATTGGGCAATTGACTACGCCAATTTTTAAAATGAGTCCTGGATTGACTTTGTCCGGCTTGAAAATTGAGGTTTTAAACATTTTTTGCGAAAATTGCAAGATTAAGTCCCATTAAATTTGAGATAGATCAGAAAATTTTTATTTCAATTTTTCATTTTTTTAATTCATAGCGGCTATTTATATGTCTCTTATTAGGTTAGTCTGAATCTTGACAAAAATGTTTACACGTTTGTCTAATAACGTACTTGAAAGAAGATCATTAATTTTAACAACCATTTTCTCTGCAACCAACCACGATCCATGGCACTCATTACTTAACAAAACTCACACCAAATTAAACCTCTGCCAGGCTGTCATGTCTGGCACCCATCCACCTCCTCAGTATTGATCCATTAGAGGTTAGACAATCCACTTCTAAACACGGAACGCCTTCTCCTACCCCCGTTGGTACTTTTCTACTCCTCACGCGTACAATTAATTGCGCGTCTTTTCTACTTTGGTTTGGCAGCTCCATCAGCAGAAATGCAACCCTTCTTCAAATACGTAATTCGCACCTCTCTGCCGCAAAGGAAAATAAAAGGGGAACTGCGCGAAACACGTTTTGCTGGCAACGACGCCAAGTCTTGTCTTGTAATACGTCATCGTGGATGTTGAGCGGTTCGCGGGTTTGCCAGTTTGAGTTGAGTTGGTCGGGGTGAGCGCACATTTCACCCGCTCACGCGTCGTCTTGTTTTTCTTTCCTTTCCCCCTTTTCTGCGCGAACTGAAGCTAAAGTGCATGCGCCGCGACGCCTAGACGAGTCGAGCAGTTCTCTGAGTGAGCTGTGTTACTTTCGAATAGTGATATTATAGTCTGGTTTTGCTATGCGATAGAAGCTGAACTTTGTGATTACTTGTGTGCAATTAAAAGCGCAACAATTTTTTTTTCTTTTGGCTAGAAATGAGCAAAACAAAACCTTGTTTTGCTTAGTAAATTTTCTGTTCCCACAAATACATGTTTTATTTGCTCAAAATTTATTTGTTATCTAAAATACAGGGTAATTCACAAACAAAAATTCCCAGCCTAAGAAATTTACAAATGGGTAATTCTCTACCAACTCACATGAAATCGGGAAAAGTTGCCCCGATCCCCCTTCGGGTAACTTTAGTCCCTGATCACGAA